>NC_058133.1:195103078-195204673 GCF_016433145.1 Gracilinanus agilis
AGAGAGAGAGAGAGAGAGAGAGAGAGAGAGAGAGAGAGAGAGAGAGAGAGAAGATGAGCAGTTTATATTTGATTCTAGATGTAATACAAAATCTCTAGGACTTATGGAGCAAGGGAGGGACATAGTCAGACCTATCCTGTAGGAAAATCACTTTGGCAGCTGCATAGAGGATAGCTTGAAGCCGAGAAGACATTTGAGATAGGTAGCTCAATTCAGAGAACAACGAGGTGGCATAACATATAAAGCTCTTGGTTTGGAATCAGGAAGACTCATCTTCCTGAGTTCATATCCATCCAACCTCATATACTTCCTAGCTGTGTAACCCCAGGCAAGTCACTTCACCCTATTTGTCTCAGTTTCCTCATCTGTTAAATGAGCTGGAGGAGGAAATGGCAAACTGCCCTAGTATCTTTGCTCAGTGGATTGAAAGTCTGGCTCCGAGACCTGGGTCCTGGGTTCAAATCTGAATTCAGACACTTCCTAGCTGTGTGACCCTGGACAAGTCACTTAACCCCCATTGCCTAGCCCTTACAACTCTTCTGCTTTGGAATCAATACAATGTATTGATTCCAAGATGGAAGGCAAGGGGTAAAAAACAAACAAACAAACAAACAATTAATTAATTGAGTGATTGATTTGGAAAAAAGTAGGAAGAAAGGGCAGATAAGTGGTTCAAAGGATAGAGTGATAGGCTTGGAATCAAGGACTTGGGTTCAAATCTGGCCTCAAACACTAACTGTGTGACTCTGGCAAGTCACTTAACCCCAATTGCCTAACCCTTGCCCTTCTGTCTTAGAGTAGCTACCAAAACAGAAAATAAAGGTTTACACACACACACACACACACACACACACACAGGCGAGAGTGCGGGGAGGGTAGGGGAGAGAGAGAGAGAAAGGAGTCAAAAGGACTAGAGCTCAGAGTGGATATAAGTCTGAGGAGTCATAGAAATGAGATTAAATGAGACAATGTGTATAAAGTTCCTGGAAACCTGTTTTTAAAATATGTTTCTCTTTCCCCACCCCCATGGAATCCTGTTCCCTCCCCTTCCCCCTTTGTAAGTATTTTGGAGGCAGGAATTGTTTCTTGATTGAAATTTTGTTGTTGTTCTTTGAGCCCTTAGCACAGTGCCCTGCACAAATACTTAATAAACGCTTGTTGGAATTAATTGAATATTTCCTCTTGGAGAAGTTCAGGGATATCCTGGCCTCAGGAGACCAAATTCATCTAGGTTAGACACCCATGCTGGACAGGGGAAAGGGTCTGCTTCCTATCTCTGTTACCTTCCAATCTTCCCTACCCTCAAATTTCCTGAGCTGTTTCTATATCTAAGGAAAAAAATAGTAGAAAAGGTCAGATAGCAGGACTTAGATTGGGACTGGGGAAAACTACATTTTCTGTTATCCGGGGTCATGATTCAGAATAGATTATCCAGGCACTTGACTTTTCCTCCTTCACTTCTGTGAAATGAGGCAGATGGGACCCAGGAGGAGGCCTTGATTAGACAGAGTTGCTTAACTATTGATGTTTCATCATTTCAGTCATGTCAGATTTTTTTGTGACCCCATTTGGAATTTTTCTTGGCAAAGATACTAGAGTGGTTTGCCATTTCCTTCTTCAGCTCATTTTACAGATGAGGAAACTGAGACGTACAGGGTTAAGTGACTTACCCAGGACCACACAACTAGGAAGGGTCTGAGGCCAGATTTGACTCAGGAAGATGAGTCTTCCTGACTGAGACCTAGTTAGTACTCTGTTCACCATGGCCCCTAGCTGCCCTTGTTCAATTGTTATCTCTTTGTAAACAACTCCCAGATCTATTTATCCAGCTCCAGTCTGTCTCTTGAGCTCCAGTCTCACATCACCATCTGTCTACTGGATAGTTCCATCTAAATGCCCTCTGGCTCTAGTCTAGAAAAACCTCAAAATGTCCAAAACAGAACTCATTCTCTTTTCAGAAAAATCTTTCCATCTTTCAAACTTCCCTTTTACTGTGTAAAAGCAACACCATCCTCAGTCACCCAGCCCTGAAACCTCACTGTCATCTTCAATTTGATTCTCATTTATCTCATATAGCAAAAATTTGCCAGATTTTGTTTTTTTCCCAGACCTCTACAATATTTCATATATGTCTCCTCTGTAGTCACACAGTTGCTGTCTTAGTGAAGGTTCTCATCACCTCTTTTCCCGACCATTTTGAATCTTCTGATTGGTTTCTCTGATTTAAGTCCTTCCCCATTCATCCTCCACCAACCTGCCAAAGCAATTTCCTTAAGTGCAAATCTAACTATGTCACCCCACCCCCTCAGACTCCAGTGGCTCCCTATTACCTCCAGAAGGAAATATCTCAAATCATTTGTTTAGTATTTTAAAAGTCTTTCTGGTGCCTTCCCACATTTCTTGTCTTCTTACTCTTTATTCCCAGAGACACTGACCTAACTTGTTATTGTGTGCACAGGCTACTCATCCTTTGTCCATCTTTTTATTTGGGGTGGGGAGGGTCCTCCCCCATGCTTGTACCGCTCTCCCTCCTCATCTCAGTTTTTCAGTTTCTCCAGCTTCCTTCAAGAATCAACTCAAGGGGGGCAGCTAGGTGGCTCAGCTAGGATTGAGAGCTATAGACTAGAGGTCCTGAGTTCAAATCGGACCTCTGTCATGTCTTAGCTATGTGACCCTGGGCAAGTCACTTAATCTTCATCGACTAGCCCTTGCCACTCGCACCAATACTAAGTATTGATTCTAAGGCAGGAGGTAAGGTTTAAAAAAAAAAAAAAAAGGCAGCTCAAATGCCACTTTCTGTAAGCTGCTAAAACCTTTCTCATTAGGGTTCCTTCCATCTACTTTGGATATATCTTGCATGTACCTAATTATATATGGGTGGTTTACCTTATTAGATCATGAACTCCTTGTAACCCCAGTGCCTAGCACAGTGCCTGGACTTAGCAAATGATTAATAAAATGCCTGTTGATAGATTGATTGATTCCTAACACCTCCCCATACCTTTTGTTCTCCTCCTCCACCACCACCACCACCACCACCTTACAGTGCCATGATAGATAAAACCATTGGCTTGAAGTCAAAACAACAAGATTCTAGTCCTGATTCAATCACTAGCTGTGTGACCTTGGCCAAGTCATTCCCCTCTCTAGACTTTGGTTTCTTCCTCTGTGAAATGAGTGGGATGGGCTAGGTGACTTCTCAGGTCCCTGTCAACTCTAAGAGGAGAGAAAGAGGAGGCTGGCAGAGATGGGTGGGAGGGCAGCAGCCCTGGGGCCAGACATCAGAAATGTCAAGTATGTGAACCATGTCAGCCGCCTGAGCTATGAATAGAATAGGCAGAGCCATCTGGGGCAGTACCCCCTCCCCCTGCCATGATAGAGATGAGGGCGAAGGGATCATGAAATGGAGCTTGGAGAGTAGGGCAGAAGGGAAAGGAGAGCCTGTTTTGACAATTCTTAGCCAAAGAGGGTGAGAAGAGATGGAGACCAATATGCAAGTAAGATACAAAATATAAAGTCCATGTGCATCTCTGATTGGAGTCCCATGAAGGAGAGGATCTTAAGACTTTTCTTAGAAGCTACAGAGTTGGACTCTATGTAACTCTGAAGTCTCACTCCCAACCCCTAGGACCAGTGAAATGACAGCATGATGGGAACTGAGTAGGGGTGAAATTAAGTGACACATACCAAGCCCTAGGATCTGTCAGGCAAGAGGGCCCCTGCCCACAGCATACTCCAGCATTCATGTTGGTTGGGTTCTCTTCCACAAGTGTAAGATTAGTCATACTAGCTTGTAACATGGGGCAGCTAAGTTGGGCATTGGATAGAGTGCCAAGCCTAGAGTCAAAAAGACTCATCTTCCTGAGTTCAAATTTGGCCTCAGATACTTCCTAGCTGTATGACCTTGGGCAAGTCACTTAACTCTGTTCCCCTCTGTTTCCTCATCTGTCAAATGAGCTGGAGAAAGAAATGGCAAACCACTCCAGTAACTTTGCTAAGAAAACTCCAAATGGGGTCAGACACAACTGAAAGGACTAAAGCAACAACAAAAACATAACTTGTAACATCTCTTCATCTGTAATGTTCTAGGCTTCTGTGAAGTGAGGCAGTGAAGACAAGAGTAGAAGATGAAGGAAGAAGAAAGCAGCATTGACACTTCAGCCCAGTGCCTTAGTCCCTCCCTAGCCACCCAAGTTCCCATCATGACACAGCTAAAACCCCATTCTAGATCAGGAAACTGAGGCTGGGAGAAGTTAAGTAACTTGCCTGGGGGTACACACTTGGGAAATGTCCAGTATGGGATTCAAACTCAGGTGTTCCCTGACTCCCAGTCCAATGCATTATAAAAGTAAGGATCAATTGATTCACACATTCACCCTAACGACTCAAAAACACTAACAAGATGCTATGCTCTTAATAATACATGTAAAGCCTAAATCAAATTGCTTGCCATCTCCAGAAGGAGAGAGAAAAGGAAGGGAGAAAGAGAGAATCTGGGATTCAAGTTTTAGAAAACAAATGTTAAAAACTATTTTTATATGTACTTAGAAAAATAAAATATTACTCAACAACAACAAAGAATGTTATGTTGTGATAATTAACCAGGTAAGCATACCTCTATTGAATCAATCAATCAAAAGTTTTAGAATGTGTGCAAAAAAGCTGTAATCAATTTAGAAGACCTTGAAAGCTCACAGCCAATTAGCAGCCATCTATAGAGTAGGCAAGCCAGGCTAGTAGAATCTCCCTGAGGAAGAGAAAGGACACAGCATTTGCCAGGCAAATCAAACCAGCACCACTATCTAATTCTCAGGTTTTGAGAATTCCAGGACCTTGGAAATCAGAATGCTTCCAGCCTGAAGCCACCATTACTGAGATGTAGCCTGGCAAATGCTTCTGCAGTGCTTTAGCCATAGCTCCTGAAGACCTCAAAATAAAGTTCTTTCCACCAAAATCCTTGGCATTGTCAAATAGTTTAACATCAAAAAGTGGTATGATTTCGTTAGTGGAAATAACAGGAAAGAAGAGGCCTTGCCATCTGCTTTGCCACTGTACCCTAAAGACCATGAGCATAGCTGAAACTTTCCTGAAGCATTTGTCTCTCCCATCAGAATGTGAGCTTCTTGATAGGTTTCACATGATAATACATGTATAATCCAGAACAAATTGCTTATCATCTCTCAGAAGGGAGAAGGAAGAGAGGAAGGGAGACAATTTGGATCTCATAATTTCAGAAAACTTATGTGGAAAATTATTACATGTAATTGGTAAAACATCTTTTTTTTTTTTAAACCCTTACCTTCTGTCTTAGAGTCAATACTGAGTGTTGGCTCCAAGGCAGAAGAGTGGTAAGGGTAGGCAATGGGGGTCAAGTGACTTGCCCAACGTCACACAGCTGAGAAGTGTCTGGGGCCAGATTTGAACTGAGGACCTCCCATCTCTAGGCCTGACTCTCAATCCACTGAGCTACCCAGCTGCCCCCTAAAACATCTTTTAAAAAAAGAAAAGAAAAAGAATGTGAGCTGCTTGAGATCTCCTGTATACTTTCCCTATGATTTCCAGTTTGTATCAATTAGCCAGGGTAAGGTAAGTGATGCAATGAATCTTCCCGAGTTCAAATCCAGACTCAGACACGTACTAGCTATGTGACCCTGGTCAAATCACTTAATCCAATTTGTCTCAGTTCTTCATCTGTAAAATGAGCTGGAGAAGGAAATGGCTTTTCTGTGGAGACAGTCTTTTCTATGTATATTCCCAGTACTTAACACAATGCTTTGCACTTAGTAAGAACTTAATACATGGTCGTTGTTTTTTTATTAAGTCATCAATCAATGAAATAGAGTGATATTGCCCAGGAAGATTATAAGAATTAGTTGAAAAAGACTTGGTCATGACCTGTGGAACTTGTATAAAATCAGCAAGATAGTTTGATATGGAACTTTGTCTGGCAGCTTAAAGGATAGAGCCTCTGAAAGAGAATCCCTTTGTGAAGGAAAGAGTGAAAAGATTATTCCAGGTATGGTTCCTCTGTCTCTCTGTGACCGTCTTCTTCCCCTCCTTAATTAAAGGAGGACTCGTGAACTTTGGCAGGTTGGAAGACTTGAGATTTCCCACTGGCATCATATTCCCAACTGGCAAGTAAAACAGTTCATGCAATGTCTTCATCAGGAGTGTCGACCAGGGATCGGCAACCTTTTTGGCCGTGAGAGCCATAAACACCACATTTTTAAAAATGTAATTTCATGAGAGCCGTACAGTGCTCACAGTGTGCGCTCCTGTAACAGTGCCTGAAAAAAAAATGGACTTTATGGCTCCTACAGAAAGAGTCATATCTGGCCCTCAAAAGAGCTAGATATGGCTCAAGAGCCATACGTTGCTGACCCCTGAACTAGACACTCTGAGAAAAGGTGACTTCAAGACTCTACAAAGAGCCCAGCAAAAAGTTCCACCAGCCCTCAAAAGGAAAGCATCTTGAGGACTCTGTCAAAGGGACATCCAAGGAGTGTGGACTAATCCTTTGCCACACGTGCTCTATTCTTGAGACCACTTTCTCCTATGATCTGGAGGTATGTGTGGGAGGATGTGCCACAGACTTTTAGAGGGTATGTTTTGTTCCAATTGCTAAACCACCTAAATAAATACCCCTAACTAAAGGCTAATTAAAAGTCTGACTGGCTAATTGATTTGTTGTTGCTGTTGTTGTTCAATCCTTTCAGTAATGACTAATTCTTTGTGACCCCATTAGGAATTTTCTTGGCAAAATACTGGAGTGGTTTGCCATTTCCTTCTCCAGTTCATTTTACAGATGAAGAACTAAGGCAAACTGGATTAAGTGACTTGCCCTGGGTCACATGGCTAGCACGTGTCTGAGGTCAGATTTGAACTCAGGAAGAGCCATTACACCACCTACCTACCCTGGTTAATCAATACCAATTGGTAATCATAAGGAAATCACACAGGGGCAACTAGGTGGCTCAGTAGATTGAGAGCCAGACCCAGAGATAGGAGGTCAGGGTTCAAATTTGACCTCAGATACTTCCTAATTGTGTGACCCTGGGCAAGTCACTTAACCCCCATCACCTAGCCCTTACCTCTTTTCTGCCTTAGAACCAATACACGGTTTTGATTCTAAGGTGGAAGGTGAGGGTTTTGAAAAAGAGAGAGAGAAAAAAGTATATCAGTGGGGGCTCATGTGCTATAACATTGGAGAGACACGCCAGCCCTACAGAATAGCCCTAGAACCCTGAAGGGAGATGTAGTAGCAGCCCTCTCTGGACCCAACCTACTAGTATCAGTGGGGATTTTAGGACCAGAGGCTAAAGAGCCTGCTGTACAACTCTTTTCCATCATACCACGTAGCTGCCTTTGTGCAACCCAACTTCAGTCTCATCCTTTTTACTCTCTTTAGGTGAAACCTCCTTGACTGGGATTTTTCTGTCTTGAAGGGACTAAACATAAGCTGAGGGTAGGGGGAGGACTGGAGGTTGGCGGAGTGTAAGTAATAGAACAATATGTTGATCTGGAATAACTTTCCCACTCCTCTGAATGTAATCCCAGTCCGAGTCATATCCATCTTTCATGGTCAAGGTCAAGGTCTGTCTCCCTCATAAAACCTACCCTGATTTCCTCCTTCTCTGAACCCCTCCAGACTTTATAGTACTGTACTATTCACCTGGTAATTGGAACCCATCTACCTTACATTAGTACCACATCCTCTGCTTACCAAAAGAAATCATTGTTAGTAACTATACAGATATGCAGTCAAGAAGACCCAGGTTTGAATCCTTTCACCCAGATCGACTAGTTGTGTGATCCTGGGTAAGTTTTATATATATATATGATAGGAGCTACACCTGAGATCTCATTGATATAGAGAACTTCTGAAAAAAGAAATTCCTTCTGTCAAAGCAAGTATATGCTTTTTTTTTTCAATTTAAAGTCCATTTTCTAGTGCTCTAAGTGGTTATTTGACTTGCCCAGGGTCACACAGCCAGGATGTGCCAGATATTGGCCTTGAACCCAGGTCTTCCTGTCTCCAAGGTCAACTCTCTATCCATTATGATACAACGACTCTTTTTTATGATTATAGAATTATAAAATCCTCACCACAGAAGGGACTTTTGAAATCATCTTGGTCAACCTCCTACTTGATGAATTTAATCCTGTTGAAAACATTCCTTATAAGTTTTCTTTCATATAGCCTCACTTTGAACACATCTGGTGACGGGGAACTTGGTACTTCACAAGACACTGCTTCCTTATCTTGACCTGAAATCTGCTTCCTTGCAATTTCCACCCTACTGGTTCAAATAATGACCTCTGAAGCTCCAGGTAAAGTCGGCTTTCTCTTTCATAGGGCAGCCTTTGAAATACTGGAAGATGGTGACCATGGCTCTCCCAACTTAGCTCTTCTTCAGGCTAGTTCCATCATTAGTGCTGCCGTTCCTTGTACAACAATCTCCAGAGCCCTCAGAGTCTTGGCTGCTCCTACAAGGACTCAAACCAGCTTGTCAGTTTTTTTTTTTTTATTGATCCAGACCTTTAATTTTATGATTATAGGTAACTTTCTATGGGGGCAGCTAGATGGCGCAGTAGATAAAGTGTCAGGGCTGGAGTCAGGAAGACTCATCTTCCTGAATCCAGTCTGGCCTCAAGGACAGATAGGTGCTCAGTGAATAGAGAGAATCAGGCCTGGAGACAGGAAGGAGGTCCTAGGTACAAATCTGACTGCAGATACTTCCTACCTATGTGGTCCTGGACAAGTCACTTAACTCCATTTGGCAAGTTCTTACTGCTCCTCTGCCTTGGAAGAGATACATCATATCAGTTCTAAGACAAAATGTAAGGAGATTAAAAAAATTTGGCCTCAGACATTCAACTAGCTGTGTGACCCTGGACAAGTCACTTAACTGTTTCCTCATCCATAAAATAAGCTGAATGAAATGGCAAACCATTCCAGCCTCATTGCCAAGAAAATCCCAAATGGGTCACCAATTGTTGGACATGACTGAAAAGGACTGAACAGTAACGACAAATCATATGAAATGATAGTTTTAAAGTACAGGTGATCCGATCGTGCTACCAGCCTGTGCAGGAAGCTCCAGTGGCTCCCTTTGGGCTCCAGGATAAAATATTACTTTATAAGGTGACTCCAACCTACCTTTACAGCTTTATATGCTTATGGACTCTTGTGTTGTACAGTCGTGTCCGACTTTCCATAACCCCATTTTGGGTTTTTTTTGGCAGAGATACTGCAGTGGTTTGCCATTTCCTTTTCCAGCTTATTTGACAGATGAGGAAACTGAGGCCAACAGGGTTAAATGACTTGCCCAGGCTCACCCAGCTAGGAAGTATTTCAGACCAGATTTGAACTCAAGAAGATGAGTCTTCCTAACCCCAGATTCAAAGCTTTATCCACTGCACTACCTATGTCAGCAATGGTGAACCTATGGCATGGGTGCCAAAGATGGCACACAGATGTTCTCTGTGGGTATGTGGTGGCATCCCCCACCAAAGTTGGTTACTAGAAAGGCAGAGGGACTATGAGCTACTCTCCTTCCCCTCTCCACAGTGCCTGATGACATTTTTTTACATCCCCACCCCTCTGCCCAAGCAGCCAATGAGAGTGCACAGGGGGTGAGGTGGGAGGCTCACAGGCAGCAGAGCTGGAAGGGAGCAGAGCACTTGGGCCATTCCTCTCCCCCTCCTACACTAGTTGAGGACATTCCTTACTTTACCCGCCCTCTTCCAAGCAGCCCAATGGGAGTTCTTCCTCCCTCCCCTGTGTGGGGTAAGGGGCAAGGCATAGCACTTGAAGGGGAGGGGCACAGCACTTGGCCTATGGGGAGGGCAGGCATGGCAATTGGTCTGGGAGGTGGGGGGGATGGGGGTGGGGCCCAGCACTCCATTTCTAAAAGATCTGCCATCACTGACCTAGGCCATATTCCTACTAAACTTGCCTTCTTGCTGATCCTCCCTGGTGATTTCCCATCTCCATTCTTTTGTACTAGCTGTTATCCAAATCAAGAATACACTCCTTCCTCACTCCTCGCCTCTTAGAATTTTCAGTTTTCCTTCAGAGCTCAGCTTAAATATCATTTCCTACATGAGGTCTTTCCTGATCCATCCAGCTGTTCCTGTCTACTCCACCTTCTTCCCCACCTCCACCCCCAGCAAATGACCTCCTGTTTATTTTGTAGATGTGCATATGCTGTTTCCTTTCACAAATTGTAAGGTGCTCAGGAGCAGGAATTGTTTCATCTTTTCATTCCCAGTTACTAGAACAGTGCCTGGCATACAAATGTTTGTTAATGACTTTTGGATTGATTGGTTTGGCAAGAACAATGATAATGATAATATCAATGAATAGAGCACTGGGTCTGAAGTCAAGATGACTCTTCTTCCTGAGATCAAATTCAGTCTCAGACACATACTAGCCATGTGACCCTGGGCAAGTCACTTAACCCTGTTTGCCTCAGTTTCCTCATATGCAAAATGATTTGGAGAAGGAAATGGCAAACCCCTCCAGTTTCTTTAACAAGAAAACTCTAAATAGTGTCATGAAGAGTTAGACATGGCTGAATGACAAAATAGTGCCTACAATGACCAAGCACTACTGTGCCACTGTACATATCTTATCTCATTTGATCCTTAAAACAATCCTTTTAAGTAGGTGCTATTATTGTCCCCATTTTTACATTTGAGGAAACTGAGGCAAAGAGAAGTGAAATGATTTGCCCAGGGTCACAGAGCTAGTAAGAGTCTAAAGTCAAATTTGAACTCAGGTCTTCCCAACTCCAGGTCAAGTGCTCTAACTACTGTCATGTATCTATCTATCTATCTATCTATCTATCTATCTATCTATCCATCTATCTATCTATCTATCTATCCACCTATGCACCTATCCATCTATCCATCCAACCATCCATCTATCCCTCCATATATCATCTGTCTGTCTAGTGGCCCATCTATCCATCCTTCCATCTATCTATCTATCTATAATATTGATGCATAATAAATAATAATTGCATTGTATTACTGGGGGTGAGACTGGAGATAGATAATTTTGGAAGCTACCAGCCTCTGCTGCTACCCTTGTCCTCTTTGTTCTAAGGAAAACTTGGGAGGGTGGGAAGGGAAGGGAGTGGGAGTAGAGTATATTGGGAAATTATTGTCATTTATCTTTTTAAAAAGTCCTCAATCACAAAAAGTGTTACCCCAGACTGAAATCAATATTCCACACGTGATATGAAAAGTATATAGTTATTGTAGAAGTCCTAGAAGACAGAGAGTATACTCCCAGGATGAAATCTTGGAAAAATCCAAAATAAGAGAGATTCCAAGAAAGACAGTGCAGTTAGGTAGCACAGTGAATTGAGAGCCAGGCCTGGAGTCAGGAGGTCCTAGGTTCAAATCTGACTTCAGACACTTCCTAGTTGTGCGACCCTGGGAAAGTCACTTAACCCCCAGTGCCTCTCCCTTATTGCTCTTATACCTCGGAACCAATATTTATTATAAATTCTGAGACAGAAGGTAAGTAAAGGCTTAAAAGGAAAAGAAAAGAAGAACAATATATAGTCTCCTACTTTATACCAGCTGCCTGATTTCTTTAGTCAGAAGCCTCATTTTCCTTAGGCTAAGGGGCCAAAGGAAGAACTTTCTCTGCCTGAAGGTGAGAAGATAAAGGGGAAGAAGTTACAAAGATTGGTAGCCTCCATGGCTTTCCAATCCTTAATCTCAACTCCAGTGATATAAAGGAGAAGAATCCTCCTTCCCATCCTTATCCTCATCTATGAAGCTAGCAGCCTGGCATCTTACAAATCTGCTATTCCTCTATGAGGAGACTCTCCTGGAAGGTAAGAGGAGACCCCCAACAAGGAGAGGGAGAGAAGGGACAAAGGGAGCCCTTTCTTGTGATCCCTGAATTAAGGGGTAAAGGATGCATTTCTCCCTGCTATTTCCATTTAACCTGAAAGAAGAAAGAAAATGACTTTGAAGAATTCCTCCTTAAGACTGAAGGAGAGGGGGCAGCTGGGTAGCTCAGTGGATTGAGAACCAGGCCTAGAGATGGGAGGTCCTAGGTTCAAATCTGGCCTCAGACACTTCCCAGCTATGTGACCCTGGGCAAGTCACTTAACCCCCATTGCCTAGTCCTTACCACTATTCTGCCTTGGAGCCAATACACAGGATTGACTCCAAGACGAAAGGTAAGGATTTAAAAAAAAAAAAGACTGAAGGAGAAATAATGGTGTGATGGTCTTAGAGACAGTTAGAAGACTTGAGTTCAAGTACTGACACTGATGGTTACAGATAGTATAACCTTGGGCAAATTTTAGATTTTAGATTTTTTCATCTGTAAGGTAGGAGTAAAAATAGTTTTGTTACCAACCTCGTGGTTTATTGTAAGGAAAATACCTTGTAATTCCTCAAGTAGATAAATGTAACTGATTATTAATACTGTTATTATTTTTATTGTTGTTATTATTCCTAGTCAGTAGCTAGGAGGCACAGTGGATGGAGTGTGGAGTCAAGAAGACTTGAGTTCAGATCCAGCCTTAGATACTTCCTAGCTGGATTACACTGGGCAAGTCACTTCATCCTGATTGCCTTGGTTTCCTCATCTGTCAAATGAGCTGGAGAACACCATTCCAGTATCTTTGCCAGGAAAACCCCAGATGGGGTTATGAACAATCACACATGACTGAACTACAACAACAATATTACTACTATTCAGATGCACAGAGAGTTGGAGGAGAACTTGAGATGGATATGAACTTAGGGAGAACTCACATCCTGTCCACTGTGTTCTGCCCTTGTACATGAAAACCCAGGGTGATCTGCTTCCTGTTTTGACCTTGGGAACCTGTTAATAGAAATCCTCTCTGTCTCTCTGTCTCTCTGTCTCTGTTTCTCTCTGTCTCTCCGTCTCTGTCTGGCTCTATCTCTCTCCTCATTTATTTTGGACAAGTCATTTTTCCCCAATGTATCTCAGTTCCTCCTTCTGTCAAAGACGGGGGTAGGGCTCAATAACTTCCAAGAGCCCGTTCAGTTCCTACGTTCAATGCCCTGTTCTTCACCTCCCAAAGGAACACTAAGCAGTTTCCTCCCCCTTCACAGCACTGGGACCCTTCGGTATGGGAGGGTGGGCGCTCTCACTCCATCCCCTTCCTGTCTGCCTGATGACATTTCAGCTCTCCCCTTACCCTGCCTCCTCCCAAGATCCACACAGAGTGGGGGTAAAGAGGCAAATCTTGGGGGGATCTCACATCTCCAGAAAAAAGGAGTTGGAATCAGAGTGGGAGACGAACAGAAATGAGCTGGCAAACCCAAACTAAGGGTGCTCCCGTTCCCTGTGCCTCCTTTCTGTCCCCTCCGCCGGTTCTCCATCTGTGGACTCTTCCCCACCCCAACCTTTCCACTTCCAGCCCCAGGCCCTACCACATGGTTTCCATCTGTCACCCACAGCAACGGCTACATTCCTCCTGAGCCACATGCCCCCCTCCGTCGTCCTCCCCTGCCCCTTGGAGGGAAACGCTCAAAGCCTGCACACTCAGGGTCTCCCAGAAGCTCCCTGTTTCTGTTTCTTCTCCTCCCGGGACTGCCTCTCTGATCCCTCAGAAGTTATGTCGGAGGGGACCCCTGGGCAAATTCTGACAGTCTAGCATCCTGGGCAGGGGGGAAGGGGGCACGGCTCCTCTGGTCCCGCAGCCAAATTCCGACCCTGGCCTGAGACAATGGCCCCACTGTTCCCCCACCCCCTGGGCACCCCTAAACGCACTGGATACAAGGAGCCTTTCTTCCCCCAGTTCCGATCTCAGCCCTGGGCTCTTTGCCACCACCAGAGGCTTCCCCCATAGCCCTCCCCCGAGACACCCCTGGCAGAGCTGCCATCTCTCCTCCTTCAACCTCAGGGTGGAGCAGTGGCCCTCCTGCCTCGGCCTCTCTAAGGCTTGGCTGCAGCAGAAAGGATCCAAGATAGGCAAGACCAATCCCCTCCCATCCTCCAGGCCCAGGTGAAGTCTCACCTCCTCCACCAAGCCTTCCCTGATTGCACCAAATGAATTCCTTCTCTTCTGGGCCACCATTTTGGGAATTTGATTATGCCCTGACTTTCTCCTCCTCGATCCATTTTCCCGGTGTGGGCCTCTCCAGCTGAAGTGTAAGCCTCATAAGGGCAGGGATTGGAACGATGCCTGGAGCACGACTGAAGGCACTCAAATAGCTAGCTATCCAAATGATGGAATGAAGTCTTTGTAATTGTGAATAAACTTATCCTCTATTTATTTATGATCTGGATGGAGAAAACAACAGCGACCCTTGTTTCTCCTCCACGCAAGATGAAGAAGAAAGAGGCTGGACTGCACAGAGGCTGAGAAACAGAAAAGGTGACCTTGGGCCCAAAAAGAGCCGGGCCAAGGGAACCCAGAGAGCCCAGCGGCCCCTCCTCCTCCTCGGGCTTTCCCCTCCCTCTCCAGAGAGGCTGCCCGGGAGCCCCAGGCACGCAGGCCGCCCTCAGGGGGGGTGGAAATCTCCCAACACAACCCTAGTTTAGCTTTGGACATAAATGGCTCAAGATTCGCAGCTTTGAGCACTGTGAGAGACCTGAAATCAGTTTTTTTCTTTAAAGCCTCATAAAGGCATCTTTCCATTCTGAAAAAAAAGCAGAATGATCTCAAACTTATCCAGGTAGGGGAAACTCTGGCACTGATCATGAAAGGAGTGAACAAAAATGCAAAACCATTTCTTTTTTGATTCTGAAAAGCATTCATTCATTCATTCATTCACTCATTTATTCAATAAATATGCCAATCAGATATCAGGGACACAACGCAAATGGAATAGCTCCTGCCCTCTAGGAGCATACATTTTACTGGAGGTAAATAACATGCATAAGGTTGTTTTTTTTTTATTTTGTTTTTGCAGCATGGTTACTATGGAATTATATTTTGCATGACTTTGCATGTACAGTTGATATAGTATCTTCTCAATGACTGGGGGAGGAACAGAAGGAGGGAATTTTGAACTCAAATTTTTTAAAAATGAATGTTAAGGGGGCAGCTGGGTATCTCAGTGGATTGAGAACCAGGCCTAGAGACGGGAGGTCCTAGGTTCAAATATGGCCTCAGACACTTCTCAGCTGTGTGACCCTGGCCAAGTCACTTGACCCCCATTGCCTAGCCCTTACCACTCTTCTGCCTTGGAGCCAATACACTGTATTTTGACTCCAAGATGGAAGATGAGAGAGTTTAAAAAAAAAAAATGAATGTTAAGAGGGTGGCCCAGTGGATTGAAAGCCAGGCCTAGAAATAAGAGGCCCTGGGTTCAAATTTGATCTCCGATACGTCCTAACTGTGAGACTTTGGGCAAGTCACATAATCCCCATTGCCTAGTCCTTACCACTCTTCTGCCTTGGAACCAATAGACAGCATTGATTCTAAGATGGAAGGTAAGGGTTTAAAAAAAAGAATGCAAAAAAATGGTTAAATGTCATTGGGAAATATTTAGCAAAATTGATACAAATATAACTTTTTAAATGTCATGTACCCATAAATTGAAATACAAAATAGCCACAAAGTAATTTCCAGGGGAAGGGCATTGCCAGCTCAGTGAATCAGTTGGAGGTGATACTTGTGCTAGACTTTGAAAAATGCTAGGCAGTCTACAAGGCAGAGGGGAGGAGGAAATACATTCCAGTTAGGGGAGATAGCAAAAGCTCAGAGTAGGGAGAGTGTAGGATCACAGACCTAGAGCTGGGAGGAATCTGAGGTCATCTGGTCTATCCAGCTTGTTTTACAGATGAAGAAACTGAGGTCCAGGAGGTTTAAACCACATTGAGAAATTACAGGAGGGAGCAGCTGGGTGGCTCAGTGGATTGAGAGCCAGGCCTAGAGATGGTTCAAATCTGGCCTCAGATCCTCCTAGCTGTATGACCCTGGGCAAGTCACTTGACCCCCATTGCCCAGCCCTTATCGCTCTTTTGCCTTGGAACCAAGACAAAGTATTGATTCTAAGACAAAAGGTAAGGGTTTTTTTAAAAAAAAGAAAGAAACTACAGCAGATGAAAGCAAGGCCAGATAGTAGGAGATGAGCATCAGAGCATGAGGTGATCCTCTCAAAACGGTGCTGGCAATGTCACGGCTCAGAATGATCCAAGACTGTCAAGGGAAGAAACTAAAAACAATCCAGAGGGGTTCTTTAGCTCTACTCAGAGACAAAGGAGGATCAAAGAAGCCCTAGGCTCATTGCTTGGGAGACTTAGGATGATGATAACTGATGACAGAAGGAAGGCAAAGCAGCTCCATTTTTTTTCTTTCTGATTTTTTTTTGCAAAGGAGAATGAATTTTATGCTAGAAATGACATAACAAAAATGCTAAGAGAGGACAGGCAAGAAGTTCAGAGGATTGAGAGCCAGGCCTAGAGATGGGAGGTCCTGGGTTCAAATGTGGCCTCAGACACTTCCTAGCTGTGTGACCCTGGGCAAGTCACTTAACCCCCATTGCCTAGCCCTTACCATTCTTCGGCCTTAGAAGTAATACACAGTATTGATTCTAAGTTGAAAGGTAAGAGTTTTTATTGTTTTGGTTTTTTTTAAACAGATGAAAGTTCATACTCAAGAAAAGAAGGAGATAATTTTAAAAAATCGGCAATTGCCCTTGATGAATTCAAGCCTCTTGGTCCACATGAGCTACCTGGTGTTCTGAAAGACCCAGCAGATATAATGGTGGAGCTAGTCAGTGATAGTTGAGAAATCCTGGAAAATGAAGAGTGGTTAACACAAGGCTGGAGAAGGGTAAATGTCTTGATTTAAAAAGAAAAAGTCCCTTAACTATAGACCAATGAGCTTGACTTTGACCCAGGGGAAATTCTAGAAAGGGTCATCAAAGAGATGGTTGGTGAACAGATCCAGAAGGAAGCTTCAATGACAAAGGACCTCCCTGGCTTCAGGAAGGACAACAGGACAGGCTAGATTAGCCTTGTTTCCTTTCTTGGCAAGATTTCTAAACTGGTAGAAGAGGAGATTGCTATGGATATAAATTACCTAGATTTTAGCAAAGCTTATCTCTACAATTCTTTTTTTTTTTTTTTTAAACTGTTACCTTCCATCTTGGAGTCAATTCTGTGTATTGGCTTGCCCAGGGTCACACAGCTGGGAAGTGTCTGAGGCTGGATTTGAACCTAGGACCTCCCATCTCTAGGCCTGGCTCTCAATTCACTGAGCTACCCAGCTGCCCCCTATCTCTACAATTCTTATGGAGAAGTTGGGGTAGTAATATACTCAAATAGAATCATAAATGGTTGATTTTTAAGACTCAAAGAGTAAGAGTAGCAAGGTGGCTCAGTGGATCAAGGGCAGGCCTAGAGATGGAAGGTCCTGGTCTTAGACATTTCCTAGCTGTGTGACCCTGACCAAGTCACTTAAGCCCCATTACCTAACCCTTCCCACTCTTCTGCCTTGAAACCAATAAAGAAGGCATCATCCAGCAAAATACATAGATTATATCTTTCATGTTTTCACTCTCAGTTCATTCTCTGGAAGTGAACAAGTTATTCTTCAATGATTAAATCTGTAGCTGCATATAATGTTCTCTCAGGTCTACTCATTTCCCTCTTCATTATTTCATGTAGTTCTTCCCAAGTTTTAAAAAATTAATCTGCTCATCATTTCTTTCATGGTAGTAGTACTCTGTCACAATCATATGCCACAATTTGTTTGAAGGCAAGACCCAAAGAGCAAATGGTTTGGTGCCAGTGAGACAGATCTCCAGTGGAGTCCTCCCAAGATCTGTGTTTGGCTTATGACCTTTATGTCAAATGACTTGAATAAAGGCATAGATAGTAGCTTATCAAACTCCTAGACAGCGTGACTCTTGGAGGAACTGCTCATACAATGGATCGGGATCAGGATCCCAAAGGATCTCGACAGGCTAGAGCCCTTGGCTGAATGGAAGAAGATGAAATTCAGCAGGGATAAATATAAAATCTTCTACGTGGATACAAAAGAATCAACTTCACATTTCTAAGGAGGGTGACGGCATTGCTGGGCAGCCTTGGCTCTAAAAATGATCTGAGGTTTTCAGTGGACTCCGAGGTCTATGAGTCAGCCATGTGACATGGCAGACAAAAAGCTAATGGGATCTTCGGCTATTGTATGAAAGGACCAAGTCTTGAGGAACAGGGAGATAATAGTCCTTCTGTTCTCTGCCCTTGTCAGACCTTATCTGAAGTACTGTGGTTAGTGCTGGGCATTTCGTTTAGAAGGACACTGATAAGCTGGAAATGAGAGAAGGGCAACCAAGATGATGAAGAGCCTTGTAAACAGGAGGACTGGTTGAAGGGACTGGTCATGTTCAACCTGGATAAAAGAAGACTCAAAGGGCCATGACAGCTATTTCTTTTTTTTAGAATCAATATTAAGTTTTGGATCCAAGGTAGAAGAGTGGTAAGGGCTAGGCAATGGGGGTTAAGTGACTTGCCCAGGGTCACCCAGTCAGATTTAGATCCAGGACTTTCCAACTCCAGGTCTGGCTCTCAATCCATTGAGCCACCTAGCTACCCCTCATGACAGCAATCTTCAAGAATCAGAAAGGATGGAGGTAGCTGGGTGGCTTAGTGGATTGAGGTCAGGCACTTCCTAGCTGTGTGACTCTGGGCAAGTTGCTTAACCCTTACTGCCTAGCCCTTAAAGCTCTTCTGTCTTGGAACTTCTGAACTTGGAACAGTATTGATTCTAAGACAGAAGGTGAGGGTTTAAAAAAAAAAAAGAATCAAAAAGGGTGTCATGTGGAAGTTGTATTGTACCATCCAAAGGGGACACAGTCAAGAGCCGTGGAAGGAAGTTGCAAAGAATCAGATTTAGGTTTGTCAAGAAAAAAAAAAATCCTAGCAAACTTGAGTTATCCAAAAGTGGAATGGGCTGCTCAAGAAAAGTGGTAGGATCTCTCTGCTCCCCCTTACCTCCAACCGCAGGGCTTCAAACAACCATTTGACAGACATTAGAATAAGGATTCCTTTAGTGTATGGGTTGGACTAAATGGCCACTGAAGTCCTTTCTAGCTATCAAACTCTGTGATTCTGTAAATGACTTGACCAAGGTCACACACAGAGTTAGCATTAGAAATAAAATGTTCCTCTGACTCTAGCTAGAGCCAATTATCTTTCCAAATGTCCTGTATGAGGTGCAACAGCAAGCAGGGAAATGTAGAGTACAAGAAGGAATTTGCTCTAAATCTGGAAATGTAGGCAGGAGCCAGACTGCAAGGGGCTTTAAAAGTCAAACAGAAGAGTTTGTTTTTATCCCAGAGGCATTTTATGATTTGGGGTGGGGAAGGGAGGGACAAGGTGGTCAGAGATGAGATTTCCCTTCTCTTTATTGAACTGATGTCAAAAATGAATTTGTATTTTTCAAGTATACCAAGGTGAATTCCACAAGGCGTATCCCCTAAGCCCACATGTGTATGTACCCCCTAGACATCTCAATCTCACCAAGTCTAAAAGAGAAAACACTATCATTCCCTTACTCCATCCCTCCTCTAATCTGGGTTGAGGGCACTGTCATTTAATCAGTCTTCCTCAACTCCTTTCCTCTCAACTCCCAGATCTAATTGGCTTCCAAATCTTGTCAATTCTATCTCCCTGGCAAGTCTCCTATCAGAGCCTTCTCTCCTCTCCGAGGGACACCACCCTGATTCAGGCACTGGTTACCTCTCACCTAGACTATTGCAACAGCCTTTTAACTGAACTCCCAGATTCCATTCTCTCTCCCCTTCATTCCATCTTCCACACAACTGCCAAAAAGATCTTCTTAAAGCCCAAGTTTTACCATGTCATCCCCACTATCCTCCAGTAAACTTCAGTAGCTTCCTACTGCTAAGGACAGAAAACAAACTCTTCAACTGAGGCATTGAAAGCCCTTCACTCTCTGGATCCAACCTTCCAGGCTTCTCACTGGACTTTCTTTCCCAAACTCTTAACTTCCAGCCCAACTCGCCTACTTATTTGAGGGCAGGAACTGCTTATTATTTTCTCTTTGAACCCCCAGGGCTTAGCATGGTGCCTTCCACATAGCAGACATTTACTATATGCTTCCTAAATTGGATTGGATTGAATCCGATGGACGATCTACAAAGCAGATAACTGAAAGTGACTTGACATTTCCTTTGATCTGTCTTCCCAAGACTGACCCAACCCCAGCCACTTCCTAAAGATGAAGCCACAGAAAGTTCTTCTAGGCTGTGAATTACCTCTACCAGACCATCTTGTTGTCTCTCTGATTTTCCAAATCTCGTCTTCCCTCTCCTCCAAGGGTCTTTTTTGCGAGTCATAGACCCCTTCTCAGAAAAATGTGTTTTTTGTTTGTTTGTTTTTTAAACTCTTACTTTCCGTCTTAGAATTGATACTATGTAATGGTTCCAAGGCAGAAGAGCAGTAAGGGCTAGTGACTTGCCCAGGATCACACAGATAGAAAATGTCTGAGGCTAGATTTGAACCCAGGTAGGATCTCCTGTCTCTGGGTCTGGCTCTCAATCCACTGAACCACATAGCTGTCCCCTTAGAATAATGATTTTAAATGTATAAAATAAAACACACATGAGTTTTCAAAGGAATTATGTCAACTGATTATATCATAATGCAGTTATATATAAACATATAAAACAGTTACATGGATAAATATACAAAAATCATTATTTTACATGTATCTATCTGTTTATATATTTTTATTTATATATATAAATCATATATTTATAAATATATAAAACATATCTATATATTTTACATATACACTATATCTATCTGTTAAAGAGAGAGAGAGAGAGAGACAGACAGACAGACAGACAGACAGACAGACAGACAGACAGACACAAGTTCACAAACTCCAAGTTAAGAACTCCTGCTCTACTCCCCTCCTGAGCCTTGGGACTCAGGGATGCTTGACTGCTCCAGCAGAGAACAAAGGGTTAATCATACCCACATTTCATCCCACTCTCTCCAGTCAGGACCTGTCCTAAGATCCAGTTCGAAGGCTGGTTGGGCCCTGGATCCCTGCAAGTGGAAGGGGGAGGGGGTGCCTACTGGGTACTGGCTGGCACGGCCATGCTGACAAGCTGGCACCATCTCACACAATGTACAGGGGCCCTTGATCTAAAGGCGGGTTGTGTGCCTGGGGAGGAGGGGAGCAAAGGGGTGAGGGGGAAGGCAGAGCCAGCTCCCTCAGTCCCTATTCATATGTTTCTCGAGGTGGAGGGAATGGGTTGACTAGATAATTCAAAAGCACGTACAATCCCAAATCCTTCCCGTCAAAGGTTTCACCTCCTGTTCTCCCCTTCTGCACCTCTGCACATTTTCTAGTGCAGTGCCTCCCGTATTGCCCATCTCCCTTCTCTTCTTGCCCCAACTCCTACTCACATCCCCAAATGATCCCAAAGTGGGTTGAGCCTGGGAGGAGCAGAAGAGAAGTAAAAGCCTTCATGAACAGTACCCACCGCCTCCTAGAATACAGAGCACTGTTCTCCCTGCCCAAACAGAAGGATGAAAGACCTAGTTGAGTCATCGCTGACCTGAATGGAAAGAATGCTGGCTTTGGAGTCAGAGAGACTTGGATTCAAATTCTAACTCAATTTCAGTTCCTACTTGGGGTAAGTGGCTTCCTCTCTCTGGGCCTTAGCTTTCTCATGTGTAAATAAAGAACAGGTTGGATGAGATGATCTCTAAGGTCCCTTCCAGCTCTAAGGCCTGCAATCCTGTGACCTGCTGGCAAAATCCTAGAGCTGACCTTGATTGTCAGACATTCAGAAGATGTAAGTTAGACAAGGGACACAAAGCAGGCAGAAGTGCTATTCTAACCCTCCCTGGTAGAATGGAGAATGGAGGTTTCTTAAGAGCAAAGGCTGTTTCACTTTTCTCTTTTCTGTCCTAGAACCCCAAATGGCACATAGCAAGCAAGCACTTCATACATTTTTTTTAAACCCTTACTTTCTGTCTTAGCAACAGCTCTAAAGACAGAAGAGGAAGGGCTGGGTAAACAATGTTAAGTGACTTGCCCAGGGTCACACAGCTAGGAAGTGTTTGAACCCAGATCCTCCCAACTCCAGACCTGGCACTCATCCACTATGCCACCTAGTTGCCCTGAGTTTTAAAAAACATTGTTTTCATAAAATTACTTTGTTCTAAATTATAGACATTCCAGTGAGACCTCAGGCAAGTTGTTTCAGTTCGGTGGGACTCAGTTACCTCATCTGTTAAATGTGTAGACCTTTTATAACTAGACATCTATGCAAGGATATCCTGGCAAATGTTTAACAACTGGCTGTCTGAAAAAAAAAAGTGCGCGCTACATAATTTTCAGTTTAATCTACATTATTAACATTTTTTTCTCCATTTCTTTTTTTCACCTTTACCTTCTCTTAGAATCAATACTAAGTATTGGCTCTAAGGCTGAAAAGCAGTAAGGGCTAGGCAATTGGGATCAAGTGACTTGTCCAGGGTCACCCAGCTAGGAAATATCATAGGCTAGATTTAAACCCAGGTCCTCCCATTGTCCCTGAGCACATAACTGCCCCTCTCCATTACTGTCTTAGACAATAGAGACAAAGAACAAAATAATGGATCAGACCCCGATTTGTAGTTTGGCAATTTCTGAGGCATAAATGAGCAAGGTGAACCCTTTAACATCAATCAGCTCTCATGAATCCCATTCAGACTAACTCCAGCCACACTCCTACTTCGAGGCCCCCTCCAGTCATAAGTAGATTCATCCAGGATCTAGCATCATTGACAGATAGACTAAAAGAGTTTAGACCCAAAAGGGCTTTACGCATCATCTCATTTTCAAACTCTTCATTTTTGAGATGAGAAAGTTGAGGCCCACGAGGTGTGGTGATCTCCATTGCTTCATTATTGAGTTTCTTTTTTCTTCCTTTCTTTCCCCACTCTGAGAGGTCTCCTAACCATCACTCTGCCTTGGGCAGAGTTCCGACTAATCCTTTCCAATAACTGAAGCACTTAAGAGACTCTAGAATGGGTGGTTCTGCTGTTTCTCATTTCAGAATCTCATAATCCTCTTATAGCAACCAATCAACAATCAATTAAGTGGAACAGAGCTAGGATCTGGGGATACAAGTTACAAGAGCTTCTTTTTCTTTTTCTTTATTACTATTATTTCTTTATTAGACCCTTATCTTCTGTCTTAGGATCAGTACTAAATATCAGTTACAAGGCAGAAGAGGAGTAAAGGCTAGGCAATTGGGGTTGACTTGCCCTGGGTCACAGGGCTAGGAAATGTTTGAGGGCAAATTTGAACTCAGGACCCCTTTTCAGGCCTGGCTCTCTATCCACTGAGCCACCTACCTGCTCCATAAAAGCTTCTTGAAGATGGGATGTCCTAGGTTCAAATCTGACCTCAGATACTTCCCAGCTGTGTGACCCTGGGCAAGTCACTTGACTCCCATTGCCTAGCCCTTTACTACTCTTCTGCCTTGGAAACAATACCCAGTATTGACTCCAAGACAGAAGGTAAGGGTTTAAAAAAAAAAAAAAAAAAAAAAAAAGCTTCTAGATGAAAACCTCTTAGTTTTACAGTTTACATTTTCCTGAAAACAGGAGAGGTAAATAGTGAAAATACTACCACTCCCTGATTTACTGATAAGGAAACCTTAGCTCAGAGAAGCTTAATGATTTACACAAGTTCACCAAGCTAGTAGGAGTAGAGCTAGGATTTGAACTCAGGTTTCCAGACTAAAGATCCAAGACTTCCTACTACATAACTTCATCTCATCCATTCCATACTTCTTACCTGTCTCTCATGCTAAAAACTGAAATTTCTTCAGACATGTCACCCATGACAAGAAACCTTCTAAAAGCAGTGATGGGCAAAGATGTGGCCCCCTGAAATGTTCTATCCCATTGGGTGACATTCCTAATCTGACGAATACTACGAGTAGGATACAATACAATGAAACTTCAAAAGAGTTGCCTTAGAAACAGACTGACAGATGAGCATTTCCTTTCCTTTGGCCCCCTCTTTAAACAGTTTACCCATCACTGTTCTAAAGTATCCTTCCACAGATGATAAAGCCATCCATCCCCAACCTCATACTCTGTCCCTAGAAATGGAAATTCTGTCTCTGTCTCTGTCAGTGTCTCTCTCTTCCCCAACCTTCTTTCCTGCCTTCCTCTCCCCGGCTTGACCCTTCTCTGTCTATGTCTCTGCATCTCTGTGTCTGTCTTGTCTGTCTCTCTCACACACATCCAAAAAGGCCCAAGTAGCAGTGGTTTACTTTGGGAAACTGAGAACGTGTGAGGGCCCAGAGGTAAAGGGCAGGACACTCTCCTAGAATCCAGAAGTACAAAGCCCACTCCCCCAACTCTAGCCCAATCTGTCCCAGGATGCTGGGAAAAGATCTAGATGGGGGCTGAGGTTGGCAGGGAAGGGAGTAGATAGAGAATAAAATCCTCAAAACACAGTTGAGTAAAATATTGGGAACTGGTCTCCTCACCACCTACTCCAACGCCCACCCCAGTTCCATGCCCAGTTGAGCCTCGTATTGCTGCCAATTGCCCAACACTACTCCCCTATCCTCCCCACCTCATTCCTCCTCAAGAAGGTACCAGTGTGAACCTCCAGTTCTGCCAAAATTTCTCTAAGGCCAGGGAGGAGGAGGTGCCTAGTAAATAGGGGAAAGAGGGTTGGTCCCCCCAAGCCTTTTGGCCTGCCTTCCCCCCCAACCCAGGGATTAGAGGCGCTCCCAGGATAAGGGTTTGAGAGCCTTGAACCAGGTTTTTGAGGGAAAAGGGATTGTCTTATAAAAGTGAAGCAAAACACATCAAATGGACAGCCCCAGCACTTTGGATAATGGGGCTGCAGCTTTGCCTGAGGGGGACAATCATACCTGCTCACACCCCAGCCACCCCATGGTGGAGGAAGGGGGTATATCCAAAGGACTCACGTTTAATGACCCACCCCACCCCCACCCCCAGTTCATCCTGAATTTCAAGTTCATAATTAGGAAACCCATTTGGGCTTAGGGGGTGGGGGGAGTGAAAAGAGGGGGCAGGCTGGCATAGTCATGGAGTGATGAGAATCTCATTGACAGGTCCTAGGAAGACATATGCGGACCCACAGGCATGGAATTCTCCAAGAGACAGATTTCAACCATGAAATAAAAGGCAGATTAGGGCAGGGGGTCCCTAAGAATTCAACACTAAAACAGACAAAGAGGATCCAACAAAAAGCCCAAAGCTGAATCATTCTTGGGGTGCTCTTTTCCATACCTAATAGCCACTGTTAATAATAATAATAATAATAATAATAATAATGACAGCTCTGGCATTTATATAGCACTTCTAGGTTTGCAAAACACTTTATAAAGGTTATCTCTTTTGAGTCTCTTGGAAGGTGGGTACTATTAGCCCCATTTTACAGATGAGAAAACTGAGACTGAGATTACTTGGCTTGCTCCACAAGTGGAGGACAGTGGAGTGTAGCAGATCTCTGACCATAAATGCTCCTCTTTTCCAACAAACTTTCCAGTCAACAGAACAACCACAAAATCCTCCTTGGGAAGAGAAGGGAGGTTTTTGACCACCTCGATGGAGAGGGTGAGGGTTTCTTTATTGCCAGCAAGGTATCCCCAGGATCAGCCCTTTCTGACAAGGCCCACAGGAGGTGCCTCTGGGTTGTGGGCTTCTGGGTGCAGGGCCCCTCCCCAGCCTCAGCAGCTGGGTAGATTAAAGGACCCAAACAAGGGAGGGAGAGCAGCCCAGCTCTGACTAATCCCCCTGGCACCTTCAGGCCTGACCCACCCACCCAGACTAGCAGCCCAAGAGCAGAAGGTGGGAGCAGGGGACTCCCCCAGAGAGCAAGGAGCCATATGTCCCGAGGCAGTAAGTTTTTCAGTAGGGGGTGGGGGGAAGTTCTTAGGTCCTTGGCCCTGGGGAGGAAGTAGCCCCACTTCGTAAGCCCCAAAGCCTGGCATCCTACAGCCTGCCCTGCCTGCCCCGGAGAGGACGTCCAGCTCTGAAAGGAGCCCCCTCCCCCACTCTCTCCCTCTCCAGCTGTGTCTGGGCCTCACCAACGGAAAAAGAAAACTCGGGCAGAGGAAACGGGAGTGAGTGAGAGTCGCCCTGCCTGGCTGGCAGGCAAAAGAAGGGACAAAGGGATCGATTGGGCCGCCCCCTCCCACTCTGGCTGCTTTCTCACTGTTTACCTGGACCAGTGTTCCTGCTGTCCGCTCTCTGCCATCCCTCCGCTCCCACTCCTGTCCTGGCACTCTACCCATCCTCGAGCTTAGGGGTTTGTTTCCACTCACGTCCTGACCAGGGATCCAGAGCCCCTACTTGCCAACCAATCAATTCCACCCCAGGAAGGGTGCCCCCCCCATGCCAGCTTTCACTTGGGTGAACTCCCTGTGTGAGGTGGCAGGATCACCCCTGGGTAGCATCCCTCGCCTTGCCCATGCCCTGTTTCCCCTCAGCGCCAGGCTGCCCAACCGTATTCTCTGTCAGTTTCTCTCACCTGGGGGTGCCGGGGCTCCGGACGGGGAGGAATCCCGACCAGGCAGAAGGTGACTCCATTCATCGGGCAGCAGCGGCGACTCTGGGGCCCGATCAGGGCTGGGGAGGGACATGGAGAGGGAAGGGGGAGGGGAGAGGCGGGGCCTGGAGAGGAGTGGGAGTAGCCTGGGCGGGGAGTGGGAGGAACCTGGGAGGGATAGGAAGGGGCCCCAGGAGGAGGAGGTGGGGGCCTTGGCAGCGAGTGGGGCAAGCCCACCCAGCAAAGCGAAGAACCGACAGAAGGAGACCCCGGTGAGAAGAGACTGAGAGAGCTAGAATCTCGAAGAGAAGAACAAGAAGAGAACTCACCCTACTTTCCTACCCCGATGCAAATGGAGCTCTGAGCCTGCCCTGCTCATCGGAACCCGCAAGGATGATAGAACAGAGAGAACCCTGGAGCTGATACAGCAGCAAACGGGTGGGCAGGATAGATACCAGGGTATGGAGCTTAGAGAGCTAGTCAGGAAGGAGGGTCAGAGAAGAATAGAGAGAGAAAAGAGAAA
The DNA here is from genome assembly GCF_016433145.1 of Gracilinanus agilis. Lineage (NCBI taxonomy): Eukaryota > Metazoa > Chordata > Mammalia > Didelphimorphia > Didelphidae > Gracilinanus > Gracilinanus agilis. The sequence continues at coordinate 195,130,130 of NC_058133.1, forward strand.
GAAAGAGGGAGGGACAGAAAGGGAGGGAAGAGAGAGACAGAGAAGCTGGGATGAAGGGGGAAAAGAGGAGAAAGAGAGAAACAGAAACAGAAAGAGAGAGGGAGAGGGAGAGAGAGGGGGAGAGAGAGAGACAGAGACAGAGAGAGACAGAGAGAGAGAGAGAGAGAGAGAGAGAGAGAGAGAGAGAGAGAGAGAGAGGAAGAGGGAGAGAGAGAGGAAGAGGGAGAGAGGGGGAAGAGAGACAGAAACAGAAAGAGACAGAGACAGAGAGACAGAAACAGAGAGAGAGAGGAAGAGGGAGAGGGAGAGGGGGGGAAGAGGAAGAGAAAGAGAAAGAAAGGGAAAGAGAAGGTGAGACAGAAACAGAGAGAGAGAGAGACAGACAGACAGACAGACAGACAGACAGACAGAGAGAGAGAGAAAGAGTGAGAGACTTGCCTTCCCCAGAATGGATAGAGAGCCTGGTGAGATCAGGGAAAGAGGTCAAGGGCACGTTACCCAGAACTGGCAGGGAGAGACAAAGAAGAATACAGAGAAACAGAGACTGAAGTGTGAAAAATGGCAAAAGTGAAAGAGAATGAGCTATAGAGAGATACACAAGACTAGATAGACAGCTAGACAGCATATTTCAGAAATACTAGACATATGGAGATGAGCAGAGACATATTCATAGACATAGAAAGTCAAGGCAAAGGCAGGTTCATGTACAAGACAAAGACACGGAGAGAGGTGGTCTGTCTCCCAATTTCAACTATTATTTTATGGTGGTGATACGCTATGAGAAAGAGAGAATTCAATAACCCCCATATCTTGGTGCCCCCAGGAGACCATTCCAAGTTAGGCTTCCTAATTCCACTCCCCATGGGGTATGTGTGTTTGAGGGGCAGGGTAATGTAATTAAATAGGAGAACTGAGGTAGGAGAAAGAAATAAAGCTCCTACCTTAATTCCTCACTACCCTCATAATTCCTTTATCCTCTACTAAAACTCCCTAGTCGTAGCCTTTGGAGAATAAGACCTTAATCTAGGAATGCAGGATGAGAGATGAAATATTGGAGCAACACACATTCACAGACACATACCTGTGAGTCACTGGACTCCTACATCTGGCCCCCAGTGTTTTCCTGTCTAACACTGAGCTAGTCATGAAGATTTGCCTGGAAGGGGATCCCAAGGGTGTGTCAGAAATCTACGTTTCTCTAGCCATAACTTAGAAATTCCCCATTTCTCTACCCTCAGTCCAGCCTGGAAAGCCTCTTACCCCTGGGGAAGAGGGGAGGAAGGAAGAAACCCCAGACTCTCCTGGTTACACCTGACTTTTCAGGCTGGGAAGTCCTTCCTGCAATCTAACCTGTCTTTTCTGCTACATGAAACTGAGTATTCCTTTTATTTCCCTATATTCCCTCGCAGATTTAGTAATTTTCCTGGGCTTCCAGATGGTTAAAGGAAAAGATTAAGGGGCCATAAATAGGAATATAGCCTAGAAGTGAGGAAGATATATAAAAACTCCTCCCCCATCCCACCCTACTTCTACATGTTCAAAACCTGGGATAGGGCCTCAGGAGGCAAGAAGACTTTATCGGTCAACTGTTCATTTTATTCTTTTTCACTGAGGCAGGGAGCAACAGACCCTTTCTCACTTGGTTGAATCCAGTGTCTCCCAACCCTCTATTCCTTGAGCCAAAGCAGGATCTGGGTCTCCAGGGCTGGACAAAAAGGTGGGGGAAAGGGTAGTGCTAATACAGAGGAGGCCAAGGAGAGATTCCAATCCTTTCTAGGACTCATTAAGCTGGTGGGAGAAGAAACTGTCTTCTTAATTTCTGCTCTAGCCCTGGTCCCTTCCTCCTCACCCCAAAATACATCCCCGTAACCTCATCTCAAAGCACCTGGGTGCTGAATGGAAGGTTGTCTCTTTTATCATACGCCTATATGGAAATGACACCATCTGGGATAGGGAAAATGCCATCTTGAACCCTAAAACAACCCCCACCCCCACACCAAGCTTCTAGCCTCAAGAACATAGAGATGTGACTCAGAGCATCTTAGCCCATGAATTTCCCTGACACAGGAAATCATTCATGCAGTCTAACCTCAATCCTTCATACTGTAGTGCTGGTTCATTTTTTCTTGACAGTCCTTTATGCTCTCCTGTCACTTCTTTTGGTCAGGGTTCCCCACTTCTTTCCTCCTTGCTTGCTGAATGGGTCCCAAGTGTTCTGTCTCTCCAATGTATCCTCCCCTTCCTGGACAAACTGGAGCTATGGATTTTTTTTGGGGGGGGGGTAATAAAATTCATTAGTCTGAGTCTGATTAAAAACCTGGGCACTGGCATCAGGCATCATGATCTGAGTCAAAGGGAGGGAAGGAGGGTGGTGACTGCTGGGGTACCCCTGTTCACTTTTTCCAGCCTGTGGTGCCCTCAGTTCCTGCAAGAGGGGAAAGGAAATGAGCTCACACTCCCATCCGGCCAAATTCCTTAGTCCACAATACTCTAGTACACACACACACACACACACACACACACACACACACACACACACACAACCCCTGACTACTACCCCCAATCCTGCTCCCACCCACTTCCCAGAAAGTTCCCCCCACCTCACTGTTCTTCCACACCTCTTCCTGCCCTCTTGACCCACCTCCTCCAGGCCAGACACCCATCCTGCCCCTCTCCACCTCTCTTTCCCACCTCATTTTATGCCCCTCAGTCTTCCCTCCCTGTTGCCCCCAAAGCTCCAGCTCCTTCATCTTCCTACTTTCTGTTATCTGATTATTTTCCTTCCCCATATCCCATTACATCCTTAATGTCATTCTTCCTCCCTCTCCCTTCCTTCTTCCTTTCTTCCCCCCTTCCTTCTCTGTCTCTCTCAGCAGTACCTAGCTGGAGATGAGGAACTATCCATAGGTGGTTATGGCTAAACAGTGGCTTTTCCCTCCCCAAACATGCCAGGGGATCTCCAATTCTAGATGGAGATGGAAAAAAGACACCAATTGCTGGTTCTGTATCTAGGATCAAATGGGTTCTCAAAGAATATTTCGTTTAACTTCATTTTAATAAAGGAGGAAACTGAGGGCAAGTGATAGGGCAAGTGACCTAAACAATGTCACAGAGATATAAGTAATGTGACACCTCTAAGGTGTCTTCCAACTCCAAATTCTGTTGTGAAGAGGAGAATGAACCTAAATCATCTAATTCTAAATCCAGTGGGATTCCCTCTAAAAGAGGGGATGTAGGAGAGTAGTGAGGAATGTTGAGAATGAAGAGAACAAATATCACACTACCATCTCAGAACCTAAAATGGAACTTGAACTACATTCTGCCCCGAATAATCTCCCCCAAGTACATGAAACACGATACAGGTCCTGAGAATGAGGAGGACAGGTCTTGTTCTGGGAAGGAATTGGCCAACACCAGTAGAAAAGAGTTCAAGGACTCAAGGCATTAAAACCAAAGGAGAACGAGCACCCTCTTGTGGATAGATTAGGCTCGATGGAGGAACCCAAAGGGTGGCGACTTAGATCAATTTATTGCCTGGCCCCACTTTTAATCACCCTGGCTCAGATGCATAAGACCCCCTTCCTTCCCCATTCTCCTTGCCCCCCCACAACCTTTTCCCCCTCTCTCATTTACCCTCTCTAGAACAAGTAGATTCTCTCAAGGGAGCAAGGGGATGGCCACAGATCCAAGGTGAGGCTGCACCAAATGGTTACCTTCATATCCCAGGGAGGATGCTAACAGGATGCTCAACTGTTCCGAATGACAGTATCCTTGACTGTATCTTGCCAGCCAAGCAGAGGGAGGGAGGCACCGACTCACTATCACCTCATTGATGACACTGATACGAAACTCGATACCACATACTTGAGGAACGCGTCTACACTGACCTTCCCTAGGGAAGGGGCAATGAAAATTGTTTCAGAATTTCATAGATTTGGGGCTAGAAGATCCCCAGAGATATCTTCTGGTCCATTATCTCCAAAGTGAGGTGTACACCCCAAAAGTGCACAAGAAGATGCAATGGGCTGCAGGAAGAAAACACGATCACATAGCTATACAGATTATATATTACATAATGTCACATTCTAAAAAAAAGTAAAAATAAGGCAGTAAGCTTTGCTAATATTTAACCTCCAGGATCAACCCTGGAGCCCTCACTCTGTCTATACATCAGGCGGTCAGGCGTTGTAAGGCTATAGGTATCCTGAGAGAAGAGTGTTGGAGTTCTACAGTGGAATGGGGTTGAATGTGACAAGTCATCCCCACTGGTTCATTTTCAGCCCGTTGCAATATATTGCAGCTAATAAAGTGGATTTATGGATTATATTATCTGGTTTTAACTAAACTACTCCTCAGGGAAGGGACAAATGGCCTAAAGATTCTGGTAGGAACGCTGGGTAATATTAATCATTTGAGCTCAATAGAACAACAAAGAGCAGAGCCAAAATTTCCCTTGCCCCTAGTTCCAAGTTCATCAGTCACAAGAGGAGGCAAAAACAGTGATCTGACAAGAAGGCGATCCAAACAATTTCATATTATTGAGAAAATGATTTAAAATATAAATTTGTATACACTATTATTAAGAATGAACCTTTCCCTGGGGCAGCTTAGTGAATTGAGAGCCAGGCCTAGAGACAGGAGGTCCTGGGTTCAAATGTGGCCTCAGACACTTCCTAGCTGTGTGACCCTGGGCAAGTCACTTAACTCCCATTGCCTAGCCCTTACCACTCTTCAGTCTTGGAACCAGTACACAGTAGTGATTCTAAGGTGGAAGATAAGCGTTTAAAAAAAAAAAAAAAAAAAAAGAAGGAACCTTTCCCTAAGGGTATGTTGTGTTTGGGCACAATGGAATCAGGAAGACTCATCTTCTAAGTTCAAATCTGGCCTCTGATACTAGATGTGTGACTCTGGACAAGTCATTTAACCTTCTTTGCCTCAGTTTTCTCATCTGTAAAATGAGTAGGAAACAGCAAACCACTCCAGTGTCTTTGTCAAGGAACCTCCCAATGGAGTCATGAAGAATCAGACATGATTGAAAATACTGAACAATGACACATTCTGTCTAGAGATATTATCCAATTATGGTATCGAGTAATGATGCTTAACAAGACATTTAAAAAACAAAGCTCTGGTTGCCAAAAATGATGTGTGTGTCATCTCTAAGAACACTCCTATCTGCATAATTTCAAGAACTTGGAAACAGAATTTTCTAATCTCCTCAAAAATCTTCCAAATGATGAATTGCAATGAATTGTGAACCCATTTGTTAAAAATATAAAACTTCAGCACTCTCTGATTAATTTGCAAGAATGACTGGCATTAGGGAAAATGAAATTTAAGTTGCAGAAATTTTAGAAAATCAACTATTTTTGCATGGTTGGTAGATAGGATTTTTTTAAAGAGTACTTATGATTTAGTTAATGATACCCTTCTTCCATTTGGCTCTATGTATTTTGGGGAGTTATTACTTTCAAACACTGATAGCCAATAAAACCAAGAATCATAATACAACGAACTTAGAACCAGACTTTGCCTTACTAGATTGAAAAATATTTTATGCAAAGTTTAAACAAATAAACATATTCAATAATATTGTTTTCATTAAAATATTATAACTATTCTAGTGAAATTTTTTTAAAGCTTTTTTAGGTTGAGTAAAATAAAAATAATTTCTAAAATATTCATTTCATCTTTGTCTCATCCTTTAAATTTTTGTTTTTGTGCATATTTTATGAGATATATTTTATATTAATATAGCCACCTCCATATATAACTTTAAAATAAATAGCCATATGTTGGGTTATATATGCAAACATTTTTTGGTCAGAGTGGTAAGCTTTCAAAAAAGTTTGGAGGGACTCTGAGGTATCACCTCACACCTAGCAGATTGGTTAATATGACAGCAAAGGAAAGTAATAAATGTTGGAGGGAATGTGGCAAAATTGGGACATTAATGCATTGCTGGTGGAGTTGTGAATTGATCCAACCATTCTGGAGGGCAATTTGGAATTATACCTAAAGGGTGTTAAAAGACTGCCTGCACATTGATCCAGCCATACTGCTGCTGGGTTTGCACCCCAAAGAGATAATAAGGAAAAAGATTTGTACAAAAATATTTATAGCTGCACTCTTTGTGGTAGCAAAAAAACTGGAAAATGAGGGGGTGTCCATCAATTGGGGAATGGCTGAACAAGTTGTGGTATCTATTGGTGATGGAATACTATTATGCTATAAGGAATAATGAACTAGAGGAATTCTATGTGAACAGGAAAGACCTCCAGGAATTGATGCAGAGTGAAAGGTGCAGAACCAGGAGAACCTTATACACAGAGACAGATACACTGTGGTACAATCAAATGTAATGGACTTCTCTACATGATCCAGGACAATTCTGAGGGACTTATGAGAAAGAACGCTATTCACACAGAGAAAGAACTGTGGATGCAGAAACAGAAGAAAAACAAATGATTGGGGGTGTAGGCTCTAAACAATCACCCTATTGCAAATATTAATAATGTGGAAATAGGTCTTAAACAACGACACATGTAAAACCCAATGGAATTGCTCATTGGCTATGGGAGGGGGATGGGAGGAGGGGAGGGAAAGAACATGAATCATGTAACCATGGAAAAATATTCTAAATTAATTAACTAAATCAATAAACTTAATAAAAAATAAAAAATAAAAGTTTGGAGGGGCAGCTGGGTGGCTCAGTGAATTGAAATTCAGATCTAGAGATTGGAAGTCCTGGGTTCAAATATGGCCTCAGATACTTCCCAGCTGTGTGACCCTGGGCAAGTTGCTTAACCCTCACTGCCTAGTCCTCACCATTCTTCTGCTTTAGAACCAATACACAAGATGAGATCCCCGACACTGACGTGTCCTTTCTCTAGCTGAACAGCCAAGCATTCAAATTCTGCTCTAGAGAGCACAAACCTAATGGGTTGGCCAGGTTGTTCAAGTGGCAAACATGTTTGCCTAAAAAATTATTTTGTGGAAAATTTACACAAGGCAAGTGCTCACCTGGAAGTCAGAAAAAGCTATCTGGGCATTCTTGAGGTCTCTCTAAAGAACTTTAGTATCAGTTGTGAGACACGGGAGACACTGGCACAGGACTATCCACCATGGTGTGCCCACATCATAGCATGTTCTTTGAGCAAAGCAGAATTGCAGTAGCTCAAAAAAAAAATGTGAGATCTGAAAATTTAGAGACATCTCCATCCCAAATGTTCATATGAGCTATTTGTGGGCCCAAGCCTGTGGTATAGCCTTCTAAACTCATCCTGGTCTGATCAGCCAGTCATCTTGGTCCTCTTCAAGCACAAAGGATAACAACAACCAACCACTGTCTGTCGCAGATAATACAAATGTCTCTTCCTTCTATATTGGGTGTGTTGGGGGAGGAAAAAAAGCTATTATTTCCTCGCTGTATAGACCTCCCAGACCAAGTAATTTTTTCATTGCTGGATTTGGAACCAGGAGAGATCTGTATTTTATACTTACTGGTTATCAAGTAAATTAACCTCCCTGAGCCTTTTTTCCTCATCTGCAAAATGGGGACAAAGATACTTGCCATTCCTACCTCACAAGGTTGTTTTGAGGAAAGTGATAAATATCACAGCAATATCAGTTATTATTTGAGATCATAGGATTAGAATCCCAATTTTTCCATTTTTTCCCCTATTTCTATGACCTTGAGCAAGTAATTTTTTTTAACTAAGCTTCAGTTTTATTGTTCAGTCATTTTTAGTCATTTGACTCCTCATGGCCCCCTTTGCAGTTTTCTCTGGCTAAGATACTGGAGCAGTTTGCCATTTTCTTCTCCAGCTCATTTGACAGAAGAGGAAACTAAAGTAAATGGGATTAAATGACTTGTCCAGGTCACATAGGTAGTAAGTGTCTGAAAGCAGATTTGAACTCAGGAAAATGAGTCTTCTTGACCCCAGGTCTGGTACGTTCTCTACTGTACTACCTAGCTTAGCTGCTCTCAGCTTCCATTTCCTCGTCTATAAAAGTAGAGGCTTAGACTGGATTTAAGATTACTTTCCATTCCAAATCCGGGATCACCTAAAATATTCCACTTCCCTGCCACTCTTGTTGGCATGCCTGGTGGGAACCCAAACACTCATTTGGATAATTAAACATCATAGGAACTGGAGAAAACAAGGTTTGGGAGAGAAAAAAGAAGGAAAAGGCATTTATTAAATGCTTCCTCAATGCCAGACACACCCCTGGGGGTAAGTACTATTTTTCTTCCCATTTTACAGTTGGGGTAACTGAGGTAGAAGTTAAATGACTTGCCCAGGGTCACACAGCCAGACAATGTTTGAGTCAGAAAATGTTGAACTTGGGTCTTTCTGATTCTAGCTCCAATGTTCTAACCACTGTACCCACCTAGTTGTACCAGAGTAGCTACTGAAGCTAGAAGGGATAGGGACCAGATTCGTGATTTCATTATTATAGGAACCTCTCAGATGAGAAAATTCCATCTGATCAATGCACTTTCTCTGCATCTTCTGGCCTCAGTTGCCTAGAACACTGAGAGTTTATTCTAGAGGTCAGCTTTCTATCTACTATATCAGGCTGCCTCTCAATGACAGACACTGAAAATTGGGCCCCAGTCTTATTTTTTTCTCTTTCCTCTGGCCCCCCTACAGAAGGAGCCATAAGCCTCCCCTGCAGCATCTCCCATCTGTTCCCTCCTACACAGTGAGGAGAGATTGTTGAATTGAGAAACTTCCCATTTGAGCACCCTCCCTTGTTCCCCAGAATTTCCCCTTTTCTTTAGCACAGGCAATGGGTATGAGGGAATAGAGCAGTGATGGTGAACCTTTTAGAACTTTTAGAGACCATGTGCCATCCCCCCACTCCTAGGCCAAGTGCCCCCTCCTTACCCCAGACAGGGGAGGGAATAAGAGTAGAGGGGCAGGAAGGCACAGAGGAGAGGGGGAAAGGAGCAGCTCCATCGGAGTCCCTCTGCCTTTCTAGTAACTAACTGCTAGAGATGGTGCAGCGTACCCACAGAGAGATCTCTGCATGCCATCTTTGGCATACGTGCCATAGGTTTGTCATCATGGGGGATAGAAGGAGCCCCAGACCTCCTTTTCCAGAGGAAGCATGAAATTAAAAAAAAAAAAAAAAAAGACAGTTCAATTTGGAATTAGAGACTAGAATTCAAATCTTGCCTCCATTGTTCTCTAAGGATGAGGTGTTTGGCAAATTCCTTCACCTACCTGAGCTTTTTCATCTGTAAAATGAAGCTAATACCATTTCATAGAGTTGTCCTGAGGGAAGTATTATATATCCTTAGTGCTATAGAGTGGAATAGTAGGAGAAAAGTGACATTACTAATCAGGAGAGACCTGGGCTTGAATACTACCTCTGACACTTTATAGTTGTGTGACTCCATCTTTGTCACTTCCTATCTTTGAATCTCAGATTCCTTATCTTTTCAGAAGCAGCTGAGTGGCTCAGTGGATAGAGTCCTATGCCTGGAGCCAGGAAGACCAGAGTTCAAAGCCAGCCTTGGACACTTCCTAGCTGTATGATTCTGGACAAGTCACTTCTGATTGCCTGACAAAAGAATCCACTGAAGAAGGAAATGGCAAACTCCTCCAGTATCCTTGCCAAGAAAACCTCTTGGATAGCAATGGTCCATGGGATTACAAAGAGTCAGACACAACTGGACAAAAATATTCCTCATCTTTAAGGTGGTGGTAAAAATACCTGTAAGTTATCTATCTCACAGGGTTATTGTGAATATCAAATAAGATAGATAGTATATGTAAGCTGCTTTATAAACCTTGGAGTCTTTATATACACTATTATTAAAGAAATATAAGCAATTAAGGGGAGCTAGGTGACTCAGTGGATAGAACACCAGGCTTGAAGAAGAGAAGTCCTAGGTTCAAATCTGGTCTCAGACACTTCCTAGATGTATGACCCTGGGCAAGTCACTTAGCCCTAATTGCTCAGCCTTTACCACTCTTCTGCCTTGGAACTAGTACTTAATATCTATTCTAAGACAGAAGATAAGGGTTTGTTTAAAAAAAGAGAGAAAGAAAAGAGAGAAAGACAAAGAGAGAATGAAAGAATAGGAGGAGAAATAGAAATTGAGATGGAGAGAATGAGAGAAAAGAAAGAGAGAGGGGGAGAGAGAAGGGGAAGAGGAAGAGAGAGGAAGAGAAAGCAAGAACAGGAAGAAGACAGAGAGAGAATGAAAGAATGAAAGGAGAGATATGATAGAGAATGAGAGGGAGAGAATAAGAGAAAAGAGGGAGAGGAAGAGAGAGAGAGAGAGAGAGAGAGAGAGAGAGAGAGAGAGAGAGAGAGAGAAATATAAACTATCACTTTTAAAACAATAGAGACAAGAAGGTAGCTTTAGGTCTAGGCTAGTAGCTTTAGCTGCCAGACTGTGGGGAAAGGAGAAAAGCTAGAAGGAAAACTAGGTAGAGAAGGAGAGACAAATACTAGAGGAGGGAGAAAGGACAACAATTTAGTCATACATTGGTGTCACTGAGGAAGCTACCCCCCACCTCTCTCATACCTGGAGATATCTGGCTCAACAATAAATTTAGATATGTTTCAGTGTGTTTAGCCTTGCTGTGTTTTGTTCCTAGAAAAGCCCATAGCCACACGAACCAAACGGATTAATCAGGGGATAATTCTTTGCATTTTAAGAGGATTTTTCACTTTCAGTAGTACAGAGGTCCTTTAAATAGGAACCTCTCTCTGCCTTGAGCTTTTTTTTTTTAAACCCATGCCTTCTGACTTAGAATCAATACTGTATTCATTTCAAAGCAGAAGAGTGGTAAGGGCTAAGCAATGGGGGTGAAGTGACTTGACTAGGGTCACACATATAGGAAGTGTCTAAGGCCAGATTTGAAACAAAGGACCTCCAGTCTCTAGGCCTGGCTTTCTATCCATGGAGCCACGTAGCTGCCCCCCTTGCCTCCTCTAAGAGAGGATTGAGTTTATAAAAATTCTCCATATATACAATTTCCCAGAGAAGCCATAAAAAATTAAGATGCATCTATTACTGACTATGAGAACTTGGTCAAGTCACTAGTCTTCTTTAAAAAAAAAAAATCATTCTTTGCTATCCACCTCCAGAGAAAGAACTGTTGGAGTATAAATGCAGATTATATAACATGAGATTTATCACTTGACTATTTGGGTATATGACTTGAGGTTTTGGTTTTATAAGATTATTCACCTACAAAAATGAGTAATATGAAAATGTGTTTTGTTGATAATACATGAATATCCTAGACTGAATTGCTAATCAGCTCTGGGAGTGGGGAGGGAAGGAGGAAGGGAGACAACATGAATCATATATCTTTGGAAAATGTGGAAATTTATTAAAATAAAATAAAGAAAACTATTTTAAAAATAAATATACATAACATTTGCTTGTTTTTTAATCATTCTTAGAATCAATCCTAAGCATCAGTTCCAAGGCAGAAGAGTATTAAGGGTTAGGCAATTGAGGTGAAGTGACTCATCTCGGGTCACAATAGCTATGAAGTAGTTGAGGTCAACACATTTGAACTCAGGACTTCTTATCTCCAGGTCTGGTTCTCTAGCCACTAAGCCCCCTAGCTGCCTCAAAGTCATTAGCCTTGATCCTCAGTTTCCTCATCTGAAAAATGGTCTCTACATTCTCTTCCAGCTTTAGAGCTAGAATATTACCCACTAGGAAGGAGTGGAGACCTATACCAATGGAGGGAGTTCACATTCATGAAACCTCCAGTGGAAATGCACAGATAGATAAATATAGAGTTTTAGCTATAGATATGTACACACCTACATGTATATACACATATGTGCACACACACACAGTGTCCCAAAAAGTCTTAGTTCAATTTTAAGATTTTTGCAGTGGCAGCTGGGTGGCTCAGAGGATTGAGAACCAGTCCCGGGTTCAAATCTGGCCTCAGATACTTCCTAGCTGTGTGACCTTGGGCAAGTCACTTAACCCCCATTGCCTAGTTCTTACTGCTCTTCTGCCTTAGAACCAATATGGAGTATTGATTCTAAAGTGGAAGGTAAGGATTTTTATTTAAAAAAAAGATTTTGGGGACCCTCTATAGCAATGGCTCCCAAACTTTTTTGGCCTACCACCCCCTTTCCAGAAAAAATATTACTTAGCGCCCCTGGAAATTAATTTTTTTTTTAATTTTAATAGCAATTAATAGGAAAGATAAATGCACTTGTGGCCATCACCGCTCTCCTGGTTCGCTGCAGCACCCACCAGAGGTAAGCCCACTTTGGGAATAACTGCATAGGGTGAAAGAGTTCCCTATTGCACCCTCTGCAGAAGGAAATTAACTTCCATCTGATGACTTAGCCAGGCTGATGATTTTGCTAGGCAGCGAGGTGGTGTAGCGGTTAGAGTCTAGGAACTGTAGTCAGGAAAACATGAGTTCAAATCCTACCTCAGACATTTACTAGCTGTAGGATCCTAGGCAAGTCCCTTAATCTTTCTCAGCCTCAGTTTCTTCTTCCATAGGAGATATGAGCTCCAAAAGGAGAATATGTGCTCCAAAAGGAGGAACTCATTCCTTGCTAGACAATTGTGAAGATCAAATAAGAGATAGCATATAGCCAGGTCTTTTCAGGCACAAAAATGCCTGTTGTTCTTAAGAGGATGAGATTATGTGGGCTGGGTGCTAAATTGTAGGTTAATGAGAAGGATCCAAAGCAAGCCAAGTCTTAAAGAATTCGAGAGGTCCTCTGGAGTCACCCAGAAATTTTGATCCACAGGAGAAAGGATGTACTTGAAAGGGTAAGAGGACAATTTGTATCTTGGTGTTTCAAGAGACAAAATTAAGCAGTGGGATAGTTTGTTTCCGGCCCAATCCATTAGTGAATCAGTAGGATGATTTCCAGGTCCTCTGGGAGAGACACCGCCTCCTTATCTCCTAGTGCCTGTGTCCCAACTGGGAATGTTGGCAGAAACCCAAGAAATCTACATGAACCCATCCCAGATCTCAACCCACAGCCCTCCATCCTCCTGGCTTCTTGTTCCAAAGCCCAGAGTTCTATGGAGCTGCCAGGGACTATTTGAATTAAAAGCCCAGATACCAAACAGGCCTGGAGATCGGCTGGAAATCATCTCCCAGCAGAGCGTATTCTTCTCCCAGACCCCAGAAATAACCTCTTGCCCAACCCTAATACCAGATCTCAAAGTCTTGACACCCTAGCTCCTCATCCCCATCCCCTAGCAGAGGTCATGAGGTGGTTGTTGTTTTTTGGTTGTGTCCCATTCTCCATCCTATTTGGGTTTTGTTTTGTTTTGTTTTGTTTTTTGGCAAAGATACTGGAGTAGTTTGCCATTTCCTTCTCCTGCTCATTTACAGATGAGGAAACTGAGGCCATCAGGACTAAGTGATTTGCCCGGGGTCATATAGTGTCTGAGACTGTATTTGATCTCAGCAACTTTCTGACTCCAGGTCTGGCACTCTGAAGTGAGGTAAACTAAGTCCTCTTCCCTGGAACTGTACCAGTAAGAGGTGGCGCGATATTTCTCCATGCTTGGAGTGCTCATCCTCCTCATTTCTATTTCTTGGAATCCCCAACTCCCTTCAAGTTTCAGGGGATACTCCCTCCTAAAGGAAGTCTTTCCTGGTATCCCAAAACAGCCAGTGCTTTCTTTCTATCTTCCCATATGACCTCCTGCACAGTTCATAATTATTCATCTGTGGGTACCATTCCCACCCCAGTAAGATGTGATGATTGAGGACAGCAGAGTGGCTCAGTGGATTGAGAGCCAGACCTAGAGAGGGAAGGTCTTAGGTTCAAATCTGGTTTCAGACACTTTCTAGTTGGGTGAAGTCACCTTGGGCAAGTCACTTAATCCCCACTGCCCAGCCTTTATCACTCTTCTGCTTTGTAACTAATACATAGTATGAATTCTAAGACAGAAGGGAAGGGTTTAAAAAAAATGTAAGGATGACAATAGTTAGCATTTATATGGCAATTTAAGGTTTGAAAAGCACTTTACATAGATTATCTCATTTGAGACTCACAACATCCCTGTGAGAAAGTGCTTTTATTATTCCCATTTTACAAATGAAGAAACTGAAACTGAGAGAGGCTAAGTGATTTGTCTAGGATCACAGGACCTATAAGTACCTAAGTGCTTAGCACAGAGCCTGGTAGTTGTTGTTCAGTCATTTTTCAATCGTGTTCGACTCTTCATGGCCCCATTTGGGTTTTCTTGACAAAGATACCAAAGAGGTTTTCCATGTCCTTCTCTGGTTCATTTTATAGATGAGGAAACTGAGGCAAACAGGGTCAAATGATTTGCCCACTAGTAAGTGTCTGAGGGCCAGATTTTAGTTCAGGAAGATGAGTCTTCCCGAATCCAGGCCTTACATTCTATCTACTGTTCTTGCTCCAGCTGCCCCTAATAGGGACACGCTGTAGGCACTTAATAAATATTTATTGAACTAAACTGAACTGAGGTAGAATTTGAACTTTCCTAACTCTACATCTCTCCAGGAGGATAGAGTTTCATTTTATCCTATGTATCCCCAGTGCCAGCAGGAATCCAAAACTGATTGAACTAAGTGTGTTGAGTCCCAAAGAGTCTGGGGATATAATAGTCCTCAGAGACCCAGGATCCAGACTACACCCCTCAGTGGGCTCCTCATAAATCTGCAGCATGGAAGGGAAGATACGGACAGGCTAGAACACGTGGCTACATGGTCATGGGAAACTTCTCTGTATTCTGTCTCTTGGGCCTTGGATCAAGCCACTTCTAAGTCAACTACCTCATGCCTTGTTATATCTTCTCATACCTGCTACCTCAGGCTTGGGATGATGTGGGATCACTTGAGATCCTGAGACCAAGAGAATCCCTAGTTGGTTGCACTAAGCTAGGAAATGAACTCCAGTTTTCACCTTCCCTTTTTGCCTCAATGCTCTCCTTTTATTAGGGACCTTCTCTCCTAGGACTATCTGTTTAGAGAGAAACAGAGGGAAGGGAGAGAGACAGACACAGACTCAGAGAGAGAGAGGAGACAGATAGAGAGAGACAGAGAGAGGAGAAAGATAGAGACAGAGAGACAGAGAGAGATTGAGACAGATAGACAGACAGAGGTGAACCTGAAAAGGGAGAGAATATTGGAAGGGAAAATCAGAGCAAGAAATCACCCCACCATACCTGGCCCTACATAAGTCCACATCTAGTGGCAGACAGCTGTGGCCTCTACTCTAGGAATAATCCTCAATTAGGACAGAACAAATGATGACGTGTGGGTTGGGACCCAGGCTTTTTTTCAGTCCACTCAGATGCCCAAGTGGGTAGGTAAAGTCTCTTCTGAAGGCTGCCCTCCTGGCACATGGACCAATAGAATCCACATGCTTCAGAAAAAGGAGGTAAACACAAGCACAGGGAGTGTTGGGGGAAATCTTCTCCCTGGATAAAGTAACCTCCGAGACCAAGCAAACAGACTTACTGGGCTTATACTTTATTCACTTCTGTATTGGCAATCACAGGTTGAGTAAGAATGATTCTATTAAAAAGGAACCTCCAATAATACATGTATGTATATACATAGGGTATATGTTTAAGCTTAAAATCCCACTAAGATTGTGGGGCCACCTGTGTGGCGTTATACATATATAAGGGTAAACTTTAACAGCAGAAAATTTCATTAAGTTTCTTGGGACATTATCTGTCTGTCTGTCTAGCTATCTGGGTATTGGGGTGGATGTGAATTTAAACTTTATTAACTTAAGAATTCGTTAAGACTTTTGGGACACCCATTGTCTGTGTATGTATGTATGTATGTAGTTTTCTATCTATGGGGGTGGGGATGTATATTTAGGTATTAATAACTTAAAACTTCACCAAGGGGCAGCTGGGTGGCTCAGAGAATTGAGAGCCAGACCTGGAGACAAGAGGTTCTAGGTTCAAATCTGCCCTCAGATACTTTCTAGCTGTATGATAGTGGGTAAGTTATTTAACCCCCACTGACTATCCTTACTGTTCTTCTGCCTTGGAACTGATCCATTCTAAGATAGAAGGTAAGGAATTTTTTTTCTAACCCTTATCTTCTATCTTAGAATCAATACTGTGTATCATTTCCAAGGCAGAAGAGTGGCAAGAGCTAGGCAATGGGGGTCAAGTGACTTGCCCAGGGTCACACAGCTAGGAAATGTCTGAATTCAGATTTGAACCCAGGACCTCCTGTCTTTAGACCTGTCTCTCAATCCACTGAGCCACCCAGTTGCTCCCCAGAAGGTAAGGATTTTAAAAACAAGAGAACAAACTTTACTATGATTTTTAAAAAATATTATAGATATAAAAACTCACAGACAGGAAGCAACTTCTCCAGATCACACAGACTGAGACAGATTGAGAGAGAGACAGAGAGAGAGAGAGGAGAGAGATTGAGAGAGACAGTCAGAGAGTTTCGTGGCAAGATGCATGCCCCAGATGACCTCCTTATAATCTGCCACTTCTCATGGTGTATACATGTCAGCAGACGTGGGCCAGGCCAGGGCACAGTGTCTCTGTGGGTCTGCACGACTGTGTGCTTGAAGGGTACAGCCAGAGTCTCTCTCCTGTCTGTCATACTCTGTGTTCCCCTGTCATGTAATGTTAACAGCTCTTGCTGCTGTTGTAATGGGGTAAAAGGAAGGGAGGGAAAGAAGAAAGGGGGAGCTTCTCTGTATCTTAAGGAAGGGCTGAGGGGAGAGAGAAACAGAAGCAAAAGTAGGGCCATGCAAGCAGACAGCCTTTCCTCCGCTTGGCCCCTGCAGCTCCTGTAGTTACAGCCTGAAGTTTCCTCATCCCACTAAACCCCAAGATGAGACTCACTCTCTAGGGGGCCACACCTCACACAGAAAAAACTGAATATGCATGTCAGTGTAGACTTGTTGTAGACATTAGTGGGGGTAGGACACTCCTTCATTAGGAGGGTACAATGTGGTCCCAGTGAGAGGGGTATGGTGTTGAGGGAAGGTGGTGTGTATGTGTTCTTGTGTGCACATGCATGTGAGTGTGTGCCCCATGTACACTCCCTAAGTGTATGCTTTAATTCAATTCTCCTTGTGTCTCCCTGGATGTTGACTGAAGAGGAAGGAAGGAATAGAGGGAGCCCCTGAAGCTCTGTGTGTATGTAACAGACAGACAGACAGAGAGAATAAGAGGAAGGAGGGATGGAGAGAAGAGAGGGAAGGAGACAGGAAGGGGGGAGAGAGAGGGAGAGAGAGAGAGAGAGAGAGAGAGAGAGAGAGAAATGCCACTCTGTGTATCACATCAGCCCCTTCCCCAGAGCCCAGCATCCTTCCCGCCCATGCCCAGGGCTAGCCTCACAGCCCCGCCCCCATCTGCTTAGGCAGGGAGCGGCCTGTCCTCTGCCCCCAAGGACTCTCCCCTCCGGCCTCCCCCAGACTCCAGCATCTTTTACAGCTGTTAAAGTCTCCCTCTCTCCCACCCTTTCTCCCAAGCCGCCACGGTTCCTACCTGCTCCATGATGCGCCCTCTCTATGTCACCCTCGCCTAGCCAGCTGGAGAGGGCGCCGGAAGCAGCGGGCCCTCCATGCAGCCGTGCCCACCTAGGTCCTGGCCCCAGCCTAGGGCTGGGCAGTGCCAGCAGCAGCAGCAGCAGGCGGCAGTGGAGCCAGAAGGAGCAGAGAAGCAGCGGCTGATGTCTGGCACACCATACCAAGCGCCCCTTCCCCTCCCCTTCCCTCCCTCCTCTCGGGTCCCTTCCCTCCAGGCCCCGCCCCTCGCCCCGCCCCCTGCCCGGCCCTCTTTGATGGAGGCATCAAACCCTCTCTCTTACTCATGTTAACACAGACCCCACCCAGGCAATTCCCCCAGCCCTCGGTGCACCTAGATTTCTGTCTGCACTGGGGGAGGGGGCTGCAGACGAGTCAGGCGGTTGCTAGGCTCCGCATTGGAAAGGGAGAGACTTTCAAAGGGAGAGGCCAGTGATCACCTTTGCAGGGGTCAGGGGACGCAATCCCTGTGGTCAGATAAGCCTGCAGCATCTTCTAGTAGGGAGAAAGAGAGCGTAGAGTGAGCCTGGGGGCCATGGAATCCCAGAAGTACATGACCTTCATTTTGCAGATTGAGGCCCAGAGGCCCAGGAACCCAGTCATCCCTCCAATCAGCAAATCTTGTCTGTTTTGTGAAAAACATTCAAGTCTGGGGCAGCTAAATAGATCAGTGTTAAGATAATAGGACCTAGAGACGGGAAGTCCTAGGTTCAAATCTAATCTCAGACACTCCCCAGCTGGGTGACCCTGGGCAAATTCCTTGACCCCCATTGCCCTTCCCACTCTTCTGCCTTGGAACCAATACACAGTATTGATTCTAAGATGGAAAGTAAGGGTTTTTTAAAAGAGAGAAAAGCATGATGATACCATATAGCTTGCCATCTATGTGAGGGGAGGGGAAGGGAGAAAGGAAGACAATTTGGACCATATAACTTCAGAAAATTTATGTAAAAAGTTATAACATGTAATTAGTAAACTAAAATATCTTTATTAAAACAAATAACTAAAAAGAGAAAAAAGGAAAAGCATGCAGGTTCTGAAAACTGGCTGGAAAGATCTTTCCATTGGGCAAACTGGAGAGGAAGAGAGAGGAAGCCTGGCTCAGGTGGGTACCAGATTCTTCAATTTAATCATCTACCAAATTCTGTTTCTAAGTCCTTTTTATTGAGCTGGGGGCAGAAATATTTCCCTCTCCCAAATTCCCTGTGCTCATATGAGGGGTGGGGGCGTGGACAAAGGACAATAGGGCATGTGTCTGGGTCTTGAGGTAGTAGGGAAAGGGACTCCTCTCTCTCTCCCCATGCAGGTTTGCACCTTTACTGCAAGTTATATTCTTATAGAACTGCCTAGATCTCAGAGAGGTTTTCAGTTGCTTACCTAGAGTCACACAGTTTGCACGTGTCAGAGGCAGAACCTGGACCCAAGTCTTCCTGATTCTGAGTCCAGCTATATCCACTGCCTCTCTTAGGAGACAAATCCACATTATTTACCCAGTTTCACAGAATGGACAGCACTGGCTTGAGTCCCTGGATAGCATCCAAAGACCTGGTACTTTGGGAGTGTGGCCAGTCTGCTCGAAGAATGGTGTGCCACTCTAGCAGGGGGCATCTATTTTGAGGGCTGCCGAGACATTAAAGGGTTAGCAAAAATAGGTTTTTTTCCCATCATAGCCTGCCAGGAAGAGGCTGTTGGGTGGTGTCCCTTATGACCACTGGCCAACCATTCTGCCCTTACTACCTAAAACATCCATCCTGGCTAGGCAAGCCAGAGTCAAGAGGACGTCACATGAGTAGGCATGTGAGAGGTAGGCTCTCTGCCCAAAGTGGGGGTGCCCAGTCAGGGAGCATGGAGGGGGCAGGAATTAACCCAGACAGATCTAGCACTGAAAGAAGAAGGGAGCCATGTGTGTCCAGGAGGTAGATTCTCTGGCCAGACCCCTCCTTGAGTCAGTACAAGTCCTGGGACAAGCCCTTTTTGTTCTGGTAACTTGGTTCTACTTTCCCTCCTCCCCCTATCCCACTGTCAGGCACTGGAGTGGAGGGACTTTGGGGGGGGGGTCACCACAACAGAGACAGGGAGAAAGTTGGAAATCCTTTGTGCTACTGGAGGGTAGGGAACTGAGGACAAAGGGGGCTTTATGGGCAGGGTATGTGTGGGGTGCTGGGGTGAGGGAGACAGGAATGTAGACCAAGGGCAGGGAGGCCCAGAGCTCCCCAGGGCATCCTACTTTAGGGCCAGGGAAAGAGATGAGGAGGAGTCTGATTCCCTCATTCCCCCACACTGGGCAAGATTCCTCCCCTGCTCCCCAACAGGAATGGGTTGGCTATAAGCAGTATGTTTGAAAGTATTTCATACTTATGGTTCTGACCAGAAGCCTTGGGATCCTCCCTTGGAAAATTAATCCATATTCTTTTAGTTCTAACTTCCCTCCCTCCTCCCAGCTTCCCAGGACTCTGGACAGTCATGCCCCTTGATGTCCCCCAGATGGTTGGCACAGTTCTCTCCCCAACTTCCCTGCTATGCCCTCTTTTTGCCCCAGTGGCCACTCTCTGCCATCCAAGAGTCTGTGTCAGTTGACAGTTGGGAGGGGGGGAAGGGGATCATAGACTTAACTGGGGTCACAAGGCTAGGGGGTCAATGGGTCCCTTTGTCCCTTCAGACAGAGTCTGGTCCAAGGCAGAGAGAAATCAAGAAGGAAGAGAGACTTGCTGAGACAGACAACCAATAATATCTCCCTCCCTCCAAGCCCAGGCTGAGAAGACCAGCAGATTAGCCATCCCAGGAGGGAAGGAAGTGACAGGCAGAGAGGGGGTTAATGAAGATGATATTCAACATCCTCTCCAGTGTAGAGTATTGTTGGAGGGGTGTGGGGGTGAGGAGATGGGAGAAGAGCAAACAGAGAGAAGGAGGACACCAGTAGAAGAATGAGTTTCTTATCCTCATCTGACCTTATCCCCATCACTCCTCAGTTGGTACCTCTCCTTAAGTAAAAGAGGTTTCCTGAGGCTCTCACCATTGCCATTGACATTGAGCAAGGCTACAATTACAAAGACTTTCAACAACCCTCTGTTCGTCACCTTTGGCAGAGCCTGTTTTCATTACCTGATACATAGGATGGGGAGAAGGACCAGACCTATGATTTCAATGGTATTCCCATGAGGAAACTCCCTTCATCCTAGCAAAAAATGAAATAGACCCTGTTTACGAGGAGCTATACATTCTTTTAGGGGACAAAGGGGAAACAATATATACAGAGAAATAAATATAGGATATAGACAAAGTATACAGGGATGGGGGTTATACCTAGGATTTCACTGATCTAGGGAACTCCTGGATGAGAACATTCTCTCTATCAAAGTAGGTGAGCACCAAACTTACTACTCAGAGAGCTATTTAGAGTACTGGGAAGTTGAGACTAGCCCAGGATCACACAGTCTGTATCAGAGGTAGGAATTGAAGTTAAGCAGCCAGCTTTCTAGCTATTATGCCAAGCTGCCTCTCAACAAGCAAATAAATGTTGAATCGTTGACCTAAATCCACCAGGCTTCTGCCAGCCAAATCAGAGACCAGGTGGGAATAGGAACAATTGGAAGGGCTTAGAAAACCTGGCTTTACCCCTTTGTTATTTAAGGTCATTCTTCTCTCTAGTCCTACAAAGTTGAGATATAGAGAAGGTACTAAGTCTGGGAGCAAGAGGTAAGGGAGGAAGCTGTTGGGATATCTTGGGACAGACGGGAAAGGTGGGGAATATGTCCCAAGGACTGAAGAAGAGAAGAGATGGGAGGAAGAAAGGGGGCAGACAGCACCACTCCTCCTCCACCTGCTGCTTGGAGAACAAAGCCAAAGATGATGCAATCCTGGTGGGGGAGAGCTGAGATTGCAAAGCCTTTGAGAGGAAGGGGAGGGAGGGATGTGTGTGTGTGTGTGTGTGTTGCTGAGAAAGGGACATCATGTAGTATGTAGGCAGTGTTTAGGATCTCTACTGGGGGGGAGGAGGGAAGGGGTTCTCTCTGAGCTTGCAGTGAAAGCAGCTGTCTGTGAACACTTTTGCTAGGTCCCTGGCTCCTTCTGGCGGCACCCCCTCCCCAAGGATTAACTGGGGCCAAAACCTTCCCAGATGCCATTTGTTGCTTTATAAAACAGAAGTCAGACATGATGCAACAACAGCATCATTCCAGATGCCCTCCTTAGAGGGGAATGACAGCTCCCTCTAGAGGGAAAAGAAGAGCAGGGTTGGGGTGACTGGGTATACTTCTAAGTGGTGAGAAGAGGAAAAAATGGAAAGAGACCCATACAAGGCTATATGGCTTTAGGGGCCATGTCACACCATTTTCCAAGAAAGAAGTATTAGGCTACGGGACATTAAGTCCCATTTATGCCGTTGACAGGCAAAGCGGTATAGCATCTCCTATGGACACTGCCACCAGAAGGCATCCATCTAATAACCACTTTTTAGGGGGGAAAATCCATCTTGCTTCCAAGATGTCAATCCCCTCTGCCTGAACCAATAGAAAACATAAAGCTACCTCCCACTCTTCTCATCCTTTAGGAGTTCTTCTGTGTAGAATAATGGAATTGGACTCTCCCCAGGAGAGCCACAAAGAAGCTAAAACTCAGCTTCCTTTCAGTGAATGGACACTTTTCCCCAGGATAGGTCTATAGAGGGGGCAAATTGTTTAAGTAATGACTATGGGTCCAGGTAGAGATAGATGCCTTTCCAAGCACCCCCATGGACCTAGGATGTTATAGCTCCCACTGGCCATTAGATGGCAGAGGAAGTCTTCCACAGACCTCTGCGTCTAGCCTGACTCATCTGCAAGATCTATTTTTCCATTGGGTTTAACCTCTGTTCCCCACAGGGCTCTTCTGCCTTTTGCCAGTTTCTTGCCCTCACCTGACCCTATCCATATCTCTTTATAACGGGTCCCCCTCCTAAAGGCCTCTCTTTTGTCCCCCCACAGTTTTGAAAATAATTTGTATGGAATTTATTACTTTAAAAATTATACTTTAACATTTATTTTTAGAATTTTGAGCTCCCAATTCTCTCTCTCTGTCTCTCTGTCTCTCTGTCTGTCTCTGTCTCTCTGTCTCTGTCTCTATCTCTCTCCCCAGGTCCTCCCCCGGCCATTGTGAAGGGAAGCAATATGATATTGATTATACATGAGAAGTCATGCAAAACATATCTCCATATCAGCCATGTGGCAAAAAATAAATTAAAAGAAGTTGGTGGGAAAAAAAGGTTGCATTCATTCTACGCTCAAGAGTTCATCAGTTCTCCAGTGGTGGAGAGCATTATTCTTTATGAGTCCTTTGGAATTGTCCTGAGTAGAGTAGCTAAGTCTTTCACACTTGATCACTGTTACAAGACGGCTGTAACTGTGTACAATGTTCTCCTGGTTCACTTTGTATCAGTTCATGTAAATCTTTTCAGGTTTTTGTGAAAGCATCCAGCTCACTATTTCTTCTAGCACAGCAGTATTCCATCATAATCATATACTACAACATGTTCCACTATTCCCCAACTGATGAGCATCCCCTCAATTTCCAATTTTTTGCCATCACAAAAAGAGTTGATATATATGTATATATATATTTACATATAAGCCCTTTTTTCTCTCTTTCGTTTTATTTTGTTTTAAACCCTTACCTTCTGTCCTAGAATCAATACTGTGAATTGGTTCTAAGACAGAAGAGCAGTAAGGACTGGGCAGTGGAGGTTAAGTGACTTGCCCAGGGTCATGCAGTTTGAACCCAGGGCCTCCCATCTTCAGGCCTGGGCATCCACTGAGCCACCCATATAAGTCCTTTTCTAAAGGATTCTTATTCTAAAAGGATCTTCTGGAGGCTCTCAATGTTCCCACTGACTGAGCCAGAAACTTAACTTCAGAGAACTCTTTTAACCACTCTTTACTTCCCTGTGTACTCTTTGGCAAGTTACTTCTTCCTGAGCATCAGTCATTTGTAAAACTAATGCTGATTATCTCCAAGATTCTTACTAGCCCTAAATCTTTTTTTTTTTTTAATCAAATAACCAATTCAATTGAACAAATGCTTATTTAAATACTTACTGTATGCAGAGCACCCTTTTGGGCACTGGTTAGGCCATAATGCATGGAGCTGTAGTCCCTTCGCTCAAGAAGCCTCCAGTTGAATAGGAATATTTGTGTACATTCCGTCTATGTACACATTCCGGTATGTACACAAATAACTATATCACTAAATAGAAAATGACTAAGTACATAAAAGAGATCAGTGGTCTCAGAGATCCAAGGCAAGAGGGATCACTTTTAGTGAAGGCTCTCAAGAAAGGCTTCATGAATGAAAAGACCTGAGGATTTATCCAGTCATTCGCTTACTCATTTAGTAAATACGTATTTAGCATCTTTTATGTGCACGTTATTTCCTTGCTCAAAAATCTCTGATTACCCATTAAACAAAATACAAACTCCTCACTCAGCCTGGTTCTCCATCCTTTGAGTCACCCAGCTGCCCCTTCATTGTCTTTTATAACAGTCATATTCCATTATACTCACATGCCAAAATTTGTTTAGCTATTCCCCAGGTGACAGAAATCTTACTTTGTTTCCAGTTCTTTGCTACTGAAAGAAAATGCCATTAAAATTTTTTTTTTATTGTGTAAATGTTCTTCTTCTCAATGGTCTCCCTGGCATATATATGCTTAGTAGTAGAATCTCTGGGTCAAGGGGTTTAGACAGGTTAGTCACTTAATTGGAATAATTTCAAATTATTTTAAAAAATGGTTGCACTGAATGACAGCTCCAAATGGGTGGGTTGTTTTTTTTTTTTTTTTTTTTATATTAGTGAACAACTCTCTAAAGCCATATCTAATCTCTCAGTAGAATTTAACCTCCATTATGGCAGGAATTGTATTCTCATTGTCTCTGCATCCCCAGTGCTTAGCACAACACCTAGAATATATAGCAAGTATTAAATAAAATATTTGTTGAACTGAAAATCATCACACTGAAACCATGTTCGCATCAAGACATCTTGCTGGAATTTAGGAAATAGCTTCTGGACATCAAATTATTTGCCTTGATTTTGCTGCTAGTAGCAATGCAAGAAGCCAGGACACTCCTGAAGGACTTTTGTGAAAGAATGCTGACCACACTGAGAGAAAGAACTGTGGGAGTAGAAATGCAAAAGAAAAACATGACATCACTTATCACACATATATATGGGGATGTGATTTGGGGTTTAGGCTTTAAAAGACTGCTCTTTAGCAAAAATGAATAATATGGAAATAGGTATCAAGTGATAACATTTGTACCAGCTGGTAGAATTGCTTATTGGCTCTGGGAGGGGGGAGGGAAAGAAAATGAATTATGTGAACATGGAAAAGTATTTTAAAATAAAAATTAAATTAAAAAAATTTTATTTGCCTTGCACGAGTTATTCAGCTTTTCTCGGCCTCACTTTCCTACAAGTCAAGTGGGACTACTATATACCATATCTGGTTCATTTATTTATTTGTTTGAAAAATAATAAAGTTAAACCACAACAATAATAAAATAATAAAAATGAAAAATGAAATAAATATACCACATCTGGAATCTTATATTTACTAAATCTCACTGATTTGGACTCCTAGAGAAACTACCCATCTGAATGAATTAAAAAAAATTTTCATGGCACATTTTAAAATTCAATTTCATTTCTTTGAAATAAGCATACGAATTATCAACTGCTCTGTTATTGGCCTACATGGGTTCTGAAAGGCAGGTTATTTATAATTAGCATTGTGTTCAATTGTAGAAACGGTAATTAAAAAGTTCTCTAGTAGATTAAACATTCCTCCGCCTATCTTGTTCAGACTTTTTCACCTTTCTTTCCCCAGTCTGCCTTCCATGAAAAGGTTAAACTTTAGCTAATCCAATGTCTATATGATCATGAATGAGGTCAGAATTAATGTTATCCTACCAGACTGTTAGCTCTATGAGGGTCGAGACTTTAGATGACTCCTACAGACCTATCGCAGGCCTCAGCACAAAATAGTCACCTAATAAAGGATTATTAAACTCCTTTGAAAAATACTGTATAGGGGGCAGCTGGGTGGCTCAGTGGATGGAGAGCCGGGTCCAGAGATAGGAAGTCCTAGGTTCAAATCTGGCCTCAGACACTTCCCTAGTTGTGTGACCCTGGGCAAGTCACTTAACCCTCATTGCCTAGTCCTTATCATGCCTTGGAACCAATATGCAGTATTGATTCTAAGATGGAAGTTTAAAAAAAAGTATTGTAAAAAAATAGATCATTATCCATATTTTGCAAGGCAGAGGAAGCAAAGGAAGTCTAATTGGAATAAGAACACCTTATCATTAGTTCACAGATTTTGCTGCTTCTCCATCAGGTGATGGAGGACACATGGAGGATGACGAAAATGCAGTTCTCAAGTTGAAGGATTTTGGTACTGGTGCAGCTACTTCTAGTGTCCATCTTATTTTTGATTGCCTTTTTTGTTTTGGAATCAAGATGAAGTATTGGTTCAAAATAGAAGAGTGGTAATAGCTAGGCAATGGAGGTTAAATGACTTGCCCAGGGTCACCCAGCTAGGAAGTGTTTTGAGTTCAGATTTAAACCTATGACCTCCTGTCTCCAGGCCTCTCTCTATCCCTAAAGTTTCTATCTTATTGAATGAACAGTCTGGAGGCTCCTCATTATCTCCCTCAGGATTATTAAGTGTTCAAATGAGAATGAGTATTAATTCTGAGATGGAAGGTTAGGGTTTAAAAAAAAAGCTACATAGATGGCTGGTGAGAGATAGGAAGAAACAGCAGGTTAAGAGTTTAGTTCATGTGGGAGTAGAAACACAGAAGTAAAACATTTGCTTGATCACATGGTTTGATGAGGGGATTGGGGAATGGCGGAACAAATTGTGGTATCTGTTGGTGATGGAATACTATTGTGCTCAAAGGAATAATGAACTGGAGGAATTCCATGTGAACTGGAAAGACCTCCAGGAATTGATGCAGAGTGAAAGGAGCAGAGCCAGAAGAACATTGTATACAGAGACTGATACACTGTGGTAAAATCGAATGTAATGGACTTCTCTACTGGCAGCAATGCAATGACCCAGGACAATTCTGAAGGACTTATGAGAAAGAGCACTATCCACATCCAAAGAAAGAACTGTGGGAGCGGAAACACAGAAGAAAAACAACTGCTTGATCACATGGGTCGATGGGAATATGATTGGGGATGTAGACTCTAAATAAGCACCCTAGTGCAAGTATCAATAATATAGAAATAGGTCTTGATCAATGACACATGTAAAACCCGGTGGAATTATTCGTTGGCTATGGGAGGGGGATGGGAGAAGGGGAGAGAAAGAACATTAATCATGTAACTATAGGAAAAGGTTTTTAATTAATTTTCTTAATTAAAATTTTTTTAAGAGTTTAAACAAATGGGGCTAAAAAACATGCCAACAGGATATATTTATTTTATTATTTTTTTTAAACCCTTAACTTCTGTATTGGCTCATAGGTGAAGAGTGGTAAGGGTGGGCAATGGGGGTCAAGTGATTTACCCAGGGAAGTGTCTGAGGCTGGATTTGAACCTAGGACTTCCCATCTCTAGGCCTGACTCTCAATCTACTGAGCTACCCAGGATATATTCATTTTAAAACAAGGTATAGCACCTTGCAGACATCTACACCGGAGCCCAGGCCTTTGCTTAGGCTCCTGGATATTAACCTTGCCAAACATAACATGGTTTCCACCACTGCTTCTAGCTCAGTCATCAGTGGCCACAGACAACCCTCTAGCATTATCACAGCAATCCTGGCAAGATCGTCATTGCAGACGGAAAACAACTCTCAATGAAGCATTTTTTTTTTTCTCCCTCAACTATCCTCAACTATTTCTTCCATAGCTGTGGAAAACCTTCTCCAAGTCTGTCTGTTCTCACACTGCAGAATGCCTGGGCTCACCCTTGGCATCATCCTCTTGTTGAGTTCTGTATTCTTGCTTCCACAAGTGCCTAGGCTGCAGTACTAAGTTTAGGATTATGAAAGAAATAAAAAGCTAAACACTACCCAGAAGGAAAATGAAGATTCTATTACAGATCAGAGAACCCCCATCTTTATGCTTTAGAATGGTTTTTGTGCTCCCTTGTGTGAAAATGGTCAGGATTATACAGCAGGACATAATGCAGTGGGAGCATTGGATTTCGAATCAGGGGTTTATGAGAATGAAACTTGGGTATTTTTGTGTGATCCTGTCCCTTCTATGGGTTTGAGTTCCCTGAATTCTACCAAATGAGGGTGGAGGACTAGAAGTGATAAAGGCCTACACAACGGCAATGCTAGAAGGAGACAATGGAGATCCACTATTCTTTCAAATAAATTCAGTCTCCACCACCAACCTCAAGCAAAGCATCGTGGGATCTCCAGACTCGGGGATCCTGGTTCACAATAAATTTCTTTCTTATCCTTACCCCTTCTCACCCTCAAGCCTTATGTCTATCAATGATTCTGTGACAGGGAGGGCGCCTTCAATCAATAGTCTGAAGTAACCTCCACTTTTTGAAGGAAGAGAGGAAAGAGAAGAGTTGGACAGAGAGGAAGAAGAGGAACCCCGGCTGGACTGGGAGACTCTGGTGAGATCTTCACTGGGAAGTCATATAATCTCTCTGGGCACAACTGAAAAAAAAAAAAATGAGACTAACACCTGGAGGAGTATGCACTTCACAATGCTTTTTAATTGCATCAGCTATTATTATAAATGGCTATCTGCCAAGCATCACTACTGCCAGACATCCCCTGTGGAAATTCTACCTGGCATCGAGGAATTTGCCCAACCTTTAAAGGGAAGGCCGTTTATGACTCCATGAAAGAGTCAATAATACTAATTATTAGGGATGAATTTATGTGATATGGCCAAGGACGTTAGAGAGAAACCAACACAAAATAATTTCTAAACATTTTTATTTCAAATTCCCTTCCCACCCCTCCCCAAAAAGACATGGGTCTGAACAACAGTCATAAAAAGGAGATACAAACACAAGAGTCAAATGTCTCCCGCACCAACACTTACAAAAAAACTGGGAATTGTACATGGGATTTCCAAACGGGACCTGCAGCAGCTACTAATGTCTGAATACAAGAGTCCAAACATGCCTATTAATACAATATATACAGACAATCCCCATTCTGTAACTAATCTACAGGTACATCCAAACATCCCCCCACCCCCCACCCCCAAGAAAAATACCAAAACACACCCAAAGTGCATTTGTTATGTTTATATCAAAACATCTTCCCCATACTCTTCCCCCGTTTAAGATTGGCCTGCAAGTCTATTTTTAACCATTTAGTACATTTTAATAGTTTATGAAAATAAATTATACAGCAACTATTTTAATAAATTAAGCACAAAAAAGGGAATAAGGGAGAAAAATGCATCCAAACGAAGTGGGAAAAGAAGCCAGGTCACTTTGGGCTGGTGGTAGTGAGGATGATTTCAAGGGCACAAAGTTGGGGGGTAGGAGGTGAAGGGGAAGGGACTGGTTAGCTTCTGGTTGTGAACTAGCAAACAACCCGAGCCCAGATTTGGATACCCTACTTTTAAAGTTTCCCTAGAACACCAATGGTCAGAAGTGGTTTTGTCAATTGACACCACCAGTTTCTGCATTTGAACAAGTTCAACTGCCATGAGAGCAGTGTCTGGATTTTTATGTTCTTTGGAAGATTCACGGTGCAACTCTGAAGGGTTAGAACCTTCCCAAGAGAGAATCCTGGGTGGGAGAAATCAAGCAGATGTTTTTGATCCATTTCTACAGGCTTTGGAGCTAAGGCAGAGAAGACCTCAGCTTCTGAGCGGAGGCCCTGTGTCTGTGACTGACTGCTTTAGGTTTTGGCGAAGGGTATAGAAGCTGTGTTTTTCTTGAATTCCTTCTCTAGGGGCAATTAAGATCACAGTCCAGCTGTGACCAGGCATTTAAATCTATCCTACTATTGTTGGCTGCCTTATTTCCTTCTGGGCTGCTGCCTCATGCCCTTAATGTGGGAAGTGTTCCATGGACTCTTGAAGATGAGATGAAATACAAATGACAGTGAGTCAACAAACCCAGCATACAGGGCTGGTTCGACAGAGACCAATGGAGAACGGGAAGAATGGGGAAGGAACATGGCAGCAGCACCAAGCCAGGAAGGGGAAAAAAGAGGACAAATACGGAAACGGCACATAATCTGCATGTAAAGAAAAGGTTTTCCTGGTAAGTCAGAAAATAAAACTTCAAAAACAGTGCATCACCATTTCTGTTTTAACTGCAGCACCTGGATCCCCAGTTTCCCTGTCTTTGTGGCTTAACCCCTAACTCCCCCCTCCCCCCAATCTATCACTTCTAAATCCTCCTTTAGATTGTGCTGAGCATGAAGGATCACATTTCCCAGGTCGAAATTGGATGTCCCAAGGCCTTCAGTATTTGACTCTGCCTTCTAAAGTCTTATGACCCAATAACCCTTAGACAATTATTATAAGGGCCATTTTAAAGGGAGAGGGGGAGGTCGGTTCATTTATTTTTTTCTTTTTAAATAAAAAAAGTTTTACTCCCCAGGAGCAAATAAATCATTTTGAACTACCAATAAACACTGCTGCAGTGAAAAGAAAGATGGCTACATGTATGCAATAGCACAAATTCAGTGTAAGACCAGCTATGTTGGAGACTATCGATAAAAATCACTTCCCTTCTCCCTTTTCTGACCCCTTCCCACCCCCCACAAACCAAACCAAAAGATTCCCATAGGGAAAATGTCTAACTCCAAAGCTCCTCCCTCGGGGGCAGAGGACATTGTCTTAAGCTCAGCAAACATGTCAGGTCTTCCCCCAATAGAGTTGTTCCCAATGGTCTGAATGGCGGGTAACAATTCTGTAAGCGAAGACAGACATGCACCCAGACCTTCAAACTTCTTAGAACCACTGCATGGTCCTTCAACCCCAGAGCTCAAAGGGAAGTTAGAGGCAACAAGGAAGGTAAAAGAAAACAAAACCATTTTTCTGCAGAGAGCAGAGGGCTACAGGAAGTCGAGGCTGTTCCAGGAGCCCAGAGGAAAGACCTGAGAGGCGGGGCCTAGTCCTAGCATGTGTCTCTCTCCTTTTGCATCTCTAGCACCTCGTCTGGGTATCCTGCCCTTCCCCAACTCTTCTTGGGAGCAGAGTGGGTTGGAAGCTCCTGTCGTCTCCACGCTGTTCCCAACTGTAACCAGGAGAAGGGGTTTATATAAGCAGCACTACTAGAAATAGAACGGAGTTGGCCCCATCCACCACCCCTTTCCAAATTCCTTCCCTGAGGCAGCTCTAGCTCCAGTGGGTTCCAGTCATTCTATCCAGGCAAAGGGCTAAGTCCCCAGGCCAAGGCCATCATTATTGATCAGGAGCCTCGAAGCCATCTGTCCTCACCCAAAGATGTGTGTCTCCCCACAAGTCCCACCCCCCACCCCATCGCAGCATACGAATTTCAAGTAATAGCAAGTTATAGCAGTAGTTGTCACTAGCTCATATAAGTCTAAGTCTATTCCTGTCCCAAGGAAGGTTACAGTAGATAACGGACAAGAGAGTTAATGTGGTGAGATTGCTTTGCAAGGCAGCCCCTCCATGCAAATGACATCACTTGTCCTAGCTGCTCCTTTAGGAAATGATGGGTCTTCTGTCTTTTCCAGTTTCTATGACTTAAAAAAGAAAATGGGAGTAGGGGAGAATGAGTCTGTGAGTAGCTTACCGTTTTCATTGAGTTTAACGTGAATGAGGAAGAGGTAGGTAGGTCAATTAGAAGGTTTCTGGGGAAGGGGGGAGGGCATGAAGGGCACATATCATTGGCACAGCTGCTCAGCCTCTCCTTGTTCTACTTCCAGCCTCTTGGGCCTGATTTTTTAGGGTCACCTCAGGCAATCCTATTCCACCATTCTCTGCTTTCCAGACTCACTTCTCAAGGACAACCAAGTCCCTGCCTACTTTTCTGTTCTACCATCCACTGTTGGGGCATGAGTACTCCACCTGATGAGTTGCCCATACAACTAAGGAGAAGGAAGGCGAGTAGGGAAAACCGCCCATTTTTGAGGTCAGTTTGACATAATATAATGAAAATTCAAACTCCTTCAGAGAAAAGGATGATGTCACACATCCTTCCTTAGCCATCCCTGTGGAAGCCTGGGGGTGGGGGGCAGCCTTCAGAGGGTCCTGTAAGGCCACCAGGGAAGGAGAAGGTGGCTTATCTAAATGATGGTGTTCAGTCCAGGAGGAAGAAAAGCTCAACACTGATGTTATGTTGCTAGGATGGCTTGGGGCTCTGTGCTTCCCAAAACGTCACTCATTTTCATCTCTGCGCATTACTCATGATGCTCTGTCCCTTTCTATTCCAATCCCACCAAATCTTCAAAACTGTTAAGTTTCACATGACTGAAGCCTTCCCTGCCTATCCTAGTCCACAAGGACCTCTCTCTTAACTCCTATCACACATCTGTACTACAATCTGGTGACTGATTCTACATCATCATAATGCTTTGTGTAATGCAAAGTTATTTCCCCAAATTCTCCTCTAGACTTAGGGTAGATTCCAGACTTCTTTTGTAATCCCTTTAGTACCTTGAAAATAGCACAGGTTCAATTTTTCATTAGCAATAGCCAAAGAAAACAGGAGTTGAGAATCTGCCTTCTAATGACCATACAGGACTTTAAACTCTCCTCTGTAAGGTAAAGGTTCACAGGAACTAAGCTTATTTCTTCAATGAAAGTGCTGCTCTAAGAATTACAGAAGGGAGACAGGCATTGTGATATGTATGCAGTGGTGGGCTACCTTGATGCTGCAAAGCAGATTTCCCAGGTGTCTTTGTACCCTTTTAAAGATTTATAGCCTGGGAGACCAGCCATTCAGAGTGGGGAATACATAACAAGAGGAGCCGCCAACTCAGCCTTCAGTAGTCAGTGCTTCCAGATGAGGTATTTCTATAAATTACTTAGACACACTGAGGGCCTCCCCCCAAACTTTCAGGAAACCACAAGCCTGATTTGCTAACACCAAGATAAAGTTGAGAAACACAGGGGAACTGTGAAGACAGTTTCACAGAGCACCTATTGCAGAGTATTAACAGTCTTCTATATACCTATATACTGTGGTCCTTCTTAGATCAGAACATTTTATAAGCTCAACGTCTTAATATGAAATCTCATTTCAGTCAACTCCATGTGACAATAGTCTCAAAAACTTATTATCCAGAGACATGTGATGGGCACCTTTGGGACAAATTTTAAGCTTCCAAAAAAGCCTCCTCTCAAAAGGAAGACTTAAGGAGCCAAAGCCAAGCATTGGACTGGACTTCTAATCAAAAGGAGGGTAGTGATTTGTGGCATTCTCTCCATCTCCACCACCTCTCACCTCCATAAAAGCCCTGGCTGCTCACAGGCAGTATGTTTGGAAATAAAGCCACTATTTGGTTTCTTGCTATCTCCGTGGCCCAGAAGTGGAATGGAATGCTTAGACAGGAAGATAAACTTTAAATCATGAGATTTAACATTTTGCTGATCAGGTCTTAGGATCCTACACTCTGGAGATACCATCTCTAGAAAAGGGGTGATGGTTTTGTCCCTCAGCTCTATCCTCATTCTATCTAACTTGCTAATTGATGAGGAGGGAAATCCTAAATTATGAAAATAGTCTGACATGAAGAATCTAAAACCACAATTAGGGCTTCGAAACATTCAAGCAACAATTAAAAAAAAACAACTATTTCCTTGATGGAAGTGATGAGATGTATATTACCATGTCCAGAGTAAAATGTGCTGTTATAGGAGAGAAGGGAGAACTGAAATGGTTTTTTACTTCTTCCTAGGTTATAAGGAAGAACAGAAGTACCCTGAGGTCATGGATTTCAGGAAACAGGTAGAGCAAATTTTAAAAGCTTCTAAATGTCAGAGGCATGTCATTTCAAGATCTCAAACCTCAAATAGGTGTGAAAAGACTTTGAATACACTGCAAACAAAGTATCCTTCCCACAATGTTTTGTTCCATAAGTCTGCCCTTCTTCATCAGCATCAATAAGGTGCCTATTATTTTGTACAAAAAGCTCTTAATTAGGAAACTCCAGTTCCTCCTTCCATCCTCCTCTAGGCCCCTATCATTTATGACATGTTTTCTCCATTGCAGAGCACCATGGCTAACACTAAAGGGTCTGTTTGCAAGCCCTTTCTTTTCATTGATTGGGACTGCTCTTTCCCAAACCCACCCCAAATCCAATGGGCACAAACCCCAGCTGCTCTTAAGATTGTTTTCCATACTGAAAATGGAAATATCAAAAATAAAACTTCTGAAAAAGAAACAGTGCTGAGACTTTCTCCAGTTTTCCGAGGAGCTGATCCAGTTGTATGATCCCAACAGGGGATTCAGAGCTGGTGGCCAGCATTCCCACCTCGGGAGCTTTGTTGCTGTGTGCTTCTTCTGTGCCTTATCTGGGAGTCAGACATTTTGTACAGAAAGTTCAAACTGTTCCTCCTTCCCATTTGCTCTTCTCTTCCCTTACCAACCATGTAGCTTCATTTGGTTCTTTGCAACTGGAGCTTGGCAACCAAAATACCTGTTGGAAAAAGAAAAATGAGGGCAAAGTCCCAACATTCTTGAAGCAGAATGGATAATACTGTCAAACAGTAAAATGAGACAGGTACCAATGGCACCAACAAAAACTATCAAGATAACTCATTACTGAGATAACCCAAGGGTGGACATCCTGTGGCAATGGTAACAGAGTGGAACCTTTTCTTGGTAGCATATTCTATGACTCCCTACTATCTTTTTCTCAATCTCCCCCAAAACATTTCCTGAAGGTCTCATATCCTTCTAGTTTCTCCTTATAGGCTCATGAATGGCCCTTGCGGCAGTGCACAGCTTATGGATATTGCCTTGAGATTACAAGAATCCATAACCACCGATTTCCTACAGGCTGCCAGCTATTTAGGAAAGTTAACCAAATGATCAAGAAAGAAGCTGTTGAATTTGGCTGTTTTAATTTTGAACTGGTCCTGATTTAAGAAGGGTTTTATCACTCAGGACTCAAAATCAGACTAATAAGTACCACAATGATGCAAGCCTCCTAAGTCAATACATGTATAAAAGGAATCTTACGGGGCTATTACTATTCAAGTGAACTGGATTATCTGTAGAGCTTTAAGAAAGTCAATCTCTCTGTGACTAATAAGGTAGTTGGGCTGAATGGGGATGTGAAGAGTAAAATTTCTCTCTTCAAAGGGATGGGCTTGGGGAGGTTGATGACCTTGGGAATACTTTCTTTTTTTTTTTTTTTTTCCCAGTGGCCCCTGTAGCCTAATGAAATGATTCTACTAAAAGAAAACTGTCCGAGGGGGCAGAGAGGAAGGTAGAAGAGGAGATAGTACTGGTGGCAAATTTAAAAAAAAAAAAAAAAAAAAAACAGGAGATGCCAGCACTTGACTGCTGTTCAGATGTTAAGACTGCAAAATACTTCTAGCCCTTATTGTACATATATCCTAAAATTATTACATAGAAAGATCCTATTGGTTATATACTACATACTACATTGGTTAATACATTTCCAAGATTATCAACTACATACAATAGATACTATTTCACTAGTAGAATGGAAGCAATACCAAAATTGGTACCTGAAGACTGAATTTGAGTCCTACCCTCTATGCTTTGGGCTTTGGTTTATTCATTTGTAAAATTAAAATAGGACTAAGAGGTCTCTAGGAGTATTTCCAGTTGCAATTTACCTAAGTCTTGCCAAAATACTACTGTTAGGATCCCCTTGCTCTTACTGGTCTATATACTGCCCCTGCTCAAGAGCAATTTAGAATACCGAGATCCAGAAGGAAGGGCATATGAATAGCCTTAGCAAAAGGAAATCATAGTGTAATGGAATACTATGGCACCATAAGGAATAATGAACAGGATGAATTTGGAAAAACCTGAAAAGACCTATATGAACAAAGTGAAGTGAAGTGAGTAGAAAAGAACAATGTATACAGTAATAGAAATATTACACAATGATCAATTGTGAAGAACTAAACCATTATCAGTAAAGCAAATCTCTAAGATAATCACAAGGGACTTATGAAGAAAATGCTCTCCACAACCAAAGAAGTTGTCGAGAGTCTGAGTGTAGATCAAAGCATGCCATCTTTTTTTTTTTTTTAACCCTTACCTGCTATCTTAGGATCAATACTGTGTATTGGTTCCAAGGCAGAAGAGCAGTAAAGGCTAAGTAATGGGGGTTAAATGGCTTGCCCATGGCCACACAGCTAGGAAGTATCTGAGACCCCATTTGAACCTGGGACCTCTCATCTCTAGGCCTGGCTCTTGATCCACTGCCCCCAAAAGCATGCCATCTTACACTATTTCCTTCATGAGATTGCTACTGTATGTCTGATATGTATCTTTTTTTTTTAAACCCTTAACTTCTGTGTATTGGCTCCTTGGTGGAAGAGTGGTAAGGGTGGGCAATGGGGGTCAAGTGACTTGCCCAGGGTCGCACAGCTGGGAAGTGTCTGAGGCTGGATTTGAACCTAGAACCTCCTGTCTCTAGGCCCGACTCTCAATCCACTGAGCTACCCAGCTGCCCCTTCTGATATGTATCTTTTACCATGACATGAGAAATATGGAAATATGCATTACATGAGAGTTTTAGTATAACCTATATCAGATTCATTGCCTCAGGGACAGAAAGGGAGAATAATGAGAAAATAGAAATTTTAAAATGTCAAAAAACAATTGTCAAAAAGTGTTTCTATAGGTAACTGAAAAAAAAGAAAAATAAAAAATTAAAGAGGCAGTCTAATTTAAAAAAAAGGCAATCATAGATCCACTAAAATGTGTTGTATGAATATGTACATATATATTTATATGTGAAATCACTGTCCCTTTATTATCAAATGATAGCAGTATTGGAAAATCAAAAAAAACCTTAAGAAAAGATACCCCTCTGTAATGATAGTGTTTGGGCTTTTTGGGGAGAGAGAAGACAATTATTACCCCCAAAAAAATCTACAGGAGGGCAGGAGCCCACCGACAAATACAATCCATGGAGCACTGATTTAACATGTAGTAAATATTATCAATACTTAAAAAAAAAAAAAAACCCTGACCTTCCAGCAATTTCCCCCTTTCTTCCTCCATTCTTTAACATCCTTTATTAAGAAAAATTCAGAATTCAGCTACATGAATAGATGATGCCAAGGAGTTTTATATCAAGAAAATTAGCAAATCAGAAAAAAGGAAAATTAATTCTTTAAGTGAATTTTCTGGTTAATCAACTCTAATAATTTGTTTGTTTTTTTCTGTGGTGCAAATGGAACTCTAGAAAGAGGTGATAGTTGCCCACCCTGTATTCTGGTTTCCTGGCTACAGTTACTCTTTGATCAAAAATGTAGCCCTAGAGACAATTTAATGGTGAAGAGAGATTTTCTTTGGTTTCTAATGTTACATATTAGTTGTGGAGTGTGAAGGAAACCAACAATTATCCTCCACCACAGATGACTGTGCAGTGAATAAATACTAGGGGAGCATCTTTCCACCAACAGAGATGAAAACTCTTGCCCCCCACTTAATATCCAGCACCATTTTTATTTATAGGTGTCTGTATCTTTCTCTGTAAATATTCTTTCCATGTTTCATAGTCATGTCATATCTCTTAAGGCGTCAAGGCAAAAGTGGGAAGAATAATGGATTTAGAGTTGCAGGTCTAGGTTCAAATCCTAGCTCTGACTTACTATCTATATGACTTTGGCCAAATTGTTTCATTTTTCTGAGTCTGCTTCCGAACACTTGGTGAGGAGTGGGGTGAAGAGGACATACCTTACCTGACAGCAACACAACTGTCATGGGGGCCCCTCGCTACGTAGAGGGCTCCACCTCCGGCTTCTGTTTTGAAATGAGCTGGGCTTCCTTCAAGGACAGGTATACTTCTTCTTGAGGATCATAGTAGTAGAACTTTCTGATGTAAGAGATCAGAGGCCTGGGACACAGAATTGGCACGGGTAGTTATAAGAAAAATAATATAAGAAAAATAAGGCTCTATTATTTCCCCCCTCTCTCTTCTCCATTCCCTCCATCCCTGTGTGGCAAGGGAGATTATTCTCAATTGTCCTTCATACAGATCCAACAAGATCCCCATCTCATACTTTCAATCACAGCTACTTCTCTGGCTTCATTCTTCTAGAGTCCTGATATTACTTCAACCATGTTCTTCCCCACTCAACTTTCCATAGAGATTGCTAGGTATACACAAACATCCTTTTCTCTAGATTTATACCACAGCCCCAGAGTTAAGTGTTAGGAAGAAATAAAGCTGGAAAGGTAATAAATGAGAATATTTGATGCCAAGAGCCATCTCTGGAATTTGAGCCAATAGGCTTTATCAGGACATGCATTTATCTTTTCTCATATTCACCTCCCAACCCCACATTGCTCCCTTCAAATGCCAACATACTTCGGCAAAGGAAGATCTGGGATGTGATCTATTCGGACAAGCTGTCGGATCCGAAAGCGGCAAAGATGCTGGAGAGATTTGACATTGCTGAATCTGGACACAGGATAGAGAAGCTGGACTGGAGTTGGTGGGAGCCCTTCGGAAAAAACCAAACAAACAAGAAATGGGGGAAAAATTCAAATGTAAATTGAAGCTACCAGCAATATCACTTAAGAGAACTAAGGGTGGAAGAAACGGACATTTCTGAAGCTCTAAAATACAAGTTCTTTGGATAAGAAAGTTTATTTCCTCAAAGATTACTCATCTCTATTGACAGAAGTTTCACTGACATATTTCAAATCTTTTCTAACTTGTCATAGTCTTCCTCTAACCTCTAACAGATGATGGCCTCCCTCAAGAGAATAACCCTGTGAATAGTGTCAACCTGGAAACTCATGTCTGAAACCAAGAAATCATTCTTGGACCTTATGGGCTCTCTGGTATATGTCCATACGTAAGGAACAAAAACACCACTGCCAAACAAGGAGGCAAGATAAGAGGCAACACAGGATATAGTGAATAGAGTACTGGACTTGAAGTCAGGGAGACCTGGGTTCAAATTCTACCTAAGATATTTAGTAGTTGAGCGATCTGAGTAAAATTATTTAATCTCGCTGGGCTTTATAGTTTTCTCATCTGTAAATTGAGAGACTTGGCTTTGATGTCCTCAACTGCCCTTTCCATCTCTAGATCTGGAAAAAAATGTTCAATATTTTACTAGCTGGATAATAAAGGGACTATAGCTATAATCAAAATTTAAAAGCATATAACCCTTTCAGATATTTTTCTTGATATTCTCAAACTTTACTCATCTGGGGAAAATCACAAGCCATTTAATCCCCCACTTAGTATACAAAGCTTTAAAGAATTAGATGTGTATCTCCCACCTTTTCCCCCTTTAGTTTTATTCCTTCCCATGATTTATTGGCAATTTAGGGATCTTTCTTAGGGCACCCCAAATATCTAAGAAAGCATGTGTAAGGCTTTCAGAATAGGTCATTTCCTTTAGGAATGCTTGGTTTTATTTGAATTGTCACCATAAACTATGTGACTTCCATTAAGAAAAAAAGATGCATCTTTTGGTGTGAGGAGAAAGAGGTTTTATTAATGGAGCTTTATGATTTCCTAAAGGCAATCTAAGTGTGTTCTTTTCATTAAATTCTGAGTCTCGAAATTGGTGGAACCTTGGAAGATGAAAACACTAAACATAATGAAGAAATACAGTGAGTTAAGAGAATCCTAAGTAAACCCAGATATAAAAAAAAATAATAATAACTCCACAGCAAGAACTTAAAAAGTCTCAGAGGCTTAACCCAAAATACAATAAGAATAGCTAGAAAAGATGAATAGGTTAAAAAAAATAATAGTTGACAGAAAAAAAAGGAGGATAACAGATCAAAATTTGGGAAAAACTTATAAAACTAGTAGACATATTGAAAAACAAACAAGCAATCAGAACTCAGTGACTCTATAAGACAATTAAAGATGCTATGACAAAGCCAAAAAAATTTTAAGAGAATATGGAAAGTATCTACTATCAGAGAATATTAGACCTGGAAAACAAATTGATGAGATATTTTAAGAATCATTAGACTACCTGAAACCATGACTAAAAAAAAGTACAAATTTCAAGTCAGCATAAAAGACTTCCCAAATCTTTTAAAACCCAGAGCAAAAATTAAAACGAAATCTACCAGATGGATTTAAAAGTAACATCAAAACAAACAATAATTACATCTGTGTGGGATGAAATTTGTGCATTATTCCCAAATATACATTGATTAGTATTAGTAATTATAGACTGGCAACTTCCTATAGAAAAATAGTGAAGTTAGGTGCCCTCCACTAGGAGATATCAATCTCTCCTTCTGAAGAGTAGAAGAAACCCCCTCCCCAAGGAGTTTCATACATATATATTAATATAGGCCTTTAATATACTCTTTTTCAAATGTGGCTAAGGGACTTCCCCCCCTTTTCTTCTATTCCTATGGGAAGAAGTTTAGGGGTGACCTAATTCCTATGAAAGAAACTTACAAGTTATAATCTTGACTACATGTCCCAAGTAATGTTTCAAAAAGTGTTTAAGTTTGGATTGTTGTAATCTGATAAATCCTTGGACAGGCCTAAAACCTAAACTAAAAACTGCAAACCTAAGGAATATTCTCATGCTTAGAAACATCAGAAGCTCTGGGAAAGGATTGAGGAGGAAAGAAGAAGGAAGGCAGAATAAGATACAGATGATGGGAAAGTGAAGATAGCACTGTGTTGGATCCCTATAAAATCTGAGTAAAACCTAGACATCAATGTGGACTCTCTGCCTCTGTCTCTCTCTCTCTCTGTGTCCTCCCCACCCCCTTGGCCCTTCGCCCACCTTGTAAGGAAGACTGGCCATGCCCAGTCAAGTATTCCCCCACCCTTAGCCCCACCCCACACCCTGTGAGAATACTGGTCCTTGCCCCCTCCCCCTTCTGAGGATGCTGTCTAGACCCAAAAGCAGCATTCCTCACTTCCCCCCATCCACACCTCTGAATGAAGGTACATGAACTCTGCCAGCATCAAGTCTCCTGTCTGCTCATTAGAGTGATTTTGGGGGTATGAGCCCCACCCCAAATTTCACTCCACATACATCTATCATAAAATATTGCCAAAAAAAGAGAAAGGATGGATCCCACCAAATTTTTCTATAAAACAAATATGATTGTAATATCAAAATCCCAGGGAAATAATGAAGAGAAAGAAGACTATTGACTTGTGTCTCTCATGAATATCAACATAAAAATATTCATTAGTTTTAACAAAGATGAATTAACTTCATTATATTTTTAAAGAATATGCACAATGTACAAATCTCTATTGATTATATAGAGAAATGCAAATAACTCTGAGGTACCACCTCATACCTAGGAAATTGACTACTAATGACAGAAAAGGAAAATGATAAAGGTTGAAGATGTGGGAAAATTGGTGCTGTACTATTGGTGGAGTTGTGAAATGGTCCAACCATTCTGGAAAACAATCTGGAATTATGTTCGAAAGGCTATAAAAACTGTGCATTTCCACTGATCCAGCAACACCACCTAACTGGTCTGTATCCCAAAGAGATTAAAAAAAAAAAAAAAAAAAAAAAAGGAAAAGAAAAGGAAAGGAAAGGAAAGGAAAGGAAAGGAAAGAAAAGAAAAGAAAAGAAAAGAAAAGAAAAGAAAAGAAAAGAAAAGAAAAGAAAAGAAAAGAAAAGAAAAGAAAAGAAAAAAGCTGAAAAGGAACTATTTAGGGGCAGCTAGGTAGCACAACAATTAGAAGCACCAGACTTAAGAGTAAGGAGGATCTGGGTTCAAATTTGATTTCAGACACTTCCTAGCTGTGTGTTACTAGGCAAGTCACTTAATCCAGATTGCCTAACCCTGCCGCTCTTCTGTCTTGGAACTAATATTAAAACAGAAGAGAAAAGTTTAGAAAAAGAGAAAAAAAGGACCTATTTTAGCAAAAATATCTATGGCATTCAATTTCTAATATTTTTAGTTCAAAATCTTTTCCTCTTTCTTCCCTATTAGAAA
This sequence comes from Gracilinanus agilis, assembly GCF_016433145.1. Taxonomy (NCBI): domain Eukaryota; kingdom Metazoa; phylum Chordata; class Mammalia; order Didelphimorphia; family Didelphidae; genus Gracilinanus; species Gracilinanus agilis. The sequence goes on from NC_058133.1 coordinate 195,171,710, forward strand.
ATCAATGACAAATTGCTTTTATATGTAAGTGAGAAAAAATAAAATATTACTGAAAAGGAAAAAGAAGAGTATCATGAAGATCACATTGTATATCAACAATGCAGAACTGATTCATTCAACTGATTCAATATTAGGAAAACTAAAACATAGCAACTCTTCAACCTTGGAATTGTTTCTTGGTATCAATTCTAAAACAGAAGGTAAGGATTGATTTTTTTAAGTGGTTTAAAAAAAAACAAACAAAAAAACCTAAATTCCATTTCACATACATCAGATTATACAACATGACAAAAAGGGAAAATGAAAACATGATATGAGGAGTTGCAGGAAAACAGCCACACTCCAACAATGTTGTTGATATGAATTGGTTCAGGAATTCTGGAAAACAACTTAGAACGAAGCCCAAAAAGTCATTAAACTATGTATACCCTCTAACCCAGTAATATTACTATTAAATCTATACACCAAAGAAATAAGAGGAAAAGGTAAAGGAGCCACATGTACAAAAACTGTTTATGGGGCAACTAGGAAGCACAATGAATAGTCACTGGACCAGGAGTCAGAAGGACCTGGGTTCAAATCTGGCCCCATACATTTCCTAGTTGTGTGATCCTGGGCAAATCACTCAACCCCAATAACCTAGCCCTTGCCTCTCTTCTATTTTAGACCTGATATAAGACAGAAAATAAATATTAGAAGAGAAACAACAAACTGGGGGGGGGGGGGCATTTATAACAAATTTCTCTGACAAATGTCTAACTTCTCAAATTTGTAGAGAACTAAGTCAAATTTATATGAATATAAGCCATTCTCCAATTGATAATGGTAAAAGGATATGAACAAGCAATTTTCAGATGAAGAAAATCAAAGCCATCAATAATCATATGAAAAAATGTTCTAAACCATTCTTGATTAGAGAAATGCAAATTAAAGCAATGCTGAGATACCACATCACACCTGTCAGACTGGTCAATATGGCAGTAATGTAAGTAGTAAATGTTGGAGGGGATGTGGCAAAATTGGGACACTAATGCATTGATGGTGGAGTTGTGAAGTGATCCAACCATTCCAGAGGGCAATCTACAACTATGCCCAAAAGGTTATAAAACTGTGCATACCCTTTGATCCATTAATACCACACTACTAGGTCTATATCCCAAAGAGATAAAAAATGGAAAAGGATCTACTTGTACAAAAATATTTAGCAGTTGTTTTTGTAGTGGTAAAGAATTGGAAATTGAAGGAACGTCCATCAGTTGGGGAACAGCTAAACAAATTGTGGTACATGTTGGTGACGGAATACTATTATGCTGTAAGAAACAAGATGATTTCAGAAAAAAACTAGAAAGATTTAAAGGAACTGATGCAGAGCAAAACAAGCAGAACCAGGAGAACAATGTACACAATAACAGCAATATTGGACAATGATTATCTGAGAAAACTTGGCTACTCTAAGCAGTGAACTAATCTGGGACAATCCTGAAAGACTTATGACAGGGAATGTTATCCACCTTCAGAGAAAGAACTGTTAGAGTCATCTTTCACATCAGTGTATTTATGATTTTATTTTGAAATTTTGGTTATGTATGAGTTTGTTCTTACAACAATGACCAATATGGAAGTGTATTTTGTATAATGATAAAAAGAATTTTTAAAAAAGACAGAAGGTATGGGTTAAAACAAAAGAAAGATTATAGCAGCTCTTTGCTAAAGAGGTGGAAACTATAAAGTGGGGAATGGTCAAACAAAATTTAGTAGACAAAAATAATGGAAAAATATTACATTGTAAGAAATGACAGAAATTTCAGAGAAACCCAGAAGACTTAAATGATCTGATACAAAGAAAATGAGGAGAACCAGGAGTAAAATTCACATGACTATGTGATCAATGTTCAAACATGATTCCAGAGGACCCAAATGACACATGCTACCTATATTCTGTGAGCAATGGGCTCAAAGTTCAAATAAAGTTTTTTAATATGGCCAACTTGGAATTTGTTTTGTTTGACTATGCCTATTGTTTCAAAGGAATTTTTCCCCCCATTGGGTAGAAGAAAAGAAAATAATGTTTGTTAGTAAGGAAGACTGGACTCATCAATTGATACAATTGTGGGGAGGGGATAGATCTTTGAAACACAAAAAGACATTTCTATTTCATACATTATGAAGGTATAGTATACCTTTATTATCAACATTCCTTAGCATTCCAAAAACTTTTTCATATTACAAAATAAATAAAACATGGTTCTATCTATGGGAACCAGAGGTGTTAGAAATGATTCATATATTTTACACTTTTACTATAAATATGGGGACATACTCCTACAATTGTTTCAGTTGGACATTTTTTTGCCCATGTTAGTCTTTTCCCTTTGGAGTATCAAAAGAATTTATCAAATGTTTATAAAAATCTGTGAATAATTGATAGTGTAAAATAAGACTTTAGCTTTGCATGTAGTTTTTATCTTATTAACTTGCAAAAAAATTTTTTCTAACTTTCTAGGTTTTTTTAAATTTAGTTTGGTTGTCATAATAGTATAGTTTTGCTTGTATCTTAACTGATAAAATATTCAAAAGGCTCATGAAAAGATTTAAGAATTATTAATATAAAGACCCAACAGGACTCAAATGCAGAGATATTAAGAGGACACCTCCAAATCATCCCTTTGTGGAGATAGAAGGTCCACAAGTATCACATATGGTTTTAGACTTTCAGCATATTGATTAGAAATGCTAATTTTTTTCCCTCTAAAAAAATATTTTTTATATAGGATGGTTTTATGGAAAGGGAAGAATATTTGGGATAAATATGATGATGTAAGATAATAACTTATTTTCTAAGACAAGCCATTAAGACATTCCATCATACTCATCCAATAGTAAGCTTTCAGATAGTGATTTCAATGATATAAATGCTAAAATTGCAATATGGGAGGTGGCAATTCTTCATTTCATTCCAGCAATAATTACTCTTATTAGTGAAATTTCTTCTGTACCTGATAATATGACTGTTAATAAGCAAAGTGGACCTGATTTCAGGACAAAAGACAAGAAGGGCCACAATGCCTGAAAGATAAATATGTTTTTTTCTGGCAATGAGCTGCTATTTTTCAAGCAGTGTGTAGATACTAGCAACAGCTAAGTATTATACTTCCAATCTGGTCCTATTGCATATTCAACATCCATAGTCACAGAGATAAGTCCTATTTCTTCTTTGCTGAATTTTACTTAGCAAGCAAATGCTTAGAAACATTCAGAAATGTACAAATGTCAAAGGTCAACAAATATCAGACAATGCAACTAATCCATGACATTAGATGAATTAGAAAGGTGTAATGCTCTTGTTTTTACCCCCTGTTATCAGTAAAAGAAACCTACCTGTGAAAACACATGTGAAACAATGCCTGGGGGTGTCCTCTGTTCAATAAAACTATGCCATATGAATCAATTCTTTAATAATAAAGTACTTTTACTTTGATCCAAAAACTAAAAGAAGCAAATCTATCTTAAGACAAATTTTGTTTAGCATCTTCATTGTAGAATCTTTTTCTTGAAAATTATCAGAAGGTATTTATTTCTGATGGTCAGGTAGGTGATGTAGTAGAAAGAGTACTGGGCCTATAGTCAGAAATATTCATCTTCTTGAGTTCAAATCCAGCTTCAGACACTAGCTGTCACATACCATTTGCCTAAGTTTCCTCATCTGTAAAATGAAATGAAGGAGGAAGTAGCAAACAACTCCAATATCTCTGCCAAGAAAACCCCACATGAGATCACAAAGAATTGGACATGACTAAAAACAATTAAAAAACAAGAATCTACTCCTGAAAATGCAGCATACTGTAACAAATTGAAATTCCTCAACCCTGAATAAAAGCTGATCTGAGTTTTTGTACAGGATGCCAATACTGAGCAAGGAATGAATTCAGAAGCCAATCATAGTTAGGTAGCTCTAATCCCAGGACTTAGTTCTCACCTCCAACACAGGCAGATAAAGCCTGAAGTTCTAATAGTGGCTGAGTCCAGCAGCAGTCTACTGAAACTGGAAATCAGGGACATGCTGAGAGAAACTTATTGGACTAAGATGATAAATCAGTGGGCAGACTTCATCCCAAATATAATCATACTGGGATCAATGAAAGCTTGAAGGCCCCCAACCTAAGCTGTGAAAGCACAAGGATGGTAAGTGGACAAAAGCTCAAAATATAAATCCAGAAGAAGAAAATTACTCAAAAATATCTACAAGCAAAGCCTCAAAGAAAAATGCAGAATGGACACAAGTCTAACAAGAATTCCTAGAAGCAGTCAAAGCAAGAATTTTTTAAAAAGAGGTAAAAATTATTTTAAAAATAAAATGAGAGTAATAAAGGAAAGCATGGGAAAAGAAAAGATCTGAAGTTATAGCAACAATGGTTGAAGCCATGGAGGTTCCTACCTCTAAAGTAATGCATATGTTAACACTATAAAGTATTCAAATAGGAGAAGACATATATTTTATTTGCAAAAAAACATACTAATTGCAGAAAATGAACTATAAAAAAAGCATTCAAAATGTGATTTCTAAATAAGATTACAAAGGGATAAATTTAGTAACATTTTAAATACAAATAATAAGATATAATTTTCCTCTAAAATAAAAATTTTCATTCTACCATCTCTCTCTTTTTTGCTTATAGAAAAAAAAAATGCACTGCCCCAGTGGATGCAACTTGGTGCTTTGAGGTCTTCTTAAATTTTAGCACTTCCAGAATTTAAAAATTAGTTATGATAGACCTCTGGCAATTACTAATAGAAACAGAAAGGTATATACATATTTTTCAGATGTTTGTCTTTGCAAAAAATGATCATGTCTTAGAATAGAAAAACCTCAAGAACTAATGCAGAAAAACAAATTATATGTATACTTTACTGACAATGAATAAGAATAATATTAAAGGACCACCTTAAATGATTAAAAATCAACTAGATATTATGTAACTTAATCCTAAAGAATTGGTGGTCAATAGAACAAATCAAAGAAATAATAGATAATTTTGTTAATAATAATCACAGCAATGATTTGATACCAATTTTGGGGAAGATGCAAACAAAGTAATTTACCTTGGGGGTAAAATATACATCTCTAAATACTTTTATTACTAAAAAAAATAGATCAATGAATTGGGAATGAAACTAAAAATCCTGGAAAAATTGATAATAAAAAACTAATTAAAATGCCAAAATAGAAATCCTAAAAAAATCAAAGAGATTAATAAAATTGAAAACAAAAAACACTTAATAAAATAAGGGGCTTTTAGGGGGAGAAATAGAAAACAATAAAATGGATAAATTATTGGCTAATTTGATTACAAAGAAATCACCAAATTGCCAGTAACAAAAATAAAAAAGAATTCACAATAAATTTAGAAGAAATAAAGGGAATTAGGCAATTTTCTCTCATATTATAGGCCAACAAACCCGACAAATTAAATAAATATTTACAAAAATATCAAATATACAGATTAAAATAATGAGAAATAGGGAATTTAAACTACACAATTTCAGAGGAAGAATCTGAATAAGCCATAAATGAAGTTCCAAAGGAAAAAAATCAACTATAGGACCAGATGAATTCACTGAACTCTATGAAATATTCAAAAGCCAATCCTATTATCACATAAATTGTTTGCAAAATAGCAAAAGAGATCCTACCAAATTCCTTTTATGATATAGATATGGTTTTGATTCATAAACCTGGAAGAGTCAAAGTAGAAAAAGAAAAATAAAGACCAAAATCATAAACATAGATGCAAAAATTTTGAATAAAATATTAGCAAGGCAGCCAGGTGGCTCAGTGAATAGAGAGTCAGACTTGGAGACAGGAGACCCTCGATCTGACCTCATACATATGACCTGACCTCATACACTTCCTATCTGAAAGTCCTAATAATCCCCATTGTTTAACTCTTACTGCTCTTCTGCCTTAGAACTGAAACAGTATGTTGATCCTAAGACAGAAGAGTTAAAAAAAAAAAAAAGAAAAGAAAAAAAAATATATATATATTAGCAAAGGAGCTAAAAGAGCATATTAAAAAGATATATTACATTGTGACCAGGCTGGATTTATAACAGGAACGCAGGGCTAATTTATATTGGAAAAATTATGATCGACCATTTTGACATTCATAACAAATTCAACAAAAATAATTATTAATAGAATCACAAAAATCTTAACAAAATACTATACCCATTTCTATGAAAAACACTAGAAAACAGAGAACTGTAAAAATAAAAAAGACACACTCTAGGAGAAGGGTTGTAACAAATAAAACTAATGGAAACTCGGGGGAATGGGGAATGAATGCAACACACCAATTCAGCTACACAGCTGCACTGGGAGAGGAAAATTACCTATAACAGAACTAAATGGATCTTTCCCTAAAATGTTAAAAAGTATATATTTGGGGGTAGCTGGGTAGCTCAGTGGATTGAGAGCCAGGTCTAGAGATGGGAGGTCCTGGGTTCAAATTTGGCCTCAGACACTTCATAGTTGTATGATCCTGGGCGAGTCACTTAACCCCCACTGCCTAAAACTAGGGTTTAAAAAACAAACAAACAAATAAATAAATAAATAGTATATATTTAAATCTAAAAGCTACTATTATGTACAACTAAAATTAACAAGAATTCTTTCCAATAAAATCGAGGATGAAATAAAGATGTCTATTACAAAATGTATTTAAACTTTTGAGAATCCTCCTATCAAGATACATAAGAAAATATAAAATACAACCACAAAGCACTTTGCAGAAATAAATATCTAAATGGGAAAATATTAATTGCTCATTGGCAGGATGAGTCAATATAATAAAAATGGTCATATCAATAACTAAATGAATTTATTCAATGTCATACCAAATCATCAAAGGATTATTTTATAGAACTAGAACTCCTATAGAGACAAAAAAAAAGGTCAAGAATCTCACAGAAGCAGCAAGGTGGCTTAGATAGACAGCTAGTCTTGGAGTCGGGAAGACTGGGTTTCAAATCTGCCCTTAAACACATCCTAACTATGTGACCCTGGGCAAGTCACTAAACCTCAACTGTCTAATCCTTACCACTTTTCTGCCTTAGAATTGATAAAATTCTATGACAAAAGGTAAGGATTAAAAAAAAATCTAAACAAATAACAAAAATAAGTCAAAAAAAAAAGAAAAGAAGTTCCATATCTCAAACCATACTACAAAGCTATAGTTATCAAAGCAATTAGGTACTGGTTAAAAAAATAGATTAAAAAATGGAACAGATTAAACTACACAACATACAGATGCAATGCATCTAGTACACTGGTATATAAACTTAAAAGACCTCAGCTAAATAGAAGACTCAGTATGTGATAAAAAAAAAAGAACAAAAGAAAAAACTACTAAGAAAAAATGAATAGCTATTAAATTTAGACCAACACTTCATATCTAATTCTAAGAAAAGTGCCCAATGAATACATGATCTTGATATAAAAGGTCACATTTAAACAAATTTGAGAAATATGGAAAAAATTACCTATCAGATCTACCAATAAAAAGATCATGATTAAATAAGGGACAGAAAGGATCACAGAAAATAAAAACAGACAATTTTGAATATGAAATTGAAAAGTTTTTGCATAAACAAATCTAATAAAGTTACGATTAAAGGGAAATAACTGAGGAAAAAAACCTTTGCAACAAGTTTTTCTGTCAAAGCATACTTCTCTGACATACTTCTCTGACAAATTTATAAGGGTAAGATCAATTCCCCAATTGAAATATGATATAAGGATATGAATAGGCAGATCTCAAGGCAAGAAATCCAATCTATAAGTATAAAAAAAATGCTTCAAAAATCACTATGAATTAGAAGTGAAAATTGCAATTCTGAGATTTTTACCTTCTTTTTATCAGACTGGCAAAGATGACAAAAAGGGAAAATGATATATATTTGAGGGGCTGCAGGAAAACAGACATACTGATGAACTGTTGTTGGATTTGTAAATAAGTACAATGCATTCTGGAAAGCAATATGGAATCATACAAAAGAAGTTACTAAAACAGTATGTGCCAAAGATTCAGCTATACCACTCCTAGGTTGTTTATAATAAAAACAATAATAATAACTAGCTTTTATATGGCATCCATTATGTGTCATGCACTGTGCTAAGTGCTTTATAAATATTATTTCATTTGATCCTCACAACCTGGGGAGGTAGAGGCTCTTATTCTTCCCATTTAATAATCAAAAGATAAAAAAAAAAAATAAAAACAGAAAAAACAGAAAAAATCCTATGCACTCAAAAATATTGCTAGCAGTTCTTTTTTATCCAAATTTATTTATTTTTTCAGTTACATGTATAAACAATTTTTAAAATTTTTATTTTGAATATTTCCCCATATTTACATGTTTCATGTTCTTTCCCTCTCCCTGACCCCCCATTAACTTCCCTTAGCCAATGCACAATTCGACTGGGTTTTTTTACATGTATCACTGATCAAGACCCAATTCCATATAATTGGTAGTTAGGCTAGAGTAATCATTTAGTGTCTTCATTCCCAATAATATCCCCATCAGCCCATGTGTTCAAAGCAGTGGTTTTTCCTCTATGTTGTATAAACAATTTTGGACAATTGTTTCCTGACATTTTAAGATTCAGATTTTCTCCCCCCACTCCTCAAAGGGGTAAAGAGTCTGATATAGGCTGGTATCAGTGTAGCAGTTCTTTTTTATAGTGGCAAAAAACTGGAAATTAAAAGGATGTACATCAATTAGGAATGGAAGAATTAGCTATGATATATGAATGTGAAGGTATTCTATTCTGCTTTTAAAAATGAGGTAATAATTTCCAAGAAACAACTAAAAAAGTGATCCAAATGAAGAATCAGAAGAACAAATTATACTCCATCAGTTAATGACATAAAGATTCTGAAGACTTGTATAAAACTAATGCAGAAGGAAATGAGCAAAACCATGAAGACAATTTGTACAAGGACAATACCACTGTAAATAAAGACCATTTTGAAAGTTGTAAAAGCTTATGTTGACAGCTTTGGGAGATATGCCAGCAAGCAGGATCTCTTGATCCTAGCAACATCACTGTCTTGGCCTAATTCCAAATTGCTTTCCAGGATAGCTTGACCAATTCAGAATGTCTGTTTTTCCATTGCCACTCCAACATTAACTATCTCCATTTTTTAGCATCTTTTGACAATTTACTCGTGTAAGGTGAAACCTCAGGGTTGTTTTATTTAATATTTCTCTTAGATTTCTATTTTTTAGATATCTTAGATATACATATTTTTGCACATTTTCTTATAGCCTTTAATGGAAAACATAGACATGATCACAGTTTTGACTGCAGACAAACTAACCAGATTGCTAGCTATACTATCAAGGCTGCCTTCATACTACCACCACAGTACCCTCTTTCTTTCAATCTCCATTCTTATTTTTTCCCATCTTCATACTAACTTTGTTCTTTGTCAAACTAGCCTGTGATCTGACTATACTGACATAGTTGATTCAAGAATTATCTCCACATCATTGATGTCATATCCTATCATTGAAGTATAAATTTCCTTTCTCCTGATTTTTTTCATCAGTGTTTACCATGTCCACTGATAATTTTCTTGAAGTCATTTTTCATGCTGAATAGAGCATGTATATTTTTTGTAGTCTACAAGTCTGACCTTTCTCATTCTTTATTCCTGATCCATCATGTACATGGAGGAATCTATCATACAGTTAATTTCTAATTCTTTTGAGAACTATTTGCTCACTTCCATTGACTAGCTGGGCATTGGAGAATTGAAGGTTTCTCGGATCATATGTCTTAATTCTCTACTTGATTATCAGACTCTTTTCAGAGATAATTTGCTCAAAGATTTTCCCCCCTAATCAACAGCTTGTCTTAGTTGTACTGATTTTGTTTATATTTACCTATTTTTTCTTCTGTGATAACTTCTATCCCTTGTTAAGAAGTCTTCCTCCTAGTCAAATTTGTGAAAAATAACTGATCTTGTTCTCTTCTAATTGTTTATGGCATGAACTTTCATATTGAGATTGAGCTGGCATAGTAAGTTAACTGACTTGAACTCAATAGGACCTGAATTAAAATCCTGCTAAGGCAGACTCTTACTAGCTGTCTGACCCTGGGCAAGTCACAATTTCTATCAGACTCAGTTTTTTCATCTGTAAAATGAAGACAACAGCATCTATTTCACAGGACTATTTGTGGGAAAAGAACATAATATATATAATATGCTTTGCAAACTATAAAATCACTGTTAGCTATTATTATAATTCATTTAGAGCTCGTGGTATATGGTATAAATCTAAACTAATTTCTATCAAACTGTTGTTTTTCTATTTCTTGCCAAATATAGAGTTCTTCACCAAATAATTTATGTTTTTTGGTTTAATCAAGCACTGAATTATCGAATTGGTTTCTGATTCTTGCCTAACTAGTCCATTTCACTGATCTGGTTGTCTATTTTTCAACTAGTATCAAATGGTTTTGATGTTTACTTATATCCGAATGTATTATTTACTTTTAATTCTTACTTTTTTCATGATTTTCCTTAAGCTTTTGGATCTTTTGTTTCTCTAAATGAATTGTTATTTTGTATAGCTCTAATTTTCTCTCTTAGTAGGGTTAAAAAAAATAAACATTCTCAAAGCTTAGTACATCTAGAACTATGTCAGATAATAGTGTAAAAGTGTATTTATCAGGAAAGCTTATAGGTTAGGGATTTTATTTTTTAAACCCTTACCTTCCATCTTGGAGTCAATACTGTGTATTGGCTCCAAGGCAGAAGTGTGGTAAGGGTAGGCAATGGGGATCAAGTGACTTGTCCAGGGTCACACAGCTGGGAAGTGTCTGAGGCCGGATTTGAACCTAGGACCTCCTGTCTCTAGGCCTGGCTCTCAATCCACTGAGCTACCCAGCTGCCCCCAGGGATTCTTAAATCATTTTTGTGTTCTAGACCCCGTTAGCAGTCAGGACATTTATGGATCCCTTCTAAGAATGTTTCTAAATAGATAAAACATATATGATTATAAAAGAAATCAATTATATTGAAATATAATTATTAAATTTTTTAAAACCAAGTTCATGGACCCCAGGTTAAGAGCTCCTGTTCTAGCATTTCCCTCATTTCAAATAATACCAGTTTTTAGTTTTAGCTAAGTCTTTCTTTTACTAAATAAAACATTCTGGTGGCTATTGCTTCCTTGAATTTACCATCTCCCTAGTAAAAGAATGTTTAAAGTTTACTTAAATTTACATTCAAAAGTTTAATTAAATATTTAAGTATTTAAAGTTTAGTTAAATTAAATTTGTGACAGAAAAAGCTTTGATGGAGAGGGGCTTGGGGAAATAACTGAGATACTTTTAAATTCCACATGACATTTTTGATAAGTTAACTAATTTATATGCCTACTCCCTAAATTGTGGATTTGGAGTTCAAAGACCTACCAACTGCCAGCATAGCCTTAAATAAGTTACAACAATTGGGTTGAGAATTTGCTCATCTGTCATGTGAGGAGTTAGACTAAATGACTTTTAAGGTCCCTTCTAGGTCTAAATCAATATCCTATATCTGGGGCAGGTATTGGGGTGGGGAGTATGTGATTATCTGATTTTTATACCTACTTGAATTTTAATGACCATATCTATTTGCCTATTTTGTTACCTTCTACTCCTGGATTCCTAAACAGCAATTTGTTTATTTATTTGTTTGTTTATTTAAACCCTTACTTTCCATCTTGGGAGTCAATACCGTGTATTGGCTCCAAGGCAGAATAGTGGTAAGGACTAGGCAATGGGGGTTAAGTGACTTGCCCAGGGTCACACAGCTGGGAAGTGTCTGAGGCCAGATTTGAACCTAGGACCTCCCATCTCTAGGTCAGGCTCTCAATCCACTGAGCCAACCCAGCTGCCCCCCAAGCAGCAATTTAAACCAACATTAACACTCCAATGCTGATCTGACCAATTAGTTGCATGAAATAGTCAGCTTTGCCCAAAATAAACTCACCTATCTGGATTGTTGCTGCCAAAGGACAGTGTCATACTGAAGGGATTCAAAACATACAAAAATCCAACATCAGCAGCTGACAGGGTATGATCAGCACTTGTTCTTCCCTAACTGCTATTCTTCTGCCCAAGCAGTGACATCATTCTCCTCCCCCTTTCTCCTAGCTCCACAGGAAAATGCCTTTAGAGAAAGGGAGACTGGGTAACTAACCTTCAGTTTGCAATGCCTAACCATTCCCTATAGTTCAGAAACTTTTGCCCTGACTTCAATACATCCCTGACAATTAGGCCACTACTTGACACAGTTAGCTATATAAATGGTCTTATTTCAGAGCTCCAACCTTGGCAGAGCTTGGCATATGGTTCTTAAAATACAGGCCTATAAGCCATGAGAGAGAAAAAGGTATGGGGACCTGCCTGATTTTTAACAAATTATCCTCCAAAAAACTTAAATAATGCCTTAAAAATGAATTCTGGAGTAGCAAAACTCAGAAAAGGATGGGGTAAAACAAGTATGCCAAGGCAGGCCCCATCTAGTAAGCCATTATACGCCTTAGGGGCACAGCTCCCTATAAGGAATCAGCCAAGTTTTAAGTTAGAAGCCAACTGTTCACTGATCCTCTCACACTCATCATTAAAATAATTTATCCCAACTGTCTACTGTATAACTAAAATAAATGTTTCATACTTTATATAACAATGATTCTCCCAACAAGAGTTGGCAAGACATGCACTTTTTGTAGTATTTTTATAGTATTTCTAGTAATGGAAATGGATTTGTGCTAAGCTGAATTCACAAAGTACCCACATTATAGGGACAAGCAAAATTTAACTTTGTTAGAGGTGATTTCAGTTGTAAATATAAAAAATTCTCAAACCCTTCTCTAACCTCCTTTTAATGGAAATTTCAAGATCTCCCACATGCATAAAACATGTCCAGAAACATCCTAGAAAACTATCCTTCCTTGTACCTACCTATTCACAACTATTTTTGAGTTGTCCTCTCAAAAATCTCCTTTTTGAACTAGGTTACGATTCTTTATTTATCATTAATACTTCCTTTTAAGTTCATGAAAATCTTAGTTAAATTCTTTCCAAATAGATGACATCTTTTTGCGTACAGAAGCAATTCTAAGAAATGAAAATTCCACAGGCAAGTCAGAGCCCTAACTGTCCCCCAGGTTCTCCCTCTTACCAAACATGAGATCCAACTGCATTGACATTACACTGAAGGAAGTGAGAAGAGTTAATTTACAATCCATCATGTCTTATTTAAATTATCAGGATTTCAAACCTTTCAATAATCTGGCTCAATCCTGTAACAAACATTTTACTTGAGATTTTCCTGCAGTCTTCACTTTTGGGAATTCTTTCCATGCCAGACCTACTCATAGGCTACAATGGGTCCCAAGGGGAATCACAAAACCTTCATCTTAAATTGAGTCTTGATTCTGCAGATTTTTCCCTTTATTCTAGCTAATGCACTAAAACTATATCTCCTTCCCCCCCCCCCCCCCCCCAGTTAAAGCCATATTTCCTTCTTAAAATAGGATTATGCTGTCAGCTCCCAATTTAGGGGGCAGGAAAAATAAAGACAGGAGCAAAAGATGGGAACTGCTGAGATCTTTCACATGAAGAGCAATCTTTGTACTGTCACTGCTAGTAGGGGTGGCAAGTTACAAATAATATCTATTGTTTGATGGTGGGCTTAGAAGGGGAGTGGGCAGAAATTATAGTGGTTTGTTTTGTTTTAATTTTTTAACAGGCTCTAATTAAAATCGGTTTCCCTGACATTCACAATTGCTTTGCTAAGCAAGTACTTGCTTACTTTTCTACTTTAGCACAAATTAATCCTATAGAGCTGATTTATATTACTAAATTCTCATATAAATGCTCAGATAACTAGGGAAAAGGAACAAAGGACCACCACCAAGTATCAATTGCTCACTAGATGCCTGGACGATAGAACTGAAATTAGAGACTCATCCTTAATTTGCTAAAAAGATGAAAGATTCACCACCTTGCATGTCAGCAAGAATAGTGGCTACAACAATATCAATAAAAAACAACAACTTGAAAGAAATAAAAATTGAGATGTCCATCAATTGAGGAATAGCTGAACAAGTTGCAGTATATGATTGTGATAGAATATTATTGTGCCATGAAGCAGTGACAGAAAGGTTTCACAGAAAAACCTGAGATGATTTATATGAAATGATGCAAAGTAAACAGAACCAGAAAAACACTGTACAGTAACAGCAATATTGTAATGATGGTTAATTGGGCAAGACTTAGCTACTCTGATTAATACAATGATCCAAGAGAATTCCAAAGGATCTATGATAAAAAATGCTGTCTACCTCCAGAGAGAACTAATGAACTGAGGTCTAATTGAAGTATGCTTTTTTCACTTTCTTTTTCGGCAACATGGCTAATACAGAAATTTGTGCATGACTTCACATGTATAACTGACATATTGTTTGTTTTCTGAATGAGTGGGGGAGAAGAGGATGGGAGGGAGAGCATTTGGAACTCAAATTTTTTTAAAACCAATGTTAAAAATAAAAATATAAAACAATCGTTTCAAATAGAACAGTATCACATTCAAGTGAGTTAAAAAACACTAAAAACTTACCTGGAACTCTTGACCTTAAGAAATAGAGAAATTTCCCATTCTTAGAGTGCATAATGGCTCTCTTGATAAATTCCACCACTGACTGGCAACGGTCCTCAAACTTGGGGTGACACCAGAGGCTGAAAGTTCCTTTATATTAGAAAGTAAAAACAAGTCATATTAGATGGAGGCAAGGAAGGGGTGGCAGGGGTGCAGGGGAAGAACTTAGCTAGGTGGTTCACTGGAAAATGTCAAGCCTAGAGATAGGAGGTCCTGGATTCAAATCTGACCTCAGATACTTCCCAATTATGTAACCCTAGCCAAGTCACTTAATCCAACTGCCCAGCCCTCTTCTGC
Source organism: Gracilinanus agilis (assembly GCF_016433145.1). Taxonomy (NCBI): domain Eukaryota; kingdom Metazoa; phylum Chordata; class Mammalia; order Didelphimorphia; family Didelphidae; genus Gracilinanus; species Gracilinanus agilis. Next base: position 195,186,724 of record NC_058133.1, read on the forward strand.
CTTGGAACCAATACTTAATATTGATTCTAAGACAGAATGTAAAGGTTTTTAAAAAAAGAAGGTAGGGATGTTTTCTTTATCAGAACAATGAGTCTCAAACCTTTTCAGGCTCATGGTAACATCTGACAAGGCAAAACGTTGTGGAATGCCAAACCCACTACATTAGGAACTTCATTAGGAAAATGGCACTGATTTTAACGGCAATACTGAAGTAACAGTTAATTTGTATTAAGTAAGATGATGTAAGTTTAGTAAGCTACAAAAAGGGAACATTGTCATACGGAAGATATTAGAAGGATCCACATAACTCACAATTTCTGAGAGCTAAAGTCCAGGTATTGCATCACCTCCAAACTGTTATCTTTTGGAAAGAACCCTAATTTCTTATCCATTCCAAATTCATTTTTAGGCTTTACCTCTCACTATAGGATTCTAGGGAATTCACCCATCAAATAAATAATTAAAATAATAGTAAAAATATGAATAGTGACACTAAAAATATCAACAAGTTAAATCTTTAGGAATCTCATTTGTCTTCTTGCATTAAGCAAGGGATAGACAAGACAGAAAGCTGTGAACTCGCAATCTTCTCCTCTTTACCTACAGATTCCCAAGCCCTAACATGTTAGGGAGATTTCCCCTTGAAATGTTAGGTTCCCAGTGAAAAGAAGGAAGCTAAATATTCTGGATTTTGTTTTCTAAAAGTAGGATATCAGTAGCATCCAAAAGGTTCTGTCCTAAAAAGTGATACTGATCACAGAAGGGGATGATTCACTATTCAAGGTGTCTCTTTAAAAAGAAGACAAATGTTCCACTGCTAACTGGCGCCTAAAAGCTACATAAAGTTTCTATTAAAAACTCTATTGATTCCCAAAAGAAAAGCATCTTTAGGAAGGGAAAAAAGCAACTGGAGAGGCATTTAAAATGGTTGTTTCTGGTATCTTCCCTACCTGAAATGTGAAGGTCAAACATTTATCTCTTTACTTTTTCTGTGGCCTAGTCATTTGTCATTTTCACTGGTTTATCAAAGTGCTTGGTGCTGCAATTTTTTTGAAGAACAGCTGGGGAAAAGGTAGCAGCTGACCCACAGTTACACCAATTAATTCCCAAGCCTTTGGAATCAAATTCCTTCCTCTTCTCCTTCTGGGAGGTGGGTGGGGTGGGGTGGGGGAGAGAGTCTACTAGAGAATGATGAAAATAGAGTTCATGCTGACCTAAATGACCAACTCCTACCACAAAAATGATGCAGACTTAAGAGCTTGCCTAACATTATGAGCTCCATTAGGCTAAACATAGAGAGGGGAAAAGTTAAGATTGCTACCTTAAGTGAACAAAAGACATCCTCAAAGGATCTGTACGCTCCCATTTCTGTTGAAAGTATACAGAAATTATGATGGAGGGTTAATTATTACCAAGGTCAAACCTCAATTATTACCACAAGCCTTTGGGCACAGACCAAATAAAAAAGTGAAAATCCAACTTCCTTAGAATGGTAACAAGTCAACTTCTAATCAAACAGGATTTTGGGAGAGTTAAGCATCACTTGATGATGAGAAAGTTTGGTAGCTGAAGGTTCACTGACCTTATGTTCCTCCTAAAAAGGACTTCTGTCTTAATGGCTTCAAAGCTGACCATGAGGGACATTTTTATTAGCATTCTGATAGGCAGAAAGAGCTGGTGAGAATACTATGCCAAGAAGTTCAAAACAGAACTATGAGATCAAAGCAAAAAAACTCCACTTGTACACCTGTCCAGTTCATATGAGCTAGAAATACTAACAGCAAATATCTCTAGATGTTAAATATAATTATAGCCAAAGCACTGGAGAATTTATCTAATGACCCCTCTTCTTTCTATCAAAAGGACTACAGTGCTACTTATTACTGGAAACCTCCCCAATGATGATGGTCACTCACTCTTACTCAGGAAACATGTTACTAAGAAAACCCTTAAATAGACTCTTCTCTGTGCCCCTGACCCCAAAACCCTCTCCTCTTTTGCTATCATGGAAATCTCTTTTGTCATATTTCTTCTTATCTACAGTCTAATCCTTCTCTTTCCCCCCTTTATAAGTAAGGTAGCAGAGATCACTATCTGGAAATAATGGAACACATTCAAACTCTCAGTGAGGAGCTCCTAGGCAGTGTATTTTGAAAGGAAATACTGAAACAAGTTTATATAGATGTTAAGGCCAAACAACATAAAAATGGTACATACAGTACTTGTATAGACTGTAAATATCAAGGGTAAAGATGGTGTTTTCTACTTCTTTGCACTACACATTTTCCCCCGCCTAAATTTTCTAAGACAAGGGTCTAACTACAGTAAGCATGAAAATAACCACTGATGATGCTCTTTTCTCTTAACCTCAACCTCAACTCTAAAGTACTTTCCAATTCTAAAATACTGTGATTCTAAAACTCTTCACAGGGATCTGCTCTTACCTCTGTAGTGCTCCATTCTGGTATGGTGTGTGATTCCCTGGGATCGGAAGCTGAGGCTCAGGATATATCGGGGATCAGAGCTGTCCCGTACCAGGAAGGAGCCATCTGGCTTCCCCTTCAGCTTCATTTCAGCATCTTCCCAATTCATAGGCCCCCAATACCAACCACACTACCAAGACAAAAGCAAGATTTTGGTTAATAGAGTTGAGAAATGGTAAATGATTTAAAACAGTCCATCCCACCATAAGAAAAATATATCCTCAAGATATTTTGGTGCTTAAATGTGTTGGGAACAGCCCTGCCTATTAGCAATAGACAAGAAACTCCTTGTTTTTTTAGACCTTTACAGGCCCAAGAAAGTAATTCTAATATTTCCATGACCAGGGGCACTAAGAAACACTGGTATAAACTGATATGGCTAGTTATCCAGCTACTTATATAAATACCCACCCCCAAACAAGACTTTCTCTACCATTCAAAAGTCTTTATGAATTAACAATCTAATTTTCCCTTCCTTCTCCTTGGACTTAACAAGAGTAGACCATATTTTAACTATAGGCAAATGGGGCAAAGAAAACCATCCTTCCCTAAAGCAGGGGTTCTTAATCAGGAGTCTGTGAACTTTTTTTTTAATATAACTATATTTCTGTATAAATTATTTCCATTTGAATCCTATTTGTTTTATGCATTTTAAGAAATTTTCTTCTTAAAAAAGGTCCCTGGGCTTCACCAGACTACCAAGGGGGTCTCTGACACAAAAAAGGTTAAGAACCCCTGCCCTAAAGGAAAAGCTGGGAAGGCCAAGGAATAGTGGGCACCCCAGTGGTGGGGTATGGAATTGGAGTATGGGAAGGAAGGTACCTCTGGTCCCCAGCACAATCCTACCTTCTCCAATTCCCGAAGGCTAGCTGCAAAGCTGCTAGAGTCAGGTCGGTAGAGAGGACATTGAAGGTGCTGGGTGGGTTGGTTATGTAGGGATTCAGTAGCTCGGATGGGTACAATCCGGGGAAATGCATCTGCAGGGCAACAGAGGTCATCTGTTCACTCCCCCAAAACAGATATTAATTTCCGGGAGTGGGGCAAAGCATTAGAGGCTAAGCTGGAAAAGGGAAAAGCCAAAGCAATAGGAGAGAGCTTGATGGGCCAAAGGAAAGCTGTGTGGGCTTATGTGTGCTATGAAGGCTAGTGAAGAATGGGTTGGGGTCTTTCAACCCACCAGAGGAAAAAGGGAGCAACTCACTAACCTGACTAAGGTGACTACTTCAGGGACTTCACCAGCCTAGAGCAGATTCCAACTTCTCCCACATCGAGGTAAAGTTCCAGGTAAAACAGCCTTGGAAATAGTCACTCGCCTACTTGCCCAGGGAGAGTAACAATTTACACCAGGCAAGTAGAAAAGAATGTTCAATTCATTCATTTTATTTTATTTTATTAATTTCCTGGTAGGCTGAAAAAAGTGGGTATTGACTGCTACATGTTTGGTACTTATTTAAAAGGCTGCAGTAAAAACCAAAAGCTTAGCAAAAACATGGTACCATTCATAAAGCCCTTCTACTGTTAAAAGAAAAAGATTTGGGCAATTTCTTGATCAACAACTATGCAAGGCCTACAAACTAGTCACTCCTAGTAGCAAACAAAGAGAATATTCAATAAGGGGACCCCATGTCCTAATAAAATCTGATCTTCACTTCACAAAATAAAATCTTCATTTACAAAAGAAAGATGTTAGAGAATGGACAGCTCAGACTCATCCTAGCAGCCTAGCCTAGCCAAGGAGGCAAGACTTAAGTTTTCTTATAGTTTTGGATTTTTCAAATAGAATTCCTCCCTTCATCCACTCATCACCCATCCCAACCCCCAATCCCTACCACATGAACACACCCCAGGCTAATCACACCACATGCCCTACTTTCTCAAGTCTTGCCACTAAAGCTAAGCTGACCTGGGGCATGGGGCGGAGGAGGTGGAGGCAAGGGAAAAGACTGCAGGGAAGACCCCATCGGAGCCACTAGGACAGATGTAGGCAGCGTCCCACTGATATCATCTAGAAGAGAGAACAAAAGCAAGCAGTTCAGAAATGGGAGAACAAAGCAAGCAGTGGGGGTAGCAAGCAACAGGACATCCACTAAAGCAAAAAGGTCCTACCCTCCATCCTGCCTTTGAAGGGTTAAAGGGTTAAAGATCCCTTTAACCATCTTAAGTTGGCTGGAATTAGCATGCAGAATGGGAGAAAGATTTGGGTAGAATATGTTTTGGGGAAAATAATGATTCTCTTTCTGAAGTAGTTCAGTGGAAGGAGACCCAAGGGAAAAGCAGAAATGAAAAACTGGAGCCAATGCAGCAGCAATGGTATCACAACATGCAAGCATTTCAGCTTCAGGGAGGCAAAGGAAAGGAGAAAGGATTGTAAGAAACCAGAGAGGTCAGAATTAGGAATCCATTGTGGGCTCACTTGCCTCCTACTAAAGTAAAATCTATCTTTGAAGTACTCCTTCCGCCCCACCTCCCAAAGGACAGGAAAGAACGAAGAGGAGAAGCACTATACCTAGGAGGCTGAGGCTTCTTCGTGGAGGAGGAGGGGGAGTTGGAGGATGTGGAGAGGTCAGACCTCGCTGAGAAATGTCCACGTCCACAAGTGACACCGTTTCACCTAAGGGATTGATTCATGGAGCAAGCATATTACAGAAAGGTACAAAGCAGAGGCTGAAGCAAGCAGAAGTCAAGAATGGCTGGAGAGGCCACAACTCTCGAAAAGTCCAACACCTATTTTGAAGAGCTTAAGTCTTCACTGCACAGTAAGAAAAAAATTAAACCTCATTACCTATTTTGACTATTAAGCACCGAATAAGAAGTATTTGTTGAAATGATATGTAGAAACAGGCTTAAGATCCATAGTCTAGGTTCTGTCAAAAACTTATTGTATGGGGGGCAGCTGGATAGCTCAGTGGATTGAGAGCCAGGCCTAGAGATGGGAGGTCCTAGGTTCAAATCTGACCTCAAGACACTTCCCAGCTGTGTGACCCTGGACAAGTCACTTGACCCCCCATTGCCTACCCTTACCACTCTTCTGCCCTGGCGCCAATACACAGTATTGACTCCAAGATGGAAGGTAAGAGTTTAAAAACCAAACCAAAACAAAATGAAACTTATTGTATGACCTTGGAGGAGGGAAGATATATATACATAAACACACATTCATTGACCTCCCTATCACAATTTATATTCACAGATTTCTGAAACAAGAAAGGATCAGCCTGGAAAGTTGTACTCCAACAAATAAGGCAGGGCACTTGCAAGAAGGAAGAAAATATTTGTGAGGACACTGACAAGAACACAAAAGTTAAGACTATGAAGCAATTATTTCCTTCTATATGGTTCTGATGTTTAGGATACTTTGCCACTAGTCTTCTTTTAAATCTGAGAGTAATCCAAAAATCGAAAACCCACACAGGCTGAAAACCATACCTATACCCCTAAAAATCACTCCAGTAAAAGGTCACAACAGCTACAAGAACACTTCAGTAAGACGTTGGTGAAAGAATATTAGTTTCATTCAGAAGACAAAAAATCAATCCCTCAGTTATAAAACAGTGGTCAACACCTTCATCAGAATCAAAAGAATTCCAGAATAAAAGGAGTCATATTAACTACCACCACTATCACCTTTATAGGGAGCAGAGAGAACTATGGAGTGGGGGGAGGGGGGAATCTAAAAGGTAATCAGAGCAGCATCTAACAGCATCTGCCAGAAGAATGTAGTGCCAGAATCTAGTAAATCATACAGGACTTGCTATGGAGTCAAGTTCTATATGCAAAATCAAGTCATCACTAAAAATCCAACTCCTAACAATCTTATTTCGCTGATATGAGAATGAAGATGTCCAAAATGGCAAATGTTAATCATTTCTTACAAGTTGCATATGAAATCATGAAAGCTCAGGGAGTCCATACAAGACCCTTGATTCATTTAACAAATCTGAGCATTCTCAACTTCAAGGAGGGAGAAATTAGTAATTGGGAAAAAAAAGATTATTTAAATTCAAAGCTTAGAGCAATGTGATATCATTCCCCACATCACATATGTAGGAAAACAACCTACTGTCCAGTTCTGATATTTCTTCAATATCACCATACTAAGCAAAGGTACAAAATCTGGTAGGGTTCAGAAAGAAGAATTTCAAAAAGATTTTTTGACTGGTTAGTACTTCTTACCAAAGTTCAACACACAAGTCCTAAATAACAAAGATTCATGGCTTTATTCTGATAAAGATTATTCATCACTACAGCCTATTCAAGCAGAAGCATAACACTATCTAAACAGCCTCCTCACACAAATCAGGAAGCTGCTTCCTAAAGTACACCATAGCTCCCTTCCTGTATTACTAACAGTGCTCTCTGCTAATACTACAATAAGAGATTTACACTGGACACAAAGAAGAACCTCCCTAACAGTTGCAAAAGCAACCAGACACAAGAACAGGCAACACAAGAAGACTACCAAATCCCCTTTACCAGAAGTCTTTAAAAAAAAACACTATATAATCCTGAATCCAGTCCACTAGCTAACCCTTGGATCCTCCAGGACAGTGGTGTCAAACTCAAACAGAAAATGAAAATGGTACATAAGGATCCCCTTAAACAGCATATCAACTTAGAAAATCACAAATTAACATTATGTTGTATTTTTTTTTTAATTTTTTAAACCCTTAACTTCTGTGTATTGACTTATAGGTGGAAGATTGGTAAGGGTAGGCAATGGGGGTCAAGTGACTTGCCCAGGGTCACACAGCTGGGAAGTGTCTGAGGCCGGATTTGAACCTAGGACCTCCTGTCTCTAGGCCTGGCTCTCAATCCACTGAGCTACCCAGCTGCCCCCCATTATGTTTTATTTTTATTCATTTTGCCAAACATTTCCCAATTACATTTTAATCTAGTTTGGGCAGCACTAGGAGTTTTGTAGACCTTGTGTCATATAAATTGGCAATTTTTATTTTTAATGCTCATGTTATAATAATGAATTAGGTAGCCTCATTGAGGCTACCTAATTAAAGGCAAGTGCCGTTTACTTCATGTGACAAGCATTTATCCTTCTTTGTATTTAATGAGTCCTAAAGTTCTATAATATACTTAACACCATTAAAAACAGCCCTGTGGCCCATCCAGAAGGGCATTTTATAACAGATCCATTCTTCCTTTTAGGCTTCAGAAATCAATCAGCAAATATTTACCAAGCACCTAGCAGATACTATATGACAAGGCATTAGGTAAACATAGACAGAAATGAAGAAGTCCCTGCCCTAAAGAAGTTTATATTCTTTCAGGGGAAATAATATACATGCAAATGAGGAAGAAAATTTACACAAAGAAACTACAAGATAATTGGGGGGGCAGATTAGCCTATGGGGACATGGAAATCAGGAAAGACCTCATGAAGGAGGTCGTGTTTGTGATAAACTTTGAATAGAACTAGAGAATCTAAAAGGTGGCGGTGAGGAGGTAATGTATTCCAGATATAGAGCTCAATTGGTACAAGGCATAGTGCTGGAAGATAGAATGCTATATGTGAGGAATAGCAACAAAGTTAATTTAGCTAGACTACAGAACATGTGATATACAATACTATGTAATAAATTTGGAAAGGTAAGCTGGAGCCAGATATCAAAGGGCCTAGCACAGGAGTTTCTTTTTTGTCCTAGAGGCCATAGGGAGCTTTTATAGATTTCAGAGATGAGAAATTTGTGAAAGGAAAACAATTAGGAGATTATTATAAAAGTCTTAATGAGGGGAGAGCTACGTAGCACAGTGGATAAAGTTCCAGGCCTGGAGTTAGGAGGACCTGGGGCCTCAGACATTTCCTAGCTGTGTAACCCTGGGCAAGTCACTTATCCCTAACTGCCTAGCCCTTGCCCTTCTGTCTCAAGAGTTATTACTGATACAGAAAGTAAGGATTTAAAAAAAAAAAAAGAAAAAAAAAAAGGCTTGGTGAGGAGTGATGGGGGCCTGAGCTAGTGTAGTGGCAATAGGAAGGGATAGATACTTAAGAGATATTGTAAAAGGAGAAGTGACCAGACGCACAAGTATACCTGGCTTACCTGTGAAGAAGGGGCTGAAGGAGACCGGAGAAAAGGCACTTTGAGTTCTTGTCAACCTGGGTTTCCTGGGAGAGGGGGGGAAAAAAAAGAATGAGGGGAGAGAAAGAAAACCTGTGCATTGAATTTACTGGAAAACTCAATTTCAGATACATTGAAAAACAAAAGAAATCCCTAGTCACTATTGGTAAGAATCTTGTAATAAAGCCTAAAATTTAAAAGGTGGGGAAATGAAATAATTAAGCAGCTTTTTGAACAGATTTGGCTTCAGAATTCAATAGCCTACAAAGCAATAAGAAATCCCTATGGATCTCTATCCATACCCCAGCACATTAGAAGAGTAAAATACCTTGAGTGGTAATTAGCAAATCCATTTCAGGAGGAAGAATCAGATGCAGAGTCGATTTTCATATGAGAGCCAAGAAAGAGGCTCCAAACCTGAATGGAAGCCAGAGCATAGCATCGATTTTCCCACTGGGAACTGCTGTTAGAATGGGAAGCTTTATAAGATAACCATGGAATGAGCTTAAACTTGGGGACAGTAACCGGAGACATATGTAGTTCTCAACTACTTTTGCACAAATAAACCAGGAGGTCTCCAAGCCCTCAAGAAAGACCCCAGGGAATAGTCAAATTGAAAACCGTAAGCATCAATTAACAAGTGAGCTCCCACAGTGAGTAAGCTGGGCATAGTCCAGAACCCAATGAGACCAATTCCTATCCTCTCTGAACTGCTTAAGGATGATATGTAATGCTTTCCTCTAACTTCTCCTAATAGGCATTTTCTTGAATCTAGTCAAAGCCCCATCATCTGTCCATCACTGGCTAATGGTTGCTCACCCTGAAAGGATTCTTACCCCATTCCACCTAAATGAAATCAATGAAGGAAACAGAAAAGCCTATTATTATAAGTCTATTTCTAGACTTAATTTTTTTGTTCCCTAACCCACACCTTTCCCCAACCCTTCCTACTCTTAATCTCTCAAATTCTGTCCTGCTATTAAGGCTTTTTATCAGCATTGTCCTCTATCCCAGGAGGGTATCTTTATGAAATTAAGAACTTGGGTTTCCTTCTGGACACCAACCTGAAAACAGTCTCCTGACAAAACATCATAGAAAAGTTATGGTCATACTAATTAATACCTCAGTTACACTTGGCTGCTCCATAAGAAACCAGAATATTCCTGAAGGCTCTAATGAAGACAAACCCATACTTGGAATGGTTTCCCTCCTTACCTCTTGCCTCTGGCTTCCCCTCAAGACTCAGCTTAAATGCAACCTTCTACATGAAGCCTTCCTTAATACCCCTCCCCCAACTGCTCCCTACCCCCTATAAATATCTATATTCATTTCATATATATTACATACAGCAAAGCCAAACAAGTTGGCTTATCTTCCTCCTCAAATGCTCAGTCTCAAATCTAAACTAGTTTTAATGTTGATCCACTAAGACAAGATCTCTTTGGAAGGAAAACTATGCTTTCTACCAACAGGAGAAGTTAAAGGGGAGTTATATTGGGAGAGGGGAAAACTCCTTGAGAGCAGGTGTCCCTCCTCCTCTTTTTTTGTTGTTGGTATCTCCATCATCCAGTTCAGTGCTTGGCACTGGCATGCAACAGAACCCCATGATTCTCTCTGCACATCATCTTGCCTGTCTGTCCTCTTTAATCATACGGACTGCCACCTCCTAGACTTTTACAATAGCTTCCTAACTGGTCTCCCTTACTCAAGTCTCTCTCTTCTCAAATCCATACTGCACACAGCTGCCCAAGTGATTTTTTTCTAAAGCACATTTCTGATGCTACTCTTCTGCTCAAAATTCAGTGGGACTCCCTATTACCTCTAAGGTCAAAATACAGTTATAGCCAGGCTATTATTTTTATATTATTTATGTTGTTATTCTTCATACACATTACATCCTCCATCTTTATACAGATCATTCCCCAAAGCTTAAAATACCTCTGCCTTAACCTCTAAGGATTTTTTAAAATTAAACTCTTATCTTCTGACTTGGAATCAATAATAAGTATCAGTTCCAAGGCAGGCACATGATTAAGGAATAGGCAATATGGGTTAAGTGACTGGCCCAGAGTCACACAGCTAGAAATGTCTATGGTCACATTTGAGTCCAGGACCTCCCATTTCCAGGCCAGGCTCTTTATCCACTGCCTTTGACCTCTAAGGGTTTTAAGAAATCCCAGGTTTCCTTCAAAGGTCTGCTCAAACACCACCTCTTACATGACCTCCACCCCAGCTGTTCATGCCTATCTATTTCAATCGCCTTTAATTACTATATAAATGTGTTCCTGCCACCCCCAATAGAATATAACTTAAAGGACCACAGTCTTGCCTCCTTTACAAGAGAATTGTCCCAGCCAATGTAAAACAGATGCCACTACTCCCATACCTTCAAAACAAAATAATAAAGCAATACTGTAAAGGAGGAAAACTGAGAAGCTGTCTAGCTTCCTCGACCTGGCTACTTTTAGATTCTTCCCTGTACCCTACTCATGCTGGTAACAGGCACACACTCTAACTTAATGCATACTCTGTAAAATCTACTCCTGAATAACTCAGTTGGCTGTATAAAAATAAGATATATTCAAAAGCAGTGCTTACCATGTTGCCTATAGCTTTCTGAAGCTCATTTCAAATATATATGGTCCTCCTTAAAGGAAGATTTAACTTCAGTGAATAGACATCTTTTAGTCTGCTATACAGCTTCCAGAATGATTTTTTAAAAGAATAAGTTGGGGGCACAACATTAAACTCAATAAGCAGAAACCTAAAGCATTGGCCTTTCAAAAGGTTCACACCTCAGCCATTTGGCCATTTGCCTTTTTTCCAAAGAAAACTACATTACTCTGCCATCTGCCCATGCTGGAGACTATAGTCTCTTTGGTGCCAAACACAGAGGAATGGCAGTACTCAAAATGCACACATCTTGTGCAGGCCTTCTCACTTCAGCTCATCTTCTCGCCTCCGCATTTTAGAAACCCAGAGGAAGAAGAGGAGGAGGGTAATTTCTAGGATCTGGAATTCAACAAGCATGGAACAGAAAAAGTATCTGAACCTAAAGCCTAGGGTCCATAATGAAAAAGCCCAAAACAGTTTCACCCAAAAGATTTCCCTTATATGGAGAACTCACAGGTAGGAGAGGTATAAACAACTAAAAGGTTAAAAATTCACTTCCTAATATCTCTCCGGAGAGCTACCCAAATAAGAGATCATCCTAGGCATGATATATCAAGTTTTGGAACCAATGTTAATTAATTAATATTAGTATCAGCAACCTAGTTGAAATTCTTTCAACAAATACACTATTTTTGTCCATACCATTCCCTACCTCTTACAGTGTGCCAGGACACAGCAATGTCATTATATCCTTGCCAGCAACAGAAAATATGTAAAGAGTCAGGCAATATGAAGGAGACTGGGGCAGGCAAATGTGAAAATTCAACATGGCAGTATATGAGTTTACTGAATAGAGTGGGTTAACAGTTCTGGACATTCATTAACCAAATGTCAGTAATTCCACAATTCAAATCACTAAATTAGCAGCAACAAATTTATAGACATTTCATAGCCTTTAAAAAAGGTGAAAATAAAGTTACAGTATAGACTGAGATAATGCAAGGTTTTGTCTATAGCTATTACAGGTATCTGTTAAAGTCAAATCTAGTTCATTTACCCTCCATTCATTTCCTCATTCATCTCCCATATATATTCTCTAAGATGTATATATCCCTTGAAAAATAAATGACTCCAAGGGGACAGCTGGGTGGCTCAGTGGATTGAGAGCCAGGCCTAGAGATGGGAGATCCTGGGTTCAAATTTGGCCTCAGACATATCCTAGCTGTGTGACCCTGGGCAAGTCACTTAACCCCCATTGCCTAGCCCTTACCACTCTTCTGTCTTGGAGCCACCACAGTAATAACTCTTAAGACAGAAGGTAAGGGCATAGATAGATAGATAGATAGATAGATAGATAGATAGATAGATGGATGGATGACTGGGGGGGCGCATTTAAAAACTGACCAATGAAAAGCATTAAACACACAGGACCCAGAAGTAATGAAACAAAGTAGCATAGTGTTTGATAATCACCAGGACTTCTACTACCCAGTTAAGAATTCAATTTTCAACAAAAACTGCTTGCTAAGAAAACTGAAAAGCAGTCTGGCAGGAATTACTTGGACTAACATTTCATACCATATACCACAATGTTACAAACTGAAATAGAACCCAGATATAAAAGGTCGCATCAGAAACAAAATGGAGAAAGAAGAAACCTTTCACAAATATAATTAGAAGAAGAGGTCTTAATCAAGAAAGGAAAAGATCCCATTAAGCAAAATGGACAAATCTGTTTCAATTTTTGCACAAATAAAATCAAGGAAATTGATGTTCCAAGGGAACCAGTGGATTGGGAAAACATCTTTGAAGCAAAATTCTCTTATAAAGGTCTAATATCCAAGGTATATAGGGAATGGATACAAATATATTAAGAGCTAGAGCCAGTCCCCAATAGATAAGTAAAAGGATATGAAGAGACATTTTTCAAAAGAAGAGAAATTATCAACAACTACATGAAAATGTAGTATTTTTTTTTTTGTATCAAAAAACTGAAAATGAAGGAAATGTCCTTCTACTAGAGAACAGAAAAATAAGCTATGGTATTTTTATACAATGAAATATTACTGGGCCATAAGAAATTATGAAAAGAGGGGCAGCTATGTGGCTTAGGGAATAGAACTAGACTTCCTAGCTGTGTGTCCCTGGGCTAGCCACTTAACATTGTCTAGCCCTCCCTACTCTTATGCCTTGGAACCAACACACAATATTGATTCTAAGATAGGAGTAAGGATTTTTTTTAAAAAGCTATACATAATAAAAATTAACAGTTTCACATAAAATCCTTTTCTTCTGTTCTTACATATGAAAATGTTTGTGAAAAAAAGTATTTATGTTTATTTACACTTGTCAAGTTTATAATAATAATAAAAGAATTTCACAACAAAATATAGTAGCCAATCTAGGTTGTCATACACAAACCCCCAAGCTTTATAGCCCAATAGTTATCTAGATCCCTTATGAAGAAAACAGTACATAGATAACTAGTTAGTTTTCATGCATGTACTGAAAGCACAGAAATTCTGGGTTTTATTTTCAATTCCAATACAAAGGCCTCTGTGCTGCAAGGTCAGATTCAAAAATTAACTCTCATGAATCAACTCCAAGCACCCAATGATGGAACTTTTAAGGAAAACCAAGTAGTAAGGGTCAGAGTTTTAAAGTCTCAGAGTGTGCCATTATTTCTGGGTGTGAAAAATTCAAGACTTATAGACATACATGGAGACCTGTTTAAAGGAAATTTTTTTTTTTGAGGGGGAAGGATAGAGTGGAGAATATATCAAGCTCTGATGGGGGATGTTAACCATTTATGGGGTGACAGAAAACAGTTTTAGGTATCAACAAGATGACAGAACCAAAATGGTAAAGCTTTGTAGCTGAAAAGTCAAATCATTTGGAATATCATGACGGAATTCAGAAATAGATCCCCTGGACAATGACCACTGCAAGGAAACATGAAGGTTTCATAAATTTGTCAGATCTTTCCATAAGAGCAGGAACCCAAATTGGTACCAAGCCAGATTAGCACCTCTTCCAAACATACACATTAAAAAAAAAAAAAGTATCATAATTATGCTGTCTCTACCCACCTTCCACCTCAAATGCATGATTATGGAGCCTGTCAAAAAATGTTATCAACTAATTCCTAAAGGAATTCTGCCTAGAAGAATGCATAGAAACACCTGGCACCAAGATCCCAAATGTGTATGTATCTGGAAGGTAATTTAGGAAGGCCAGGATCAGGTTAACAGGATATTAAATGAAGCTACCCTCCTCCTCCTTGCAAATCCAAAGGGCAACCATTTCAACACATTTGAAATAGATTTGGATATTGCTCTGGCTTTTCTGAAACAATGTTGTATCCAGACTTAGACCCATATGTGGTAGCTTTGCTGTTCTCGTTCCAATATTTGTATTATAAATGCTAGCCTGATTCCATGGAATGAAATTTGATGAGCTAGTAGGGTCCAATTCTTTCCTCACTTGAACTGTGTTCACTAAACAAACTGGGATTAAACACAAAGGCCTCAGAATGCAAGGGGGCAAATCCATGCAGCAGTTTTAAAGTCAAACTAAAAGAACTAAAGTTGTTGCTTAAGGCCAAAATATTAAAAGAAGTGCTAAGCCAGGTGAAATAGCTTGTGGTAACTACATAACATACTATAAGAAAAGTGAGAGGGGAGGGGATTAGGGAGAGTGGGGAATGAAGAGATACTAGCGAACATACCCAGGGGTAAGTAAAAGGCAAACTATGCTACAATGAAAGCACAGGCCCATAATTAACTCCAGCCATGCAACTGGGAAACAAAGCATCTACCCTTTGGCTAGAGGTTCAAGTGTCTGATCTCCACCAGGTCCCACTGATTCAAAGAACCACAATCTTACTTACTTCCCTTCCCCTAACAAGGCTGGATTAAGAGTCAAACTAATAAGATCTATAGAAATCATAGATACCAGGAACAGACTTTTAACAAGTCTCACAGCTGTGAGGCTGCCAGCAAGACTGGCACATCATAAGCTATGGGAAATATGACAAGCAGCACCATAGCCAAGCACTTAAAAAGGACTTAACTTCTACTGCAATCATATCCTAGCTTTTCTTCCAAACAACACAAAATGTTGTTTCTGAAAGCAGGGAAAGAGAGGGCAGGGGCTAGACTTTCATTTTAAAGATGGGAAATAGGGCACACAAAAGAGGTGGGCACTTGCCCAAGGTCATCAAATTGACGCTGGAACTCAAACAAGCATCCTAAATCTAGATAGCCAATTCATCACTCTTCCACCAAAAGGCCACTGTCTAACACTGGACATGCTCACACACAACTAACTACCTTGATACCTTTGTCAGAAAGTCCCTGAACCAAAAAACATAATTTGACAGTATCCTGAACTAAGCCCTTTGCTGAGCAATCAGGCAATTTGCTTTGCAGCAGAAATCTTTATTATGCTCACTGTGAAAGTAGGATCCAGAACACCCAAAGGTCATTAATTTCTGCTACCAAAGGCAAAAGCCATGTAACAATATGTGCATTTTTTACTTCAAATCTGTTGACTGAAGCAGCTAATTTTACACCATACCTTATATTTGGAGTCTCTGGAATCATAGACCCAAGTCCTGGTTGATAAAAAACAAAGGCAATACAAATTACATGAACATTAGCAAACTATCTTATGTCATTGCACTTGGCTTGATTCCCCCCCACCAATTCCTACCAATGATAAAAATTTAATTTCCACTAGTAAGTGGAGCTTCAAGTCCATAACCCACCACAAAAAGCTGTTTCAGCAGCCACACTTCAAGTCTTCAGTTCCCATCATTAATCCATTAAAGATACTTAAGGGGCAAACATTCACCCAACTAAAGGGGGAAAATGCACTGACAGCTCTTTTAGAAACAAGTATGATCTGATCTCCAAGGAGAACAGACAGCAAGGCTGTTCAGAAGTAACAGCAAAGTCAAATCAACCTTATACTCCTATCTCCTAGAAAAAATGGAACTTCACCAAAATGAGGACAATGCCAAATGCTTATACAGAGGTTCCTACTCAGACCACCAGTTACTGATTCAATCCTATATTCTTTACTTCCAGGCACTGCCAAATGTCCCTAGTTTAATCCAGTACAATGGAGATTTCCTCAAGAATCTGTCACTCATAAGCTACATAAACCAGTCAAAAAACAAACCAAAACAAACAAAAAACAAAAACCTGGAAGTGAAACCATAATGGCAGTCACTACAAGAGAAACTGCAGTGCCACCAGACAGAAACCAGTTATCCAGTCTTCTAAATAAGCATTATAGTACTAGGATTAAGTAAGCCATATAGTTAAAAGAAAATTACACCTCCATTAAAAAATTAAGGAAATTAAGGTCCTTTTCTAATTCAGAATTTTCATCAACTGGCCCTAAAATACACCAGTTTGGATCCTGTATAGTACACATGGGGAACTTAAGCAAGTTTCCAAAGCTAGAGTTCTGGCCTAGTTTTGAAAGGATTAAAACTGCCCTGCCTTTCTATACCATTAGCCAGCAAGTGAACTCTGTCTAGACTGCCCTAGGAAACCTCTTGAAGAAATTGAAGAAACATCCAAACCTCAGTCCCAAAATACCAATCATCCAGAGAAGCTACTCACGATGTTAGAGGGGAAGGACAGAGGACATTATATAGAAACTTAAAACCAAGAACGGGTCATTACAGTGTATGTTCAAGAGACTTGCACTGGCTAACTGAGAAGAGCAAGGGTGACTTTAAATGCCTTCTCCTCTACCAATGAGTTACTGCCATTCACTAACAATACTGGAAGGGTAATAGGAGATGCCTGCCATTGCTCCAGTCTTACTCATTTCAACCTAGTCCCGGGAAATCTCAGGGATAGCCTATTAGGGAAAGGTGGTAAGGGAATAAGGGAGGAAAAAAAAGGAGCAACACAGAGAAGGGGAAAGAGAAGGTTGAGAAGGGGGGGAGAAGAGGGAAGAGAGGAGAGGGTTGGATGAGAGAAGGGAAAGAGAGAAGAAAGGTTGGAGAGGGGGTAAGAGTAAAGAGAGGAGAGAAGGGGGAGGGAAAAAAAGGGGAGAAGTAGGAAGAGAGGAGGGCAGAGGATAAAGGGGGGAAGAGCGGGATTTGCCAACTAAACCCTCACCTCGCCGCCTCAGACTCCCCGGCCCTGGGGCCTCCCACGTCGGTCAGACTCACAGAGGAGGCAGCTAGCTCCCCGGGAGGCCTCTTGCCGGCCACATCCCCGCCGGCCGAGGCCCCGTTACAGCTCTTCGTGCGGAAGAGGCGACTGAGGCGTATTCTAAGCGAGCCCTTGCGAGAGGTGCCCAGGGGCGGCCGGAGCGGCGCAGCGGGCTGCTGCTGTTGCGGGGGCGGCTGGGGTTCCACTCTGGAGGGTCGCCCCGGGGGCACCAGGTCTTGCAGCGGGAAGGGCGCGGGCAGCAGCTCGGGGGTCAGGGGCTGCAGTGACGCGTGGCGGCCGACGCCTCCTCCTCCGCCAGCCCCCGGGCCCGGGCTGCTGAGCTCCTCTTCCGAGCAGCTGTTGGTTTCCAGGCTCTCGGCCTCCGACTCCAGCGCCTCCAGCACCAGTAGCGCGTCGCTCGTCTCCGTTGGGTCCTCGCCGGACTGCGGGGCCGCGGCGGGCGGCTGGGGTTGCGGGGCGGACGGCTGCGGGGCGCATGGACAGCTGCCCCCAGCGGGTCCCGGGCCCTTGCCGGCTGGCCCCAGCCCCAGCGCCGCCAGGTGGGCCTCCAGTCCTGCGGCGGCTGCAGCTGCTGCCGCCGGGCCCC
>NC_058133.1:195209447-195232616 GCF_016433145.1 Gracilinanus agilis
GAAGCGCGGAGCGACGGACCGCTGGGGACTAGGCTGGGCCCCGCCGGAGCCCCGCCCGCCGCGGCCCCGGTAGCGGGAGCGACAGCGCCAACAGCCGCTGCGGCCTCCGCTTCATCGAGCGCGGCGGCGGCGACCGAGCAGGAGGCGGAGGAGAAGGAGGAGGCGGGGGCGGAGAAGAAGGAGGAGGAAGAAGAGGAGGAGGAGGCCGCAAGAGGGAAGGAGGAGGCGGGAGCTCCAAAGGGGAGGGGGAGCACAGGCGGGGGAGCCCGGCGGGAGCCCAGCCGCGCGCCGCCGCCGTGAGCTACCCCCGCCCCTACCCTTGCGTCACTTCCGGTAGGTGCCAGACGAAGCCACGCCTTCGTCTTCTGCTGTACTCTCTTACTTCCTCTTTGCTGGGGCTGTGGCTGTGTTATATTCGGGTACAGGTTTACATTGTGCCTTCTACCTCGTACTTGGCATCACTGCTTACGCGCTTTCCTCTCTTTCTATCTTGCACCCTCCCTATGTATATTAAAAATCCATTCTTCTTCATTGTAACGCAGGCTTCCAAGCCTACGTGCTTCTTTTCATTCCAATCTGCCTGTTTGTTTCTCTTCCCCCTTCCTTTCTCTCTTCTCTCCCTCCTTTCTCTTCCCTTTTTTCTCCTCTCCTTTCTTACTCACCTTTCTCTCTTCTCCCTCTTTCTCCTTTTCCCTTCTTTCTACACCCTTCCTTCTCTCTTCTCTTCTCCCTCTTCCCCTTCCGATTCCCTTACCCTCACCACCGGGAATTTAAACTTTCCACTCGCCTTCTCACACAAGAAAGGAGAAAGAATCAAAGAAAGGATCCAAAGTGTCATTCTCTCACCTAACTTGATCAGGTCTGTAGATCTGCCTCTGGAAGGGACATCAGATCTAAACCAGCCACCTCCTTTCTCAGATGAGAAAATTGAGGCCCTAAGCAATTTAAGAGATTCTGTAGGCATCGGAGGTGAGATTTGCACCCAAGTCCTGTGACTCCAGAGGTTTTTCGACTGCATCATGTTGCCTTCTAGATTTCACAGCAGCTTTGCTAGCCTGTCCTCACTCTGGATCTCCCTCTCCCTCCTCCCATGTAAAGCCTATATCTTGCTTGTGACCTGGAATAGCTGGTAATCTTCCACAGCTCATAAGGCTTGCCACTACAGGAGATTACTGCTAGGTAGTTCAGAGCCCTGGACTCAGGTGGCTGAGCCCAGCCAGTCAGTGCCATTTGAACTCCTCAAATAGGATTGGAGATAATGGCTGGGGATGAAAATCTATTGCAGGAAAAGAGATTGAGGCATGCGGGTATAAAGGAAAGCACTGAATTAGAAGATCTGGACTGAAATAATGGCTCAGCCATTTACCTCTGTGTCCTGGGGCAAGTCTCTCAGTCTCTTTTCTCATCTGGAAAAACTATTTGCTTATACTCACCCTCCAGGGTTATGTACTTCTATAACTGTAAA
Source organism: Gracilinanus agilis (assembly GCF_016433145.1). Taxonomy (NCBI): domain Eukaryota; kingdom Metazoa; phylum Chordata; class Mammalia; order Didelphimorphia; family Didelphidae; genus Gracilinanus; species Gracilinanus agilis. Next base: position 195,210,913 of record NC_058133.1, read on the forward strand.
GTGCTATATAAATTATTGTAAGAAAGATAAGATTTATCCTGGTGATAAGGATGATAAATCCAAACCTATGCCTTTCCCCTTCCAAAAACAAATATTGGCACTTCCTCCTAATCTCTTTCCCTGTAATTTAATCCAGGTTGATCCAATTTTGTTCTGGAGGAAAAGGGGCCTGTGGAGTAAGAGGCTAGAAAGAATAAATATTATGTAGAGGTTTTTTTTTTTTTTATTTGTTTGTTTTCTCTTTGCTTCTGTGTGAGAAACTGTTGGCATGGAAACTCCTTTCTTTCTACAATGCAAATTGACTCCTGAACTGCAAGTATGCTGAAAAGTTAAGAGATTTGCCTATGTAAATCACACACCTAGTATCACAGATAGAATTTTAAATCCAGATATATCAGTCTTTGTATTTCTTGCACCTAACTGCCTCTTGGGGCAAGATTTAGAGAAAGCAAAAAGAATGAAATCTAGAACCTTCATTTGCTCCACGTATGTCAAGGTGACCCAATGAAGAAGAATTCCAAATAAGATCCCATGATTAAGCCATCCCATCTACTCAAACCAGAAATCATCCCCTCATATCATGAAAAGAGAAGATCATCATTAAAGTTCTTTTAATCAGCATCCAAGGGTACCTATGGAGAATTCAGAATTCTTGGTTTCCAGATAATTCCCTACCCATCTGTAAAATTCTGGAGATACTGGGTTCCCTAATTAATAAAAAATGATCAAATGAGGTCTTGACCCAGCAGCTCCCTCTACTGCAGGGGTCGGCAACCTTTTTGGCCATGAGAGCCATAAACGCCACATTTTTAAAAATGTAATTTCATGAGAGCTGTACAGTACTCACAGTGCGCGCTCCTATAACAGTGCCTGAAAAAAATTTGACTTTATGGCTCCTGCAGAAAGAGCCATATCCGGCCCTCAAAAGAGCCAGATATGGCTTGAGAGTCATATGTTGCCGACCCCTGCTCTACTGTCTACTGGTTGCCGCTGGCCATGAACTTCAGGAAATCATAGCTAATTTTAGACCTGGAAGAGAACGTGGATATATTCCATCTTTATAGAAGCTAAAACATAGACTCAGAGAGGTTGCCAAGGTCCACATAGGTAAGAAGGTAATAGAACCAAGATTCAAATCCAAATCTTTATGCAGTACACAAGTTGACAAAAATTCTCTTTTAGGAGAGAGTAGATAATGTTCATCCAAATCTTTGGTATCTTCAACTGATAATTGGGAAAAAAAAAGGCATGGGCCAAAAAAAATTTTAATTAAAATTGTTTTAAACCTTTAGCTTCTGTCTTAGAATTAATACTGTGTATTGGTTCCAAGCCAGAAGAGTGGTAAGGGATAGGCAATGGGGATCAAGTGACTTGCCCAGGGTCACACAGCCAGAAAGTGTCTGAGATCAAATTTGAACCCAGGACCTCCCATCTCTAGAACTGGTTCTCAAACCATTGAGCCACCCAGCTTCCCCCCATCCATCTAGTTCTAAAAAGTAAACTTATATGTGATGTTGGTGAGGGTACATTTGATAAGTATTCCTGGTGATATTTGGGTGCTTCATTTGCAAAAACAGCCCATGCCTGATTCATGTCCTGCTGTTTTTGTAAATTTACAGATAGAATGTGGTATAGTGAAAAGGATCCCAGTTCAAATCCCACTACTTGTGTGACCTGGGATTAGATGTGTAACCTCATTGAGCCTCAGTTTCTGTAAAATAATCAGGGTTTTGGACTAGATGATTTCTAAGGTCCCTTCCAGCTCAAAATGTATGTTTCTATGAATTAACTAGTCAAAGAAGAGAATATATAATTTGGCCATCAGAAAATTCTATATTCAGTTTGCCATTCAAATGGTTCCCTAAGAGTATATCCAACCAGTCACCTGTGGAAGACTTCTTCAAAAGCTACATATCCCCATTAGAATATTCCTACCAAAGAGTATATAGCCTATTAACTCCTAGCCTACCTTTCCCTCCCATCTCCTCATACTTAATTGACTTCTAAGAATATGGCCAGGTATTGGCCTTGATCAGTGATGTGCTGGTAAATTTTAATAATCAATTCTCAAAAAATACACAATATACTTTTAAGTTTAATTTGTATTATTAAAAATTTTTCCATGACTTTCTTAAGCTTAAGCAATCAATAAAATAATAATAAATCAAGCTTTGATTTTTACATTTGATGACTTCCAAGGTATAAATGTTCACAGTGAAAATTTAACAATCAGCTTTCATAAGCTAGTATGAGCTGGCTCCAGCAAACCCCTAGTCTTGATTCAATATCATCTAGGGGTTATGAAAAGTAAATACTATTCCAATTACTGGGGGAAAAAAACCTCTATAACTTAGTTTCACCTAATGTCTAGGAAATTTATTTTAATCCAAGTGGCATATATATATTACTTGGGCAATCAACACCTGTGGACACAAATTGTACTGTGGGAAAAAAAAGAATAAAAAGAAGTGTAGAACTCTCTCTGGGATATTTCCACAGACTACATACTCATTTTAAAATCGAGCTGCAATATAGGGTTTTAGGGGATAATCCTATGGATTTGCACACTTAACATCATGGGCCCTCATAAATGGGAAGTGTGCTTCCCATTAACAATCAATCAATAGACATAATTTGCTTTTAGCAAAGGCATTGGCTAAGATGACATAGTAAAAAACAGTGACTGCAAAACATTTTCCCCATAAACCATAAGTACAAATAGATATCATCCATGGAAAGAGTGAGTTCAAAATTAAATATGCATTAATAGTGAGGCACACATAAAGGTATGGCAAAGACAACTCAAGAGTCTAGAAATCCTTTTTATCTTTATAGAATCCCTATGGAACTTCCCTTGTGCAGAGCATCTTTTCAGGGTTGTTGCTCAATTAGGTTTTCTGAGTCTGCTTTTCTCCTTAGCTAATTCTCTTTTTTACTGATGGATTTGGGGGGTAGGAATTGGGGAAGGGAAAAGTTTCCCATTCGAAAAAGCTACCCCTTTCCTTGATTGACTGCTTTTCTGTATGGTATCTGCTCCCTCATCATTCTTCAAACCCTATGAACATTCAAATTTCTAGATGGAGTGTCTTCTGCTCCACTTCCTGAACCCATGGCCATGGATAGGGGCGGGAGGGGGGTTGTCTTCCTACCTTTTTGGATGTTTTTAATATATGTAATTAATTATAGTGAATTCCTAACTTCTCTCAAGTTCTGGGGCTACTTCCTATACCAGGTCTTTCCTGATTCTCATCCTCCTCCTTAAGGTAGTAACACTCTCTTCCACTTCAAATTACATATAGATGTTGGACAATGAAGATCATGGTCTATCTCATTGGAAGAGATATCTCTCAGGAGCAATAATCCATCTCTATATTCCAAACACCAATAGAGTCTTCACCTTAGACACCTGCCACAGTTGGGGTAAACTCTGGCACAAGATTTGTACCCTCTCCTCTAGATTTTCAAAGGCTGGCAATAACTCACAAAAAGCCCCTGGAATCTTGATGCTTTCCAAGATAAAGGCCCCCTCATGAAGGTGAACCCATTCCAGGTTAACTCAAAGAAAACACAACTCTTTTTTTTTTTTTTAACCCTTATCCACCATCTTAGAATCAATACTGTGCATTGGTTCCAAGTGGTAAGGGCTAGGTAATGTGGGTTAAGTGACTTGCTCAGGATCACATGTCTAAGAAGTATCTGAGGCCAGATTTGAACCTAGGACTTACTGTCTCTAGGCCTGGCTCTCAGTCCACTGACCCACCTACCTGCCCCCAAAAGCCAAGGTTCCCACTAGTTTCTCCAGGACTGGTTGCAGTTACCTTTTTTTTTTTTTTAAACCCTTAACTTCTGTGTATTGGCTCCAAGGCAGAAGAGTGGTAAGGGTGGGCAATGGGGGTCAAGTGACTTGCCCAGGGTCACACAGCTGGGAAGTGTCTGAGGCCTGATTTGAACCTAGGACCTCCTGTCTCTAGACCTGACTCTCAATCCACTGAGCTACTCAACTGCCCCTGGTTGCAGTTATCTTAATGGATTCCTCCCCAACATTCATCTCTACCATTCTCATCTTCCACTCATGAGAATTCATGGGAGAAGAGAGAGTCCCAAAGTGAAGCTATTCCTCCTATGCTAAGAGGACAGCAATTTCTGGCTCAAGATAATCATAAAGTTGAAAGTACCAACCAAGAGTTGCAATGTTACACATATCCTTTAATAAGAACACATTCCCATATGTCCATTCCCCTGAACCCAGGGCATGTGCCAGGCTCCATGAGGTCATCCCCATAACACACAGAAACATTTTTCATATTTCTTCCACCCAAGAACTTGGTGATTAAGTCCTAGAATCGGAGGGCCCAATCTATTCAGCTTTTTTTTTTTTAAATTTTGGAGGGAGTAGGGCAGGGTGAGGCATTTTTAAGACACTCTAGATAGTTATTGAAGTCTCTGTGATTCAATAGACCTATTATAGTCCTGATACAATTTCTGTGTGACATTGGGCATGCCACTTCAATGTGTTCTGAGACTCAATTTCTTTCTTTGTAAAATGAAGAAGTTAAAGCAGATTCCACTGCTAGCATGTGCCCAAAGATGAATGACAAAAAAAGAAAGGACCCATATACACCAAGTTATAGGCACTACTTTTTGTAATAGGAAAGATACAGGTGGCAGCTAGGTGGCACAGTGAGTAGAGTCAGCCTTGGAGTCCAATTCTTTGTGACCTCCTTTGGGGTCTTGGCAAAGATACTGGAGTAGTTTGCCATTTCCTTCTCCAACTCATTTTACAGATTAAGAAACTGAGGTAAACAGGACTAAGCTGACTTGCCCAGGGTCACACAACTAGTGTCTGAAGCCAGATTTTCGAACTCTTTTTAATTTCCTTTAAAAAAAAAAAAGTCCAATTCTAAATCCTTTGTACTATGTTGCCACTGTAGGTCTCATCACCATTCTTCCTCTGCTGCTTAAGTTGGATTTACAGTGGGGATAGAGCTTGGAATCAGGAAGATTCATCTTCATGAATTCAAATCCAGCCTCAGATACTTCCTAGCTGTGTGACCCTGGATGAGTCACTTAGCTCTGTTGCCTCAGTCTCCTCATCTATCAAGTGAGCTGGAGAAGAAACTGGCAAACTAATCCAGTATCTTTGCCAAGAAAACTCCAAATGGAGTCACGAAGAGTCAGACAGAACTGAAAACTGACTGAACAACAATGGAGCACCCTGAGAAAGATGGTGCATTGTATGAGGTTGAGAAGGTTTTTTTCTTTCCCTTCTGACCAACTCAGGAGCATCAAGGATTGAGGAAAATCCAAGAAAAGAGATGCAGGGAATTTAGAAGAAAGGGACAAGGCTCACCTCTATCAAAGGGAAAAGTAGATCTAGGGCAGCAAACAGCCTGGGAAGTAGGTGGGGGATCATCAATGATAGAAAAGGTCACTGGAGAGTAGAAGGGAAGGGCAAGGGCTTTGTTGTGAGAGCCCTCCCACAGGGATCCTGCTGTCCCAACCTCAGGTGTCTCTCTTAGGCATCTGGGACCCAGAGATACAGGCTTCAATACATAGCTCTCTCTTCACTTAGGGAATATTGGTAATATAAGCATAACAATAGAAAAGCCAACAAAGGAAAGAGAGGAAAAAGATGAACTTAAAATCAGTACATTGACAAGTATTTATTAAGTACCTACTAAAGGCCAAGCACTGTGCTAAAAAACACCAAGGACCCAAAAAAAAAGGCAGGAGGGGTGAGGAGTCCCTGGCCTTAACGAGCTTACATTCTAATTTCTAAAATCATGAAAAGATCTTCTTATTCCACGTGAGCTGGAACACCCCAGGAATTGATGCAGAGCGAAAGGAGCAGAACCAGGAGAACCATATACACAGAGATGGATACATTATGGCACAATCGAATGTAATGGACTTCTCTACTAGCAGTGATTCCATAATCCAGGGCAATTCTGAGGGACTTACGAGAAAGAATGCTATCCACATACAGATAAAGAACTGTGGGAGGAGAAACACAGAAGAAAAACAACTGCTTGATCACATGGGTCTAGGGGGATATGATTGGGGAAGCAGATCACCCTAATGCAAATATCAATAATATGGAAATAGGTCTTGATCAATGACATATGCAAAACCCAGTGGAATTGCTCATTGGCTACAGGAGAGGGGTGGGAGGAAGGGAGGGAAAGAACTTGAATCATGTAACCATGGAAAAATATTCTAAATTAATTAATTAAATAAAAATTTTCAAATAAAAAAAAGAAAAGATCTCCTTAATCTTTCTTTGTTGCTTCATCATTATTGTACTTATCTTTTGCAGTAGTAGCTGCAGTTTGTGGCAGAGTAGAAAAAAACATTAGGACATCTGAGTTTTAGGCTTGGCTCTACTATCCACCTGTTGTGTATCTTTGGGTGAGTCTCTTATTTTCTCTGGGTCCAAATTTTCTCCTTTATAAAGCAAAAATGTTTAGAAGATTCCTTGTAGTTCTGGTCTCATCATGCTGTGTTATAGTGGGGAGAGTCAGGAGAGGAAGGCTTTAATCATGGTTCAGATGCTTGTTTACTATCTGTTGGGCTAGCAATTTAAACTTCCTGAGTCTCGGTTTCCAAATGTGTGAAATGAGGGTGACTATATATTCTAATAAATATATTGATATAGTTTGTTTAAACACAACAGATAATTCCTAGTGATTGAGGGCAGTGATATTTTCACTACCTACTTGAGAGGGTCACGATGAAGAAAGAGCTTTGCAAACCTTAAGATGCTGTATAGCTCTGTTATTATTGTTATTTTTCTAAGATCCCTGGTCTCAGCAGTCACTCCAACCCTTTCCCAACTCCCCCCACTCCCATCTCCAAATTTAAGGGAGGGAAGAGGGAAGAGTGGTTTGCCCAGGGATACAACCTAGCTTTTCCTCGTGCCTGATGAGTTCCTGCTACAAGGCTGAGTACAACATAGGTGTGGGAAGGGAGGGGCACCAGCTCACCCACGGTTGCTATGGCTCCCCATCCTGGATTTGCCCATCTCTCCTAATGGAGCAAGAGAATGGGAGGGAGGGAAGGAGGGAAGGAAACAGAAGAGTGGAGGATGGGAGTGGAGAGAAGGAGAGAGGAAAGAGAGAAAGGGAGAAAAGAAAGAGAGAGAGAGAGAGAGAGAGAGAGAGAGAGAGAGAGAGAATTCCAGACTATTCTCTCATCTCTTTTCTCTTCCATCCCATTTCTCTTCCCTTCCATCCCATCTGGGTCTATCTCTATTTGGAGCAGATGTTGGGATAGGGGGGGTAGGCTGAATTGGTGGGGGGTGATGTTATGCCAGGATTAAGTGTATCTGAGGTGGGGGGGTGGTGCTTGGAGAGCGAGAAGGGGCAGGGCCCCTTTGCCTACGTCCAGGAGCCAGCCTATGACGTTGGTTAAAGAGAAAGGGAAAATAGCTGAGATAGATCGAGCCTGAGACAGAGATAGAGATGGAGAGAGCAAGGGGAAAAGGCATGGTTCCAGCACACAAAAAAATAATTCCCCCAGGTTGGAGCCAGCTTCTTCCCAGATTTTCCTGAACTGATCTAAGGTGACCTGGATACTGAAGTCTCTCAGGGGCTGGGCAATCCATTGCAGTTGGTATGAGGTTGGGCATCAGAGCACAGGTGATGCCCCCTGCCATTTGGGGGCTACTGAGTTGGTGTTTCTTCTGTGACTGGGTCCTGGGTATTCCCCGGGACCCTCGTTCTCTACCCCCCCTGACTTCCCAAGGCAAACTAGGATCTGTGCCCTCTTGGGTACCCCCAAAAGGGGCAGGGGCAGCCTTGGCTTTCCTTTACTCTGGAGATGCCCAGAAACTGGCTGGAGCCAACTGCAGTAGGCGCTATGAGGCACAAGGATCAGGGAGCAGCCTGGGACTCCCCCCAATCCTTCAGGGAGCTGCAGGCACTTTGGCACAAGCTGCAAATTTCCTCAACATGCTGCTCCAGGCCAATGACATCCGAGAGTCCAGTGTGGAAGAGGATATAGAGTGGTACCAAGCATTGGTACGAAGTGTGGCTGAGGGTGACCCAAGGGCATACCGGGCATCACTGACTTTCAATCCAGCTCCTGGTGCTTCCCTGCCTCAGCTGGCACTTCGGGCCACCAGGACAGGAGAGGAGACACTCTTGCAGGATTTATCAATGACTAGAGTCCAGGAAGCAATTCCAGCTGGTGTTGGAGTCACTGTGGCCTTAAGAAAGCGAGTGCTGAGCAATGACCTGGGCAGCTTGGACAGCCCCAAATGGCCACGGGGAGATGGGTATGTAGGTGACACAAGTCATGTTCACCTCTCACCCCCCTTTCTGGAGTGTCAGGGGGGTCGACTCCGACCTGGCTGGCTAACTGAGCTTTCAACTACCTTCTATGGGCTCAAGCCGGATCTCAGTCCTGAGGTCAGGTAAGTGTGTGTTTTTCTTGCACATTTGTGTATAAATAACATATACATGTATATACACACATATACTGTTTATGTAAGTAAAATGTACACATAATTATAAAATCAGTACTTGTGTACATATATGCAAACATGTGCATCCTGGTAGGTATATATCTATCCCTTCTTGGGCATCTTTGTGGGCATAGATATAGGAATCGAGGACACATTTTTGACAGTATGTATGTCTTATCTACCTGCTTGGGCTGGCATGCATGTTTTGCATAGCAATCGACAAATATTTCTGTGTATCTGTCTCCATGTTTGGGTTTGTACGCAAATATAGCTCTCTTTCTACACACATACACACACACACAAACATATATACATACACAACAGGCTTAGGTACAATGTACAAGTGTCTGTGGTTGTCCATAAGTGTACTGTGTATGTAGGCATATATAGATGCAGACGTGTGTGTATTTATCTTTGTGTAGAGACATGTGCAAACAGGTGAGCACTTTTCTGTTGTGTGGAAGATGGGAGGAAAGGAGAAAAAATAATGATCTTATACAACCTTTACTTCCAAGCTATGTGTGAAGCTAGCCCAGATGTTGTCTCTTGCCCCCCTAAAACACAGAGAGGGCCTCCCTAAGGACAGTTGAGTTTCAGGAGGTTTGTCCTTTCTGGGAGCTACCTCAGCTGCCAAATCCTTTTGGACTTTTTCCAATATCCCAGGATCCCAAGCTTATTGCACTGTGCACTGCCCATTGATTAAGAAGATCAAATCTGCTCTGCCTTTTACCAGTGGGGCACCCGGTGCTCCTGAACATCTGACCCTTCCTCCTCCCCAGCTCCTTCACAATCCATGAAAAAAAAGCCAATTAAATCAAACAGAGAACCTGGGACACCCAAGCACTCAAAATGCTACTGGGAAAGAGGAAGCAAAGATTTCATGGTCAGCCTTGGAGAGGGTAGGGAGACTGTCCCAGGTGTTCATTTCATTTCTGACTGTTGGCTCCCCAATCTTACCCCCCACCCCAAGCAGGGCACCTCACCACCTAGCAGGCACCTGTGTCCAGCCCTCCCCCATTTTCCCAGAGCTAGGAAGTAGAGTGTGAGCAGCTGAGTTGGGGCTCAGTGGTGCTCTGACTCATCTTCACCTCTTCATGACAATGAACACATTCCTGAAATGAGGAGAGAAGGAAGGTAGTGTGTGTGTGTATATGTGTGTGTGTGTGTGTGTGTGTGTGTGTGTGTTTTCATGGAAGACTGGGTTGAGTTAGTCTGTAAATCCTTTTGTGACAGAGCCCCAGCCCTCTTCTCAGTGACAGTATCCCCTAGACTCATCCTTTCCCCTAGTCGTGGACTGAGAAGAAGAGCTTCAGCCCAGTTCCATCTGTCCCAGCAACATTACCCTTCTATCCCCAAATCCCTTTAAATTCAAATTCCTTGGAGAGCCATCAAAGCAGCCAAAAAGCTCAGGGAGCACTGGGAGGGGGAGCTGGGAGAGTTATGTCCCTGCTAGAGAAGGGGCTCTCCCAAAAAAAGCATGGACAAGGAGAAGGTGGTACAGGTGTCCCATTCCCCACCCTTCCTGCTCCAGGGGGTTGGTGCAGATGGATGTTGAGCTTCAGAATGTGGACATCGATCAATGTGCCAGTGGCCCTGGTTGGTTCTCCAATACACACCAGTGTGACCTCAATAGCACCCAGGTATGGATGGTTGGGGGTTGGGATGGGAGGGTTTTGGGGGGACTTCCTGTTCCAGGATTTCAGTTCATGTCCAATTTCCTTTTCCCATCACTCAAGTCTCAGAAGCTGCAAAAACAAGCTGAAATCTCAAGCTCCACAGTTTGAAATGAGACTATAATGGTGGCCCAGAGAGTTCAGTGAGGGAAAGGGTAAAGGATGTCAAGGAAGCCCATTTCTGTTCTGTCCCCAACTATTTCCCCTAAAGCTGCTAGTGTGTCTTGTGCATATTCCTTCTTGGTGCTTCAGGGTTTTTTCCCTGCTAGGGACCCTTCCTGGTGATTGGGGTGACAGAGAGCAGACTATGGAGACACAGTTAAAAGGATAAAAAGAATAGAAAGGTGACTACAGATATCAGTACTGAGGCATTATGACCAATGGACTGGAGCTGAGAAGAGGTGATGGTTGAGTCTACAACTCCAGGTTCTAGAGGAAGTCCTGGATTACCAAAGGCCCACCTCATATTTATTCTGAATAAACATGATAGAAGGGAGGAGTGTTGATTCAAAGGTGTGCATTGACTCAGCATAGTGCCTACCATATAGTAGGTAACTTAATAAATGATTGTTGACCAATTGATTTGAAGTAATGATTTGGGCTCAAATCCCAGCTCTGCCATTTCCTGTCTTGGTGACCTTCAGGCCAACTATTTAACCCCTTTAGGCCCTAGTTTCCTCATCCATAATATGAGGGGGTCAGACTTGATGACCTCTAAGGTCTCTCCCAGCTCAAAATCTATGATTCCTAATTCTATGAAATCTCACACCTGCCTTGGATAGAAGTCAACTCAAGGCTTTCATTCCAATGAAGATGTCTCTAAAATGAAATAGAGATGAAAGTGTGCACCCACATACTGAGCGTCCCCTCAAAAGTAAGTGTCCCCAAAATATATACACACCGTTTCTGAGAAAGCAAAGACATTATAGAATTATAAGCTAATGTAGATGGGTCCCCTAGAATTACCCTTCCTCTACAACAAAGGTTGGCAACCTTTTTGGCCGTGAGAGCCATAAACGCCTGCGGAAGGAGGAGGATAGAGGTGGAAAATGCTGGAATCTGGGGCGGGGGCTGAAGGGCCCCCTGGGGCACATCCTGGGGCTCTGCCTGGACTGGCAGGTCGAGAGGTGGAGCCAGATATGGCCATACGTTGTGGGCCCCAGCTCTACAAAAATGATCATCTGATTCATGAGTAGGGTGTGTTTTTGAAGTGGATTCTTCAAGAGAAGGGAAAGTCTCACTCTGAATCATCCATATCTGGGGGATATCTATAGTCTCCAATGTGATAAACAACTGGATAACTCTCCTAAGGAATGGACAACAACCAAATTCTATTGAAAGTAAGTGACTATGACATGGATATTGTTTCTTTTTAAAAAAAAACTTTATTTTCCATCTTAGAATCAATATTGTATTATGATTCCATGGCAGAGAAGAGTGGTAAGGGCTAGGCAACAGGGATTAAGTGACTTGCCCAAGGTCACATAGCTAGGAAGTGTCTGAGGTCACATTTGAATCCAGGACCTCCTGTCTCTAGGCCTGGCTCTCAATTCATTGAGCCACCTTGCTGCCCCCTCATAGATTCCATTATGATTTTTATTACCATTGTTCTAGCCCATTAAGCCACTAAAAGTACAGTCTCTCCCTCCTCTTTCTTCTCTTCTCTTCTTATCTCCTACTATTTATTTCTCTTTTTGGAGAATGTCATAGGTTGAGCAAAGATTCTCCAAGTTCCATCCTGCTGAATAAATTCATCAGATTCAACTCAAAAAAAAAATTAATCAGATTCAACTCAAAAAAAAAAATCTGCATGGTACTGTGGCAGATATTAGAGAAAGAACCATGAAATAAGACACAGACTCTACTCTCAAGGAGCTTCCAGTCTAATGGAAAGACATACACAAATAATGGCCATACAGAATGTACAAGTGAAAAACAGAAGTCAAGACAGTGTTATGAGAATACTGATAAGGAAAAGATAATGTTCTTTTGGGGAAATCAGGGAGTGTCTCATTAAGGAAATGATAGAACTGATCCTTGAAGGAAAGAAGGGATTTCAACAAGTGGAGAAGGCAGGGAAAAGGGCAAATTCTAGACAAGATTGTTTTCAACAAAGGCAGAGACCAAAAGAGAGCAAGAGGAGAATGGGGGTACAGTGAGCAGTCCTGTTTAACTACAATGTGAAGAAGGGGGAAATGTAAGCTACAACTGGGAAAGAGACTTGAAGTCAGTTCTTAGTACTGATGTCTGGCAGGCATCTAAAATGTCCAATATGAATTTGTCATCTTCTGTCCCTAAACAGCTCTCTCCTTCTAAACTTCTCTACTTCTTCCATTTGCCCAGGCTCACCCACTTAGGGTTCCTCTTTCTCCCTTGCCCCACTCCACCATATCCAATCAATTGCCACATTTAGGGACGCTGCTTCCATATCAGTTCTCAAATTTATCCCCTTTTCTAGATTCACATGGCCACACACCTCCCCCTAGCCCCCCAGTCAAGGCCCCCCTTACATTTCATCTGGGATATCATAACAGCCTCTTGATTTCCCTCTCTGCTTTCAGGCTCCTCTCTAATCCATCCTCCACACGACTGCCAAAATAATCTTCCTAAAGCATAGCTCTGAGCATATCCCTCCCCTCCACAAAAATCTACAATGGCTTCCTATTGCCGCTAGGAGAAAAGACATTCCAGGCATAGAGGAACAGGCTGTACAAAGGTACAGTTATAGGAGGGTGCCATAGTAATAATTAATAGCTAACAGTGACTTAAGGTTTGCAAAGCACTTAACATGTATTTTCTCATTTGCTTATTACAATAGTGGGAGGCAGGTGCTATTATTACCCCTAATTTATAGATGAGGAAACTGAGACATAATGAGAGTAAGTAACTTACCTAGGGCCATTAAGTGGCTAGTAAGTCTCTAAAGCAGAATTTGAATTCAGGTCTTCCTGACTTCATGCCCTGGGTTCATCTACCATGTTACTCAGTTATTATTATTATTATTCACAAACTCTGCGCTTGAGCCAATTTGTTCTATTTAACTGTTTTCAGAACATTGCCATGCCTTCCCCAAAGCTAGAGTGTATCCTTTTCTTCCTTTACCTCTTAGAAAGTTTAGCTTCTTTCAAGGCTCAGTTAATTTGCTCCTGTTACCACTGCCACTATAGGAAGCTTTTCTTGAACCTCTGGTTGTTGGTGTTAGCTTCATATTTATTTAACCCTGATCTTCTTAGAGTTTATACTAAATATTGGTCCTAAGCCAGAAGAGCAGTAAGGGCTAGGCAATGGGAGTTAAGTGACTTGCCCAGGGTCATACCACTAGGATGTGTCTAAAGCCAGATCTGATCCCAGGACCTCCCAACTCCAGGCCTGGCTCTCTATGCACCAAGTCATTCAGTTTCATATTTATTATATGATTACATGTCTTATCCCCCCAGAAGAAAATAAGCTCTTCTGTTCAGGCAAGCAAGGACACATCCTCATTCATGCACTCTTAATTCTTGTCCAGTCCCACAAATTTCAACTCCTCCCGAGGGCAGGAACAATTTTTTCATTAAAAATTTTTTTTCTTCGGGTCCTTAATAATTATTTATTGAATTGAACTGGAAAGGGATAAACTGGTGGCAGGAAGTGAGTAGAATACTATTTCTAGAGCTTAAGGGAAAAAATGTTGAGTCTGGACCAGGACAGGGTGAGTAAGAGAGGAAGATTGTGATGATAGAACAGACAAGACTTGGCAATGGAATGACTATAGGAGATGAAAAAGAGGGAAGCGTCAAAAATGAACAAAGCTTAGAGCCTTTTGTACTTACATATATAGTCATCAAAAGAAATAGAGAAGTGGTGACTAGGTGGCTCAGTGGATAGAGAGCTAGGCCTGGAGGCAGAAAGTCCTGGGTTCAAATGTGACCTCAGACACTTCCTAGCTGTGTAACCCTGGGCAAGTCACTTAATCTCCAATTGCCTAACACTTACTCCTCTTCTATCATGAAATCAAGATTTGAACTTAGGACTTCTAGGACTGGCTCTGAATTCACTGAGCTGCCTAGCTGCCCCCTTGTAGTTTCTATTATGATTAGTATTAATTGTCTTGATTCTAAAACAGAAGGTAAGGGTTTAAAAAGAAAGAAATAGAGAAATTGGAGATAGGGATAGGTAAGCATTTTGAAGAAAGAGAGGTCAAGTCAACAAACTTGACTTCTATGGAGTGAGAAAACTGAAATTAGAACTCTGAGCTGAGGTTGGAGATCAAGATATAGATGTGAGGATCACTCACTTTTGATGTGATCATCTATTCCCTGCATCAGCCTAGACCCTGTTCCCTCCTTATCTTGGCCAGATGGATGACTTAGGGAGAAATAAAGGACTGGCTTTGGCCTCCTGCTCTCCTGACATCCCTTCTGATGGGATATGCAGTCTTCTACTGAAGCCAGATGGCCCCAGAAAGATATTTACAGTCTTTCCATCCAACAGAGTGCTAAAAAGACTGGATTTGGAGAGAGAGCACAAAAGGGAACCATTGAAACAAGGGATTTGTTGTCTAGTTTTGTTAACTCTCCATGACCTCCTTTTTGGGGTTTTCTTGGCAAAAATTCTAGAGTAGATTACCATTTCCTTTTTCAGCTCATTTGTCAGATGAGGAAACTTAGTGACTTGGTCAGGATGACACAAGTAACTGCCTGAGGCTGGATGTGAACTCAGGTTTTCCTGACTCCAAACCCAGCATTCTATCTACTATGCCCTTTAGGTGCCCTGAAGCAAGAGACAGCCTGTGGTTATAAGAAGGGCAAAAAACTTCTGATTGATTCCTAACCTCCAGGCCAGAGGCAGGGACAGAGGGATATGGAGGGAGGTGGGGCGTTACTAAGAGTATGACCAGGGCAAAATAGGATTCCCCATAGAGCTGCTGGATATTGATGGTATTCTTTAGTGGGGAGAGAATGATTTACCTAGAGACAAAAGACTAGCCAGAAATTCCCACTTCCCATGCCAATGCAGGGCCTGTCTCTCCTTGCAGTGTGTACCCCTGGAGAGTCATGGCTTCGTCCTTGGCCGCTACCTCTGCCGCTGCCGACCTGGCTTCTATGGACCCAGTCTCCCCAGGGGTAGGTACCTCAGATCTTGTCAGTTGTGTCTTTTTTTTCTCCAGATTGGAACAATCTAACCTCAACCATCCTTGGAACACTTTCCCTCCTCAATTCCTCCTACTGAGGACCTCCCTTCTTTTATTGCAAGTCTTCATTCTAGTGCTTCCTCCTGTTAATTATTTCTTGTTTATCCTGTATGTAACTTGCTTTGTGTATTTGTTTGAATGTTGTCTCCCTTGTTGAATTGTAAGCTCTTTGAAGGCAGGAACTGTATTTTGCCTCTTTTTCTCTCTCTAGTATTTAGCACAATCCTGGCACATAGTAGGCATTTACTACATGTTTATTGATTGAATGAGAGAAATACTATGGAGGGAGAAAGGAGCAGAAGCTGGGAGCACATCCTGAGAGAAGAGGAATGAGGGGAAAGGCCTGAAACTCCTATGGGAACCAAAGTAGGGGTTGGGAAAGGGCAAAGTAACTGAGAAGAAAGTGTAAGAGATAGAAGGTAGAGCCAAGGATGTAAATCAGATCAATATGGATCAATAGGAACCCTGAGCCATGTTCCCACCCCCCCACCCCCCCTTTTACTTCTAGTGTTTAAAACATCTCCTTGGAGATTTTTTTAGAAGAGTCTCTTCAATCATCCCACTTGACCAAGGATTACCAAAAGGAAGAGGAAGTAGGGTGACCCCATGATAGGGGGGTTTGGTAGGACATTAGGTAAGAAGCCTCAGGAGGGGGGGGGTTCGTGTCCAACACCTCTCCTTCACACCGGAGATCTGTCTTACAGGGGTGGATGAGAGCATTGCAGAACCTATGGGACAGTACGGAGCCCTGAGAAGCAATTCTGGCCGGCTGCTTCGATGCCAGCCATGCCCAGAGGGCTGTGCCAGCTGTGTGGATGCCACACCATGCCTGGTGGAGGAGACGCAGGTGCTCAGAGCAGCTGTGTTGGTTTGCCAAGCCTGTTGCATGTTGGCCGTCTTTCTCAGCATGCTGATTTCCTACCACTGCCGCAGGAGCAAGGCAAGCCTGATTCGATCCCCCTTCTCCAGCATCATACTCCCCACAAGACCTTCTTTCTCAGGGTTCCCCCTGCAGAGAGCCATGCTGTTTGATTGGGCCAAGGCCAGACGAGATCATTGTGGCCCAGTCTGGGAGGAGTAGGGAATTGGTGGCCAGGCTACCAGTTGTGTGAGAGTTGGTGGGGCTAGCATTGTAAGTGGGGAAAATAGAATTGGGGGAGGGGGTAATGGTCTGCTGGTGGCAATAAAGATGGGTCAGGAGTGTGGCTGGGACCTGAAAGAATAAAAAGGAAAGGAACAAACATTGATTGAGCACCTACTATGTGTCAGGTGCTTTACAAATCATTTAATCCACACAACAACACGGTGAAGTAGGTGCTATTATTATCCCCCTTTTGTACAATCAAGGAAACTGAGGCAGACATGGTTAAGTGACTTGCCCAGGGTCACACAGCTAGGAAGTGTCTGAGGCAGGATTTAACCTCAGATCTTCCTGACTCTAGGCTTTAGCTGCTCTAACTACATCATCTTGCTGGGGTTAATGACAGAGTGGAGGTGGGGCATGGATGGAGGATATTTAGACCGGAAGAATACCACTGGCTGAAGTAAAACTAAGACTCCCCCCCCCCTCCAATCCACCCATGCCCACTGCCATGCCTGCTCTCAGAAACCTCCCTCTTCTCTGGGGCTTGCAGACGATTCGAGCATCTGGGGTCATATTACTGGAGACCATCCTCTTTGGATCTCTGTTGCTCTACTTTCCTGTGAGTCTGTGGCCTGGGCACCCCAACCCCCAGGTTTTTCCCTCACCTCCTTAAGTATTCACATCTCTTTCCTTTTCCAACTGTCACTGTCACCTCCTTAGTTAGGGCTCTGCATGTCCCTGGGTTCCCTCTCCTCACCCTCTAAGCAGCTAGGAGTTATCAAGGAGGAAGCACCCCATACTCTGGTTCCCGGAAAGCCCCCCCGCCCAAACTGTGAAGGGATGGAACTGTCAAGGGTAGGGGAAAGGGGGAAAAGACTAGAGCTTAACAGTAGCTGTTCCAGGTCCTGACCGCCCCCCTCATCTCCCCTAGGTCTTCATCCTCTACTTCAAGCCAAGCGTATTCCGCTGCATTGTTCTTCGGTGGGTGCGGCTGCTTGGCTTTGCTATTGTCTACGGCACCATCACGCTCAAGCTGTACAGGTAGTGCCTGAGGGCAAAGACCACCTCAGCTCCAGCCCCCCAACCCAGGCTTCTGGTTTTCTATATTCATCAGAAAGCACAACCCCAGGGCCCAACTCACTTCTTTCACTGTAAGGAAGCATTTCTCAAATGTGGATCCCAAAATGATCATCCTGCTTTTCTGATTCCATAATTGACCCCTTGGAGTCCTTAAGCCCCTTCCCATTATAACCCACCCAGCTTTGTACTCAGACCCCTCCCCAGCACTATATGACTTCTTCTACTATCCTCAAGCCCCTCCTTAATCACTTTCTTCATGTATAAGTATAATATAGAATTATTATATAGCATGTAATTATATATAGTATTATATGATGATATATAATATGTAACATATATGTGATATAAATACTCAATTCATGTATAATTCATAAATAATCTACCCCTCTGTTCTCCTCATCACTGTATAATCTCTCCCACTATCCTCAAACCTCTTCTCAATCACTCTATTCATGTATAATTACATATGATAATTATATAATAGTTATCATATATAATATAAATACTCAATTCATGTATAATTCATATATAATCTACCCCTCTGCCCTCCCAATCTCTATATAACCTCTTTCGCTATCTTCAAACCTATTCAGTCACTCTATTTATGTATAATTATCATGTGTACGATAATTATATAATATATATTTATCATATATAATATAAACACTCAATTCTGTATAATTCATATATAACTTATCCCCTGTCTTCCTCATCACTATATAACTTCTATCACTATCCCCAAGCCTCTTCTCAATCACTCTATTCATGTATAATTATAATACATAGTTAACATAATTATAATATATACTATAAATACTCAATTCATGTATAATTCATATATAATCTACCCTTCTGTCCTCCCCATCACTATATAACCTCTCCCACCATCCTCAAGTCCCTCCTCAATCACTCTATTCATGTATATTATAATACAGAATTATTATATGTGATAATTATGTGGCATTAAATTATCATATATAATGTAACTGCTCAACTTATGTATAATTCATATATAATCTATCCATCTTCCCTTCCCACTACTATATAACCTCTCCCACCATCCTCAAGCCCCTCTTTAATCACTCTATTCATGTATAATTATAATATATAATAATATATACTTACAATATATAATACATAATGGAACCCTCAATTCATGTAGAATTCATATATAATCTACCCCTCTGTCTTCCCCATCACTATATAACCTCTCCCACT
Source organism: Gracilinanus agilis (assembly GCF_016433145.1). Lineage (NCBI taxonomy): Eukaryota > Metazoa > Chordata > Mammalia > Didelphimorphia > Didelphidae > Gracilinanus > Gracilinanus agilis. The sequence continues at coordinate 195,229,605 of NC_058133.1, forward strand.
ATCCTCAAGACCCTCCTCAATCATTCTATTCAAGTATAATTATAATATATGATAATATATACTTATATAATATATAATGGAACACTGTTCATGTAAAATTCACATATAATCTATCCCTCTGTCCTCCCCATCACTATATAACCTCTCCCACTATCCTCAAGCCCCTCTTCAATCACTCCATAATCTACCCTCTGCCCTCCTAGTCTCTCCCATCAATTAATTTGACCATTTCCATACCTCAACTCCAGAGGTAAGAGATGTGACTCTTCCTTTCTCTATAGAGTACTACAATTGTTCCTGTCCAGAACAGCCCAGCGGGGGCCCCACCTGAGCAGTGGCCGGCTGCTGAGGCGCCTTGGACTTCTCTTGCTCTTGGTTCTGTTTTTCCTGGTAGCCTGGACAGTAGGCACCCTGGAAAGGGGAGTCCATCATGCACCCTTGGTTATTCGTGGTCACACATCTGCTGGCCGTCACTTTTATCTCTGCCACTATGACCGCTGGGACTACATCATGGTTGTGGGTGAGATGCCCTATTCCTGTCCCCAGCTTAAACCCTTCTCCAAATCCTTCAAATCTCCTCTCTTCTTTCCTCCTAATATCAGCAGTTCTTCTCCTTAACGTCCCCCATCCTCTCTTCCTCCCTATCCCTCCCCAGAGGCCCCACATTCCCACATACCTCTGAGCAATAAAAAAGGACTAGAGCCTTTGACCTTGGTTGCTAATCAGTGTGTTCCTGCCTCTGACTCTCTTCTCTCCAAGCTGAGATGCTCCTCCTCTGTTGGGGTAGTTTTCTCTGTTATGCTACCCGGGCAGTGCCCTCTGCCTTTCACGAGCCACGCTACATGACTATCGCTCTACACAATGAACTTCTAGTGTCTGCTGCCTTCCATGCAGCCAGGTAAGAACACTTCCTCATTCATGTACTCTTAATTGTGGCCCATCCACAAACCTAATCTCTCAGTCTCTGAACTTGCCCACCCTTTTAGCACATCCCCATTTCTCCCAACCTAAATAGTCTTAGTCCCTTGTGAATCAGTCACTTTACTTAAAGTTTATTATATGCCCAGCTAAGAGCTTAAGAAACACAAAGAAATAAAAGAGTGAATTTCTAGATTGTCAGTCTTTAGAGTGCAGAGACCCTACCTCATTTATCATTGTATCTCTCCCAGGGACCAGCACAGTGCACAAATCATACATTCAATAAGGATTTGCTCAAATAAAGTCAACATGCATACTGAGCTGGAGAAACAAAAACAGAAACATTTTCTGCCTTTAAGGGGCTTACAGTCTAATGGGGATGACAACATGCAAACAAGCACAAACAAGATATATGCAGGATAAATTGGAGATAATCTCAGGGAAAGGCACTGGCATTTACTGAATTATACTGCATTATATTTGAGGTGAGGAGACACAAAATAACAATAATCAACCCTAGAACGTGTAATTATGTACTGTATTGAATAGGACAGACTAAGTGTTGCAGTTCAAAGGGAAAGCAGAGTTGGGAGGGATCGGTCATTTAATTCAGTCTTTTGGAGTTGTCTGGAAGACTTCACAGAGATGGAACTTAAGCTGGGCCTTGAAAGAAAGGTTGGTATTGAGATATGCAAAGGTCAGGACCCTCCCCCCCACCCCCCATGTCGCATCCCAGCTCTCAGAATAGAAGGACAAGAAGACCAACGAAACAGGTGGGTATCAGGTGCGATTGAGTCTATTCCTCTCCCTGCTCCCACTCTAACTCACAGGTTCATCTTGGTCCCCTCCTTACACCCAGACTGGACTCTACTCCTCTTCTTTATCCACACCCATGGCACAGTCACAACGACTCTGGCTCTGCTCTTTATCCCCAAGGTGAGTCCTCCTAGCCTGCTTACCTCCCTATTGGCATTCTCTTATTTTTTCCCTGGAGGATTTGAGAGAATGAAGTCACCCCAAATTCATAGTTGTAGATATTTGTCTTGTTGAAACCAACAGGCTCTCATCAACCTCCTGCCCCCTGCCCTTGTCTCAGTAAAGGGTAGAGATAAAATGAGGTAAGTGGTATGAAGGCAAAACCAAAGAAATGGAAAGGAATCATATGGCATCTGATGGGAGGGGGAAACAGTCTCTATATTGTCTTTCTAATATATGGGGGGGGGAGTTAAGAAATAGTGGAGACCCTTGGGTTGGGAGTGACGGTCATACTTTCAGTGACTTGGTAAGACCTAAAAAAATATATCAATAAGGCTGTTCCTAATGGAGGGGATAGAGAACCCCTCATTTTTCATCAGAATCCTAGCTTGATTCTTCTTGGAATCATTTGAAGATCCCAGGAAAATGGGGTAAAGGGCAAGACAAAGGGAATATATGGGATGGGGTAAGGCACTAGAACAGAAAAGGAGGGAAGCCTAGATGAAAGAGACTTTCCCCTCTCAACTCTATTACCTTTAGTTCCTGAACCCAGGCGCCCCTCCTCGGGAAGAGATTGCAGCTGAGGTCTATGAGGATGAGCTGGACCTACAAAGATCAGGCTCCTGCCTCAATAGCAGCATTGCTTCTGCTTGGAGTGAGTGCAGTCTTGATGCTGGAGACATTCGGGTGGGTACTGCCCTTCTCATCTCCTTCTGATGTTAGCTATTCAGAACTGGCTAGAGTAAGCCAGGCAAGTCCCCCTGGTTCTCTTTCCCTGCTGTGCTTCAGCCAAATATCTTTTCCCTTCTTGCTTTTCTTAGTGTCCTGACTTCATCTTTTTGTTTTTTAATTTTTAAAAATTTATTTTAATTAAAAAAAAAACACACCGCCCTGAACAGGGATGGCTAGATGGCTCAGTGGATTGAGAATCAGCCCTGGAATCAGGTGGACCTGAGTTCAAATTTGACCTCAAATGCTTCCTATCCTGGTGACCTTGCACAAGTCATTTAATCCTAGTTGCCTACCCCTTACCACTATTCTTCTTCTTCTTCTTCTTCTTCTTCTTCTTCTTCTTCTTCTCCTTCTTCTTCTTCTTCTTCTTCTTCTTCTTCTTCTTCT
>NC_058133.1:195232691-195287215 GCF_016433145.1 Gracilinanus agilis
CTTCTCCTTCTCCTTCTCCTTCTCCTTCTCCTTCTCCTTCTCCTTCTTCTTCTTCTTCTTCTTCTCCTTCTTCTTAATTAAAACCCTTATCTTCTGTCTTGGAGCCAATACACACAGTATTGTGTATTGGCTCCATGGCAGAAGAGCAGTAAGGGCTAGGCAATTGGGGTTAAGTGACTTGCCCAGGGTCACTCAGCTGGGATGTATCTGAGGTCAGACTTGAACCCAGGACCTCCTGTCTCTAGGCCTGGCTCTCAATCCACTGAGCTACACAGCTGTCCACCCCCACCCCCAACTACTCTTCTACCTTAGAACCAAAATTTAGTATTGACTTTAAGATAGAAAGTAAGTATTTTTACTAAAAAATAAAATAGAGTAGGAGGGGTAAAGGAGAGAGTAGCACATGATCCAGGCCGAGATGTGGAAGGAGCACATATCAGACCTAAGTGTAATAGGCTACACAATTTAGATAATTCTAGAATCTAGATCATCTAGAATCTAGACCAGTGATTCCCAAAGTGGGTGCTACCGCCCCCTGGTGGGTGCTGCAACGATCAGGGGCGTTGGGGCAGTGATGGCCACAGGTGCATTTATCTTTCCTATTAATTGCTATTAAAATTTAAAAAAAAATAATTTCCAGGGAGCTAGGTAATATTTTTTTCTGGAAAGGGGGCGGTAGGCCAAAAAAGTTTGGGAACCACTGATCTAGATGAACAGCTAAGAGTCACAGCCTTGGCGAAGCTTTTTTGAGTTTGAGTGTCCAGAGAGCAAATTCGAATTGTCTGTGAGCTGCTGCTCCCCCCACCCCCATTACTAGGAGAAAGTACTTACTTCGGGCAGCTGGACAGAGGGATGGGGCATGCAAAAAATGTGCTTGGATGCTGGGAAGAGGGGGAACAGAGCAGGTCCCTGAGTGCTGGCTTTGCACACGTGCCACGTCTTTGCCAACCCTGGTCTAGGGGGCTGAAATGTGGAAATCATGGAGACTATCAAAGAAGTCTGTGTGATAGGTTGGAACCAGATTGTAATTGATCTTAAATGCCAGAAGGGCAGTATATCCCTTTACCCTCACACCCACGGTTCTTAACCTGTAGCCTGGAGACTTTGTTGATGTTGTTGTTGTTTTTTAATATGTTGAAATAATATTCAATATAATTGTAAGTTTCCTTTGTAATCCTGAGAATTGTATTTTATATTATTAAAAATATGATTTTGAGAAGCCTGTCCATAGGCCACACAAGACTGCCAGAGGGGTCCAGGACACAAAAATGGTGAACCCCTCTCTTAGAAGGGTTACTTAGGAAAAGGAAGACATTCAAGTCTTTGTAACATTAGAGTGACAGAGTAAGAACATTAGGAAGACTATTTTAACAGCTATGTAGTGAAATCACCCAGATCTCCAAAACCCCACAGCCATGTGGGCAGCTGCTATTTGCATTTTAGAGGCAGAAATGGAGGCTGCAGTTATTGCAATAGACCTGGCTCAGGCCTCACTTCACCAGACTCCTAGGTCAAGGGCTCTTTCTACTATGCCACATTGCTGGTGAGTGGCGAGTCCAAGCTGAGTCGAGGCTTAGAGGGACCTACGGTCAAGCGGCTACTAGGACCTAGTGGGGATTAGCCAGGAAAGGCGTGAAGGAAGAAATTGCAAGCAATATTTGGAAGAGCAGGATGTGATTTAATGGACGGAAGATTTCTCTATTTAATAGCTTATGTGAAGGCAGGTGCTGAATGGAGTTTGGATTAAAGAGGAAAGGGCCAGGGCTATACCTGGGTGCTCTTTTTCCTCTTTAACTAAATTCTCCTCCTTACTCCTACAGGATGAGTTAAAGAAGCTCTATGCCCAGTTGGAGGTCCACAAAACCAAGAAGATGGCTGCTAACAACCCTCACCTGCCCAAGAAGAGAGGCAGTTCCAGAAGGGGACTGGGCCGCTCTTTTATGAGGTGCCTGGCCGAGTTCCCCGAGGCTGTGGCTCGTAGGGACCCTAGCTCCCCAGGCCGGGGCAGTTTTCCTCGTTCTTCTCGGCGGCGGCTCCTCAGTTCTGGGGTCCAGACGCCTGAGAGACCACCACCCACTTTGCGCAAATCCCACAGCACCTATGACCATCGGAGGGACCAGGACCCACCACTCCTTGATTCTCTTCTCCGTAGGAAGCTGGCAAAGAAGGCTTCAAGAGGGGGAAGCCGAGACTCCATGGAAGTGCCTCCCCCGCTCGGCTTCCGGTCGGCCAGTGCCCACAACTTGACTGTGGGAGAGAGGCTACCCCGGGCACGGGCCGCCTCTCTGCAGAAATCGCTCAGTGTGGTAGCTGGCTCTCGGGAGAAGGCATTGCTCCTGGCCAGCCAAGCCTACCTGGAAGAGAGCTATAGGCTGGCACGAGAGCGGGAGGAGAGGCGCAAGGCAGGGGCAGGCAGTCCGGCCAGGAGGCCATCAGCCAGACGACTGGAGCGGACTCGAGGAGATTCCCTGTCACCTCCTCCATCACCGGTCAAGAGCAACAGTGTAGACAGTTCCCATGCTTCTGGGAAGCTTCATGAGACGGGTGGGAGGTGGCCACCACCCTCGCCTATGAGACATCAGATCTCCTCGCCCATCCTGGCTGTAGGGGGGGCTTGCCTAGGAGATTCACAGACACTGTCCCCTACCTCAACTTTGTCTCCAGCTCCAGCCCCTGCCCCACCCCCAATGCCAGCCCCAGCTCGAGACCCCAGCTTACTGACCTACGTCTGCCCCTGGGAAAATGCAGAACTACCAGTCAAGGTGGAAAGTACAAGCCAGGACCCTGCTCCTGGGACCGGCAGAGGGGACAGTCGTCCCCCAGCTAGAGCCCGGCTTCTGAGAGCCCTCTCTGTGGCAGTGGCAGTGGAGAAGCGAGAAGCTACAGAGGGTGAGGAGGCTGGAATAGAACACCCAGAGGGGGACGTTAATGACACCGATGATGAAAGGCACAGGATCTTTCCCAAATCCCATAGCCTCAAGACCCCCGTTCAACAGGGCTCCATGAGGAGCCTGGGACTAGCCATTAAGGCTCTAACTCGGTCCCGGAGCAGCTACAAGGAGAAAGAAAATGAGCTAGATACTTCTGAAAAGGTAGGGAAGGGGAAGGCTTTCGGAGAGGGTACAGGGTTGGCTGCTAGAACTCTTAGAGCAGGCCGGCCCAAACCTGTGAGCAAACAAGCAGCCTTGGCTACTTGTGATGATGAGGAATCTCTTCAGAACCAGCAGAACACTCACACCAGTAAAATGCTGGGTGTCTGTCACCAGGAAGGGAGCAAGGAGCAAGAGGGCAAGAGCAGGGGACTTTCCCAGGAAGCTGAGAAAGCAAAGTGGAAGGGGGTTGCCACTCCAAGGCAGGTTAGACGGGATCCTGTCAGCAAGAACAGAGAGGTGGAGACAACTGAGATAACCTCTGAGAGAGAAAGAGAACTAAGAGGGAGATATGAGGATTCCATTAAAGCTTGTCCCCAGCCGCCAGGCAGCATAGATAGCAGAACAGCTGAAATATGTCCATGGGAGGCTCCAGAGCAAGAAGCTGGTAGACCAGGCAGCCTAAATGCAAAGGCCTCACTCTGGCACATGAGTAAAGGAACTTTTGGACAGAGATCCCAGGAAGAAAAGAAGAAAACCCTTGAAAAATCAGCACCCAAAAGAATGATAGTCATGGCTCAGAAAAAGCCTGAGCAGCTGCTACAGGATCGAGAGTCAGTCTGTCTCTGGGACAGCACAGACGTAGGAGGCCTCGCACCCCAACCAGGTCCTCAGCATACTGACCAACCCAAAGATGGCCACCAGGTACTGGGCAGCATAGGAAGAAGAGCAGAAGAAGTATGTCCGTGGGAAGTAACTGGGGTGGAAGCTCACAAACAAGAGAGCACCAAGGCAGAGATTTGTCCCTGGGAAGTGAATGATGGAACAAGAGATGAAGAAAAAGTGTCACAAGAGATAGATAGGCACTCCCTGGAAGAAAAGCAGACTTTTAGAAAAGCAATGCTTTGGAAAGATGAAAAGAAACTGGGTCAGGAATGGGAATCTCTCTGCCCATGGGAGAGTACAGATTTTAGGGGTCCCTCAGCCAGCCCAACTCAGATCCCAGGGACCTTAGAGTTCTCAGGGAATGTGGGAAACAAAGTAGCTGAAGTGTGTCCATGGGAAATGGAAGATTTGTCTAGCAACAGAAAAGCTGAGGTCTGTCCCTGGGAGATGAACAAAATGGTTGGAAAATGGACAGCAGGCCAGGAGGCAGATGGAGACTTGCTACGAGAAAAGCAAAAAGTCTCTGGAAAAGAGAGCTTCTGGAAAGAAGCTGAGAAACAAGAAAGGGAGGCAGCCTGTCCTTGGGAAGATACAGACCCAGAGACCCATTCGCTAGATTCAGACCCTGCTAAACAGCCTGGTCTTATGGGGAATAGAACAGCAGAGGTCTGTCCATGGGAAGCCCTTGAACCAAGTATAAATAAGACAGGGCTTGCTAAAGAGAAAATCTATCCCTTGGAGATGAGTGAAGGAGCAGCAGAGAAAAGGTCACTTGAACAGGATACAGAGGAATTCAAAGGGGCAACTACTGGAGCTTCAAAAAAGTTAAATGTGCTGATTGAGACCCAGGAAGCAGTCTGCCCCTGGGAGATATCTTCTCCCAAGATAGAGCCTCAGAAAACAGGTCAACCTACAGGCAGGTCTCAGGTATCAGGCAGTATGGAGAACAGGGCAGCTGAGGTCTGTCCATGGGAAGTACAGACTATATCTACTGAGACAGTAGAGATAGCCTGGAAGCCAATGGATATAAGAGAGAAAAATGCATTGGAAATTGAGGTAGCTAAGGATTCCCAGGGGGATATAGAAAAAGGACTCAGAAAATCCAAAGAAATAGTTGTCCTTGCTCAGGAAAAGGCAGAGAGACTAATACCAGAGAGGGAGGCAACTTGTCCCTGGGAGACCTCGGACCCAGGGGACTTCTCTCCACAAATGGGTAGTCAAGCCACTGGTCAACTCAAAGCTAGTTTTCAGGTAGTGAGCACTGTGGGGAGCAGAACAGCTGATGTATGTCCATGGGAAGTGGAAGCAGGGTTGCCCAATGTAAAGGCAGAGATCTGTCCCTGGGAAGTAAACAAAGAAACAACTGAGAAAGGGGGCCCGAGACAGGAGAAAGATGAGGAATCCAAAGAGGCTAGGGAGACAGTTCTGGAAAAGGGGAGCTCTGAAGAGCTGAGAGGTAAAACATCAAAACAAGTTGCAAAACTGATTCAAGAGCAGGAATCCGGTTGTCCTTGGGACAATAGCATGCACTTGAGGAATCCCTCAGCTCTGGCCCCATTGACCTCACAGTCATCTGACAGCAAAGTAGCTGATGTATGTCCCTGGGAAGTGGAAGAGGATCCTTCCACTAAGAAGGCAGAGATCTGTCCCTGGGAAGTGAGTAACAAAACAACAGAGAAAGGGAGATGGGGACAGGAAACAGATGGGGAAAACCTACAGAAAGATCAGGCAACCCTTGAGAAAGAGATATCTTTAAAGACTCAAGATCACACTTCTAAAGAAGGAAACAAACTCAGTGGAGGGAGGGAATCCATCTGTCCATGGGAGGAATCAGATTCAGGGGATCCATCCATCCAAGCAGATGATCAAGGCATTGTCAGCTCCCAAGTACTTGGCAATGTAGGGGATAGAGTGATTCAGGTGTGTCCATGGGAAGCCACTGATCCAGAAGTTGATGCTCCAGAAAGCAGTATGACAGAAATCTGTCCCTGGGAAGTGAGTGAAGGACCAGTTGAGAGACTGACAGAGAGGCAGGATCAAGACAGAGAATTTCAAGAGGAAAAAAGAAAACTCTCTAAAAAATCACAAACACAAGCAGCTGCTGTCACTACACATAAAAAACAAGGGAAGCTAATCCGAAAGCAAGAGACAGTTGATCTATGGGAGAGCACAGACCTGGGGGATGCCCCCTTCCAACCAGATCCTCGTGACACTGGTGAACTAAAAGCTGGTTCCCAGAAATTAGAAGGTGTGGAGGGTAAAATAAGTTCAAGCAAAGCGGAAGATCCTCAACACAGTGGGAAAGCAAAGATCTGCCCCTGGGACATGAGCAAAGAAGCAGCAGAGAAAGGGGGATTGGTAGAGGGCCCAGATGTAGAATCCCAAGAACAGAAGGGAAAAACATCCAAAAAAGAGAGATCCAGAGAGCCTGGAGAGCATGTATCAGAAACAGAGAAACTTAGCCAAGAAGTCTGTCCTTGGGAGAATACAGACCCAGCAGGCCCTTTTCTTCAGCCAGACAATCCCCAAACCACTTGCCAGGGAAGCATGGAGAATATAACAGCAGAGGTATGCCCATGGGGAAACATGGAGAGTATCACAGCAGAGACCAGAGCTTTATCTAGGAAACCTGCCTCTCAGGTTTCAGAAGAAACTAAAGCAGAAATTATCCTAGCAGTCCAAGAGAAACCATCTAGCTATTCAGTCCATAGACCTCTAGGCTATCTTCTTCCAGAAAGCAAAGTTTCTATCCCTGTGGTTAGTGTCAGTTCTCTTGAAGGTGATGGAGGACCCCAAAATGTTTCAGAGGGAAAGCCAGAGGCTGGCCCAACCTCAGAGAAGAGTATTCAAGAAGTCAAAGGTCAACAGCCTCCCTCCTCAACAGGGGGCCAAGGAACAATGTCCCCTGAGGTTCAGTCTGGGGACTCAACCCCATCAGCTGTCTCTCCTTAGAAATGACTTCTTCAATTTGGCCAAAAGGGTTATAAAATGTACAAAGATGCTCTTTTTGGGAATAAGTTTCTTGGAGTGGGAAAAAATTGTGATAGAAGGTATCAATAAAACATTTTTAAAAAAGTAAGAGTAAATATCCTTTTCAAACTGGGCTCTCTGTTGCTAGTTGTGAGTTGGTACCTTTCCCTTCTAAATGGGAGAGGTAGAGGATGCAGTGGATAGACTGCCAGACTAAGAGTCAGGATGATCTGCGTTCAAATTTGGACTCAGAAACTAACTAGTTGTGTGATCCTGGGCAAGTCACTTAACCCCGTTTGCCTCAGATGGAGAAGGAAATGGTAAACCACTCTTATCTTTGCCAAGAAAACCCTGAATAGGGTCATAAAGAGGTCAGAACTGAAATGACTAAACAACTACTAAATGGGTCAAAAGAAAACTGATTTTAAAGTAAATACAGACTTGAATTGTCCAGTGATTTTGCAGCTATCTAAACTACACGTTCACCTCTGTTTTAAGTCTCCCTCTAACCCCTTCCCACCAAAAGGACAAATATCTCTGAAGAATCCTCCTAGTTAACTAGAATATGCATCACCTTCTGTGTTTGTCACTAGGGTGTCCAAGTTTTGATTCCACATTTAAGTCAGTGGTGTGGGTTGGGAAGGAGTTGGCAGTCCCTGCCTCACCTATTTCCAAAAGGTCTCCCAGGTCCATGTTGAAGTATACAAATGGCATGGTTCAAGTGTCTGTGTGAACAAAAAAAAAATCCAACCATTCCAGGTATTTGCAACATACATGTCCAGTCATATCTGCTCTATGATTTCTGCTCGAATATATTGACAGCTATTCCATACTCAGGATAGAAGATGGTCCCCACCGTCAGGAATACTACAATGGGTTAAGTCAAATCACCTGATCTTTATGGAAAAATATGAAACCTGCCTTATTGATCTTGTCATGTTGACTTTTGATTATTTTTCCTGTCTGCTTCATTGATCTTCAACCTGCCACAGCTAAGGAAAGCAATGAATTTTCTTTATAAAATTATTGACACCCATATGTTCAAAATAATGCTTGATAATCCCTTCCTCCAGAGGATAGTCAAGAAAAACCAAGATCCTTCTCTTCGGCTCTGTCAGATTTCTTCCAAAAATACCTTTCTCCCAGTCACCAGGCATATCTCCTGGGACCCTATCCCATTCTTGTTGGTTTGAAGGAATATTCCCTCCTCAAGGTGACCCCCGTCCCCTCTTCCTGGTTCTCTTAGAAAGGAGACCAAAGGGCACTTCTTGCTTCAATGCTGGAACCACTCCAAATCACCTGCCCCAGACTGGTAAACAGGCTGTATTCTTGTGTTCATACCTTCACTCCCAAAGAAGGAAGAAGGAATACAAAGGAAAGGTCAGGCCCACAGCTGCTGCTGCCACCACTTACTGCTCTTCCACTTTCTAGAAGTACCATAGTGGGGCAGGTTAAATACTTCCTGTATGTAAAAACAAAGAATCCTATAATCCAAAGGGGCCCACTAAGGAGATGCCCTATACTGCCTTTAGGCTATTTTCAGAACCATACCAGCCTAAATAGTCAAATTAAGAGGATTCTAGGAATGACTAGCAGATAAAAACAGAGAAGAAAAAGAGTGGGGTGGGGAGGAGGGAGATAAAACACACAGGTCCAGCAGAGGAGCCTGGGACTAGTAGAGCAAGACCACAGTCCTAGCTATAGAATATTCTCAAGGTACACCTGCAGAGATGTGGGTATCACCTTTCTTAAGAAAATAATTCCGCAGAGACCTAGAATGATACTTGGAAAGGAGGGAAAGATCTCCAGGTGTCCGGGAGTTCCTGTCTCTCCCTAGAACTGACTTCTTCAAATTGGCCAAGTGAATTACAAGATAAAAATGCTCTTTTCAGGGGGGCAGCTGGGTAGCTCAGTGGATTGAGAGTCAGGCCTAGAGACAGGAGGTCCTAGGTTCAAATCAGGCCTCAGATACTTCCCAGCTGTGTGACCCTGGGCAAGTCACTTGACCCCCATTGCCCACCCTTACCACTCTTCCACCAAGGAGCCAATACACAGAAGTTAAGGGTTTAAAAAAAAAATCCTCTTAATAAAAAAAAAATGCTCTTTTTCAGGAATAAGTGCCCTAGAGTGGGAAATGATTGGGATCTAAGGACAAAATATATCAATAAAAGTTTTTTTAAAAAAAGAGTAAATGCCCTTTTAAAACCATGGTCTCTCTATAACCACAGAACAAAGTATTTCCTCTCCAAGAGAGGAAAATGAAGAGATGGGTTAGTAATACATTACATCCACTTCCAGGGACTGGGTGACCTCATTCTCATTGAAGTTCTCCTAAACACTTCTGAATTGCTCCTACCTACCATGCACTGACCCTAGTCCTGGCTTTAAATAGAAACGGCTGGTTGCTTTAGACTCTAGCCAGAGTACAAACAGTAGGTTCTGGGCCAGGTTGTACTTGCTATGCTGACTCATTCCATAAATCATACTTTGATTTGGTTTGTCTCTGAACAGCAAGGTTGGCCACTGTTCCCTTCTATGACAAAAGAAATGAAGAACATTATTCTTCTTGACCATCACAGCTGAATTCAGTGTACTGAGGACAATTTCTGTCCCAAAATTAAATGGGATCAGTTAGTAAACAGAAGTAGGGCACAGAATATGTGCCAGAGAGGAACTAGGGAGCCCCAAGATTCATCTGGCTGCTCCTCTGACAACAGGCCCTTTCCTGATAGAAAAGAGATGGCTTTCTGCTAGGCCCTTTCAGCACTGCCTTAACATCTGGGGCCATCTACTCACTTGTAGATTTGGTATCAAAGGGAAATGAAATTACATTATCCTCTCCTCCCTGATGGTAAGCAAGGGGATGGAAATTTAGGAATCTCTTAGTGTTCTAGCTCAGAAATACAGGTCTAGGGGAATGGGACAAGGATATTCCACTTCCCTGAAAAAACAAGTGATAATTTTTCTCACATCTAGAGGATCAGTTCCTTGGTTGTCCATTAAGGGGAAGTTTTTGTTTCTCCAATCTCTACTTCTCAAGATTATCTTCCACCTCCTCATATTTCCTAGGTCTACCCTACTCTTAGCACTTGCTTTTTGTTTCATCAGATTAAATCATCCCCTATCAAAGCCAAATGTACATCCTACAAAGCTGTACCTATCAAGACAAAATGGCTGAGAACTTAGCTAAAGGAAAGCTGCAAGAGGAGATGGGTGGGGGACAGCATCAAATGGCCAGGTACACTATTCTTTTTATAAGGCAGGTGGGATTGGGTCTTTGTTTCTCCAGCCAGAGCTTTTCTGTACAACTGTCTGGGAGTCAAACTTCTGCTGTCATGAGATCAGACTGGTGTGGTGGTTTTAGAAGGTTTGAATATTTAAACTCTGCTACTAAACTCTAGCTTCTACATGAACTTGCCAAATTACATTGAAGCCAGCTAAAAATCCATCTCCTATCTATCTAAGGCAAACTCCTCCATACCCTCATCCCTTCACCCTAGAATGACAGACTTGAACCTCTTCCTGGAAAAATGAATTCATTTTTTAATAGAAGACAAATAAAGGCAGCCTTAGGAAGAGGACTTCCAATGACCAAAGTTGTTTCCTCAAAGGGCTATGTGTGGGTCAAGGATGATGAATTCAGATATCAAGCTGATAATTCAAGGACACAGCAGAATTGGAAATCCTTGAAGTTCCTTTCAATAGGAATGGTTTTGGGGATGCAAGATTAAATTCCCCATTGCAAAGTTCTATTGCTCCTTATATGGGTTCATCTCCTTTCTTTTTCCTACAACTGAGACAGGAAAGGGAAAATTAGAACATGTTACTATGTTCTAGTAGTTACTATGGCTGAGAGGTACTGATATGTGTAACAAAAATTTGTGGACTGATATTCCAGATGAGCCCAGCCCCACCAAATCCCCTTCTCTTTTACATATTAATACTGGGTTCTTGCAAATGATAACTAGGAACCTGATGAAGAAGACTGAAAGGATTATAAGTCTATCTGGCAGGTAAATTGCCTTGGTTGATGTCCTATTATTCCCAAATGACTCCTTCCCCCTTTCCTGTGACTGCTACATCTCCCATTTCAAATTCTATTTTCAATCCAGGCTGAAGACCCATCCTGTATAAGTGGAAACCATAGAATCCATTAAAACTAGTTTGAAATCCCTGACTGGGTTTTATTTCAAACAACTGTCCTTCTTTATTAAAAACCAAAAAGGTGGCTGAAGGTGGCTTCATGCTTTCTTCTGGGAACCAAAACAGTGGGAAGACCTGATTTCAGATGCTCTCCAATGTCTCTTCAATTCCAATGCCAAATCACCAAAGCTTTCTACCGCACTCTACTTGTGCCATTGAACAGGCTGAGACTTTTGAACTTCCACATTCACTTCTTCATATTCTTCCCATGGTTGGAGCTTGGGGCCAGGAATCATTACCGTCTGAAAGAGTAGAAAGCAGAGTTATCTCTTACCCTGTTCCATGGTAACTGGCATCTCTAAGGGATTCTACTTTGGACCAATGCATTGCCACCTCTCCCCACTAGGTGGCCTAAGAAGTCAAAGCACCTGAAAAATATACAATTAGGCACCCAAGTATTTTACCTTGGGGATGGGATCCTTAGCAGGGGCCCAAGCAGGAACAATTTTGCCATGCATTCTCCAGGCCCCATATGGGTTTGTTAAGTGTCTCTCAAATACCACATACTCCAACACATCCTTGGGCACATCTTCTTGTCCATACATCAACCGCCCAAACCGGTCATAGATAGCCAGAGTCTATAGGAATTAAAAATTAACCTATTAGCCCATGGAAAGTTCTTGAAGGAAGTAAGGAGAAATGAGAAGGGAAAACATACAAGACTAACTTGAAACAATCTTTGTACCCTGTACAAACTCCATTAACTAACCCAGGATGACACAAGAGGGAAAGACTTCCTGAGTTCTACCTTATGACTATGACGGTAGGAGGGGGAAAGACACTGCATACAAGGCTGAGTCCACTCTAGATTCTTTAGAAACCATTCTGTGTGAAGCTGTACAACCTGTACAATGAGGTGGTATGAGAGAAATGGTCCTCTTACCTGGCGAGTGTGCATGCGGACAGTGACCTGGCCATATATGTTGCCCTCGCTCACCATATTTGGGCAACGAACATGAACTACTCTTGGTGGTTCCAGAGATTCCACAAAGCTCCAACGAACTGTCTTAAGTTGGATGTCCCACACCATCTCCTGGTTTTACAGGAAATTAAATATGAGTAGTTTCTCCTTTAGTAGCAGTTGACACTGTCATATGGCCTCACATTTCCTACAACTCTATAGCCAAAACCATCCTTTTCAACCAAGTTTCCTCTTGTCTGTTCCATCTTCTTCAGGTCTTCCTTTTAATACCTTTGGGTCTTGCTCCTAGAATAGCCACCTGCTACATCTTTGCTCTTACAGAAATAAAAATCAAAAGTCCACCTCTTCCAGGAAACCTCATCAGACTGACCCAACCCATTGTATAAACTGTCAACATATTCAATCCACCCTTTTCTCTCCATGTTCTGGGCTTTTTTCCCCTTAAAAAAAAAAAACAACAACAAAAAACCTCTTAATTTCTGTCTTAAAGACAGAAAAATGATAAGGTTAGCCAACTGGAGTTAAATGATTATCCCAGGGTGGTCACAGAGCTAGGAAGTTTCTGAGGTCAAATTTGAATCCAGGTCCTCCCAACTCCAGGCCTAAGTCTCTATCTGTTGTACTACTTCTTTCACCTTGTTCTTTCAGAAGTTGTTCATTACTGCTTATATTTCTACCAATTTAATGGGTGCTCTGTTTTCTCAAATATCACTCTTAGGGAAAAGATTACAGCTTTCTTTTATATGCCCCAAGAGTATCTGATTGACACATAGTATGGTAAATATAGTGAGGATTTATGTAAGAGTAAGCAATTCTAAAAAGGGAAACATCTATTCTATTATTACATACTCAAGTACTCTGTGCATTCAATCAATACATGTCTGATCATAGCCTGAAATAGCATAATAAAGTGGGCAGAGCACAAGCACAGTAGTTAGAAAGACCTGAGTTCAAATCCTTCTCCAGGTATTGACTAGACAAATGACTTTGGAAGTCACTTAACTTCCTCATCTGTTAAATGGATATAATAATATCATCTATTGTATAGAGTTGTTTTGAGAATCAAATGAAGTACAGTAGGAAAAGTATTTTGCAAACTTTAAAGTGCTATATAAATGCAAGCTACTATTAAGACAAGCCCTTTATGAAGCTATAAGTGGTACATAAAGGTGTAATTATTTCTATTATTGAAAGTAGTTTTATTTCCTTTTGAAAGCTCTCAGCAGCACATGGATTGATGGGGATATGATTGAGGATGTAGACTCTAAATCACTGGTTCCCAAACTTTTTTGGCCTACCGCCCCCTTTCCAGAAAAAATATTACTTAGCGTCCCCTGGAAATTATGAAACTATTTATTGAACTCAGAATAGAATGTAATACAAAAAAAGTGTGGCCATCACCGCCTCCCTGGATCACTGCAGCACCCACCAGGGGGCAGTAGCACCCACTTTGGGAATCACTGCTCTAAATGATCACTCTATAAATATTAATAATATGGAAATACCTCTTGATCAATGATATATGTAAAACCCAGCTGAACTGCTCATTGGCTATGGGAAGAGGGAAAAAGGGAGGGAAAGAATATGAATCCTGTAACCATGGGAAAATATTCTAAATTAATTAAATAAATTTTAAAAAAAAATAAAGCATCTAAAGCTCTCAGCAGAATCCCACATTAAATCACCAAAGTCTAAACAAAAATTGTGAAATGAAAACTGGCATCTCAATTTCATTGTACCCTCAACAAAGATCTTTCCTAAAAACAACAAGCAGTAAAAAACAGAGGAGCAGAGGAGAAGCCTGAAGCCTGCTTGGCTCCAAGCAAAGGGAAAGACTTACTGGGAAACAGCGCTCAGTTACCAGGGCATGAAGTCGGTCATGATCTGAGCTAAAGAAGAAAAGAAACATGTCACTGGCTTTTGCTTTCTGTGCTATGGGTTTAGAGCTTTGCAGTCATAAGGATTTGAAGCCAACAAAACCTCCCTTAAAAATCTGAGATCCAAGGGAAAATTAAGGCAACCTTGAACTTTCAGGAGTAGAGAAAATTATTTGGCATCATTTTAAGCTGTAAGGTTGATCAAAAAGTCTCATGGCCCAAGCAGAGGCCAAGAACTCCAAAAAGCAGTGTTCCTCAACCCAGGCAGAATATTCCATTAATCTGTAGTAGAAAAAGAAGCCTAAGCAAATGGATACAAGATATAGATCTCCATCTGTCTTCCTCCCCACCGCCCCAATTCCTCACGTGTTGAGGCATTGATGAGCTTCAACGAAGATCTGCTGAGCTTTTTCTGGGAAGGTCTTGGTACGGAAATCAGCATCATATTCTCTCACTTTCCGAATTCTGGGGAAAAAAGCATGAAAACCATTTCATAAGACACCATGCAAAATACAGGAAAAAAAATTTTAATAGCTGTTATTTAAATAACACTTTAAGGTTTGCAAAGCACTTTACACACTGATTAGAGCCTCACAACAACCTCAGGAAGCAAGTGACTGTACAGATATAATTACCACTATTTTATAGGCAAGGAAAATGAGATTCAGAAATTTTAAGTAATTTAATTTGTTCAGAATTATACAAGTAGTAAACATCCGAGGCAGAATTAAACTCATTCTTCCTGATTCCAATAGCAACATTCTATTCCCTGTGCAATCCTGACTCTAAAAGAGAAACAAATAGGTGGGAACCAACAATCTCCATTATCGTAACCTACATGTAAACTGAGACAACTTGAGTTCCAGGTATAATCTGGATTATAATAATAATCAGATGTGATTCTTAAAACTTCCTCGGTGATAGAAATCTTTAGTTTAAACAAAACTTTGATAGAACCCTTGTAGTAAAATGCTCTAAAATTATTGTTTTAATTTTGATTAGCAAACAACATAAAGTTTATTATTTTTTTTAAGCCCTTTTCTTCCATCTTAGAATCAATATTACACATTAGTTCCAAGGCAGAAGAACAGTAAGGGCTAGGCCTATGATGGCAAACCTATGGCACATATGCCAACGATGGCATGCAGAGACCTCTTAGTGGGCATGTACAACATCCCTGGTAGAGTTAGTTACTAAAAAGGCAGAGGGGCAGCAGCAGAACTGCTCTCCTAATCCTCTCCACCACACCTCTGCACTTATTACCTTCCCTGAGCAGAGCACTCAGGCCATTCCCTCTCCCTTTCTCCTCCTCTGTCTGGCCCCAAACTACCATGACTTTCCTTCCATAGGAGAGGAGGCCAAGGCTGGAGGGGGAGACTCTGAGCTCCAGCCTTTGAGGAGGAACAGGCCAAGCCCCCCCCCCCCCCAGCTGAATGCAGCCACCCTGGGTGAAGGGAAGGAAGGAAACAGTGATAGAGGCTCATGCCCAATAACCCGATATTGAATGCCCCACCCCCATCTGACTTTCTGAGCCTATGGAGTCTCCCCTGTTCCCTCCCTCAGGTTCCTTCTTTGCTTTCAAGATCCGAACCTCCCAAGGAAGACCCCCTTCTGCACTAAGACCACTCCCCTCCTGGGGAGGCCATCAAGACCCCCCTGCAGCAAACTCCACCCCCATCAGAGAGTTTTAAATGCATACATGCTGGCTTGCTAAAGGGAAAGAAACTCCAAGACTGGGGGGAGAACTAGGGCCCCTGGCAGTGCCACCCTCACCTAGACTTCATGTCAGGTGGACTGTAGCCAGACAAGAATCATTGGTATAGCAATTCTTGCAAGCCCAGACTTGACCTGAACTCAGATTAGAATTAGCTGCCCCAAAGGGAAGCTTTTTAAAAAAAGGGAAGCTCTTATTCTAAGGCCCTGTTTAAAATAAACTACCTCTTCTCCCCATAATCAAATGGTGGCAGGACTTGCTAATCCAAGAATCTCTCCCACCTGGCTTTTCCTGAAGAGAGCTGCCTAAGGTAGTCAACAACATCCTAAAAAATAGATCCTCCTCCATACAGGATCCGTGATGGTGATGGTGATGGTGATGGTGATGGTGATGGTGATGGTGATGGTGGTGGTGGTGGTGGTGGTGGTGGTGATGGGTAGGGCATGGCATGTGCTCTTTAAAAGGTTCACCAGCACTGGGCTAGACAACAGTGGTGAAGTGACTTGCCCAGGATCACATGGGTAGGAAGTTTCTGAGGCATCTCTAGGCTTGGCTCTCTAGCTGCCCCCAAAGTTTATTTTAAAAAGCAACTTGGGGTGTTTCAGGGCTCCTTGCAGCACAGTTTGAGAAACACTGACCTGGAAGAAGGATCATTGGCCTGGAAATGAACAGAACTGGGTTATAATCCCAATTCTGCCATTAACTGTGTGAATCCTAACAAGTAATGTCAGCTCCAAGAGCTTTAATTTCCTTATCCATTAAAAACTGTTGAACCAAGTGGTCATTAAGATCCCTTCTCGTTCTAATTCTTTGTACTTCTACTCTCTAAAACATAGGACTTAAAAGGATGATCTGAAAGATAACAACATATTTATCTAGATGAAGAAAGGCCAAGAATAAGAGAATGTGATGGTACTTTCTATTAACCCTCTAAACTAGTTTCTGTTAGACTATATAAAAGGGTTTTGCCTATTCTGAAACATAAGGAACTAAGAATGCCCCCTTTGGGAACAAAATACCTGACTGCTAAGGCAGGAAGCCGTGTCCAGATTAAACCCCAGGAGCTCACACACTTACGCCAACTGTGAGGCCACGCCTTGCTTTAGTTTCTCTGTCTTTTGCTGCAGGCCGGCCTTGGAGAGGGATGTTAGGCGGGCGTCCCCCTCAGGAGGAACATAGGCATCAAAAATCCCAGCTGTGAAAGAAAGGAAAAAGTGAGCTGTATTCCTAGTCCTTCCTACTTCCCAAACACGGAGTGAAAATAATCAAAGTAAAAAATAGAAAAGTGCATAGGAAATAGTGCTTTATGTAAAGGTGATAATGATTAAGGTTGAACTGATCTCAGCTTTACTTATTATCACCAAAGAATCTCCTCTTCCAAGGAGATCACTGAGGTCAGATGTAGCTAGCATTCCAAGATGCTGACCCTCACCTGTGCAAGCCAAATGAATGGGACGCTCAAGACGTTCTTTGGGAATGACAATCCCTGCAGCACGGGCTCGGTCCTGAAACTCTTTCTCAGTTTTGTATTTAGGCTCATATATAGGAGGTATAAAGTGCTTCTTGGTTCTCACTGGGATCACAGTGGTGGGCTGGGTGACACAGGCTGGGCAGAACAAGGCTTCTAAATTCTAGGAGTGGAAAAAAGAAGATATGTTTTATCCTTTTGGAGGAAAGTCTGACATATGAACACTTATGAGTTAGTAAAGAAACATTTCCAAAGTTTTTACTACAAGCAGAATCCCGTACTAGATATCAATGCATCAAATAAAGAGAAGAAGGAATCTTTACTACAAGGGAGCTCACAGTTCAATGGAAGGACCCTACATACTTCCATCTGTTTCATTTCAGGTTAGCACAACCATACATCTTGTCATCATAAGGCAAAGGTGTGACCATGCCATTCTGCTCAAACCCCTTATTGCCTACAGAATTAAAGCTCTTCTAGGTCTGGTTCCAACCTACCTTTTCCTTTCTCATTTTATACTTCTCCTGTCTAGTTTCTCCAAATAATCCTCTAATGAGCTGCCCAAATGATATTCCTAAAGTACAAGTTTGATCATGTCACTCTTTTGCTCAAGAACAAATATTGGCTCCCTAATGCCATGAGGATAAAATACAAAGACTTTTTTGTCATTTAAAGTCTGACTCCAGACTACCTTTCTAGGCTGATTACGTATTACTCCTCTTTCTTCCATCTTCTCACCAGTAGCTTTGCTGCCTGTGTCTACCCACAGTTCCAAGACTACTACCCCCTTTCCAATTCTGGAACCAAAATCAAATCAGTACTGTCATTCAGATTGGAAAAAAAATTTCCATCCTCATTCCATAAGCTTCACTCACCAACTCTGTAACTTCCTAAACAAAAATATCCCACTCTTTCCATTACTTTTCTTTATAAGTAGTAATTCCTCAAGGAAAGAGACAATCTCTGAAGCTCACCTCTTTGCTGTTCCCTGACCAGGACAACCAATATCCCAGCTCTAAAAATTTTCTCTGGCTATCTCCCCTGCCTGGAACACTCACCCTCTTCCACTTTGCCTATTGAACCCCACTGACCTCCCTAGCTTCCTTTAGGCCTCAACTAAAATTCCATCTTTTAGTGGAAGCCTTCCCCAAACCCCCTTAATAATAATATCTTCTCTCTGTTAATTACAGGCATACCTTGTTTTATTGCAATTCATTTTATTGTGTTTTACAGGGTTTTGTTTTTAACAAATTGAAGTTTTGTGGTACATCTACCAAGTTTATCTGCACAATTTTTTCCAACAGCATGTGCTTATATCATGTCTCTATTTCACATTTTGGTAATTGTTGCACCATTTCAAACTTCTGCATTATTATATTTGTTATGGTTATCTTTGATCAGCAGTATTTGTTACTAATGTACTACTGTTCTAGGGCAACAGGAACTGGGCCCATATAAGATTGACAAACTTAATCCATAAATGTTGTGTGTGTGTTCTGACTGCTCCACTAATCCTGTTTCAATTCAATCCCCCACCCTCCCACCCCACCTCCGCTTCAGATTTCCTTATTCTCTAATAGTATTGATATTAGGCCAGTGAATAATTGTAAAATAATGCCTCAGTGTGTTTGTCTTGTCTGTTCATTATGCCTGGCATGCACATACACATCCCAACCTTTTATTTATATCTCCAAACTCAGAATAATATCGTAAGCATTCAACGAATGTTCACTCATTCATTCATTCTACGATTCTACTGCGGAGCCTCAGGCTTCCATCAGGACCCAGACAGACCAGAGGAAGGCAAGCGACCCCATAGTCAGGCTTTCTTCCCAGCTGGGTCTCGCCTGAATATCACCCCAGAATTCGGCACCACCCGGTCTCCTCCTTCTTCTCGCCCCCTGTACCCCGCTGCTACCCACCTGGCGAGAACAAGGTCCCAGAACCCGGGACAGGGAAAATACCCCCTGCCTCAAGGGCGCCGCCATGTTGTGCACGCGGGGGACGCCGGGAAGGTGGGAGACCGTAGGGAGGACGGAGAATGCGCGCGCGCGTGAAGATGAGAGGTTGGACATAGTCAGGGAGTGGAATTTTCCAGGGCGTTTAGCCAGTATCTCCTCGCGCTTTCCCCAATCCCTTCCTAGCTAGGGGCGGGGAATAGAGGTGCTCGTACCCGTGCGCGTACGGGATGTCACGCGCTCGGGACTTTGCCGAGGGGAGGAGGATTGCGCCTGCGTGCTCCAATCTCTTTAGGTAGTCTATATCCTGAGCTTTTGCTAGGGGGCAGCGTCTCCTTGCTCTGTTTCCCTTGTCCTCACCCAGTGTACCAGGATCAGCCCCGAGCCCTGGCAGACTGCTGGGTCCCCTCCCTCTCCGTGCCAGTGACAGTATGTAGGGCACCATGACTCCCAAAAGGGCAAAGGGACCTGGGAGAGGAAGGGGGACACTATCATTGGCTGAGGGACCAGTCCTCTTGGGGTCTAAGGTCAGTCCTGACCCTATCACGGAGGTGACCTCGACCCTGGGTCACTTCTCTTACCTAGGTTTCAGATTCCTCACCTGTAACCAATCAAGGAGAAGAAAATGACTTCTCCTCTACCATCAAATGTTGGGGATGAGTGAAGTCATATTTCTTTCAGGTAAGTGCTTTAAAAGTAAGGAGAAAAAGAGAGAAGAAAAGTATCACTGGTATATATTTATTCAGAAATTGTTTATTGAGCCCGAGGCTGAGCCTTGGCCTTGATCTTTCTCTGTTTAGTGGGGTGGGCAGGAGATGTGCAGAGTCATTCAACACAACTGAAATGACTGAACATACCCAAAGCATCAAACTCCTCAGACTTAACCAATTTTGCCCATTCTTCCCCTGAAATAGCTTCTTAGAGCCATCCCTTCTTCATTCCTATGTCTGCTATAGATGCTGAGTCCAGCATTGAAGCCCACCCATTCTCCCTTATTCTGCCTACTTCTAAGCTGCCTTTCCTGCCATTCTTTGATGAAAGTTCATTTTAAGCTTCATCCTAGGCAAAACAGAATTAAGTGTTTCATTTCATATTGTTATGTGAATGAAAAATCATGTTACACATCAGCTTAGGTAAAACAATTAGGAAAATCTATTTGCTAAATCCAACAAATATTTGTTAAACACTTGCACTTTGCTAGGCACCAGGAAAACAGAAATTTAAAATGGAGGCAATACTTTCCCTCAAGGAATTTGTTCTTTTGTATCTTCTAAAACCCATTAGAAGTAAATCATGAAGGTTCAAATCCGGCCTCAGACATGTCCCAGCTGTGTGACCCTGGGCAAGTCACTTGACCCCCATTGCCCACCCTTACCACTCTTCCACCTATGAGCCAATAAACAGAAGTGTTTAAAAGGTTTTAAAAGGGTTTAAAAAAAAAAAGTAAATCATGAATCATCTTCATTGTGTACTCTACTTGGTTATCTATGTGTAAAAGAGAGTTGGTATGAAAATAGAGTGATTCTGTTGAGGAGTTATCACTCTTAAAAAAAAAAAACCTCTTAATTTCTTGCCTTAGAATTGATATTTAGTACCAGTTCTAAGGCAAAAGAGCAGTAAGTGCTAGGCAAATGGGATTAAGTGACTTGTCCAGAGTCACATAGCTAGGAAGGGTCTGAAGCCACATTTGAATCCAGGATCACCATCTCAAGGCTTGTCACTCTTATCTACTGAGTCACCCAGCTACCCCAGGAACTATGACTCTTAATGATATTTCCTAAAATATGAGTTTCAGTTGTCCACATTTCAAGGAAGTTTTTAGGCAAGAGGATTCTTGGTAGTATGAGTTAAGAGGAAAAGGTGTTTACTGCCCTCAGGAAGGAAGGAAGGAAGGAAGGCTGGTTGTATAACTAGGTGAAGAACAAAAAAGGTCCTGTAGGAACAGCCTTGAAATAGGAGACCCAGCACATATTAAGTACCACATAAATACTTCTTCAATGAACTGGAAAGACTGAAGCAGAGTATCAAAGATAAGTTGTTTGTTCCCAGATATAGATAGAAGAAATATATAGAATCCTTTCTTGAGGCTATTACTTAGCCCCAGTCTAGATAGTTCTCCCTCCAAAGAGCAGCAGGGTATATCTGTATCTTTGTCCTTTTTTAGTGAGGAAGGACCTTTTAGCAGTGACAACTTCAGCAATTAATTTTCTAAGTTACTCGACTTGACATTATGAAGATATGCACCCAGTTAAATTTGAGGAGGGAATCCTTCCTTAAAAATCAGGAAGTTTTGATAGTAAATGACATGTAACTTGAAGATAATGTTTGCTTTGTGTCTGTATCTCTTTTCTTGGGCACTTACGGACTGATATAATTTCAAGAAAATAGAGGAAGATGGAGGAGGAGGTGACTTTTCTTAAGGTTTATGCAGAGGATTTCAGCAATTGATTTAAAAAATGTTTTTATTGTCATGCAAACACACTTCTATATTGGTCATTGTAAAATCATACTCATACTTAACCAAAACCCCAAAATAAAACCATCAATACCCTGATGTGAAAGATAGTATGCTTTGATTTGCATCTATCTGACTCCCAATAGTTCTCCCTGGAGATGGATAGCATTCCTTATCATGTCTTTCAAGATTGTCCCAGATCGTTGCATTGCTGAGAGTAGCCAAATTTTCAGTTGATCATAGGACAATATTGCTATTACTATGTACAGTATTCTCTCAGTTCTGTATATTTTGCATCAGTTCATGGTCTTCCCAGCTTTTTCTGAAATCTTCAGCAATTAATTTTCTAAGTAAAATATTCTTTACTGAACTTTAGCTGTCCTGTCATAAACCTTGTTAGGATCATCAACCCATTCATTGACATTGACATTGACCTGCCTACCAAGGCGTTACTTTTCCTATCTTCAAAAACTTGGCGCCTTTGTCAGGTGATCTGCTACTACCAAGCAGTTGCTTGCTTACCATCTGGAAGTATTGAAAGGAGTGTGTTGTACTCGGGCTAATCAATCAAAGAATGTGCCTTTGTCTTCTGACTGGACATAGATGATTACCTACTTCTTAACCAGTATAATGTTGTCTCCCTCAGCACAGCAGTAATCCTGGTGACGATCCAGAAATCATTCTGAAGCCCTGTTGTTCCCTTTTTCCTGAGGCCTCGAGAATGATTCAAATAAAGGCTCTTATACAATACCTAGTACTTTTTGTCTAAACTCCTTTGAGTTTGAAAGTTGTCTCTTCTAGGATCTGCTTTCCTGCCACTACTCACTGCTCTAGAAGCCTTAAAATTTTTCTTCTCCCTTTCTAGGATGGGCTCAGTGGATTGAGAGCCAGGCCTGGAGATGGAAAGTCTTGGGTTCAAATGTGACCTCAGGTACTTCCTAGCTGTATTACTTGGACAAGTCACTTAACCCCAATTGCCTAACTCTCTTTTGCCTTGAAACTGATACTTAGTATCAATTCTAGAAGTTAAGGGTTTAAAAAACATTTTTTCCCCAATAATGTGTTCAGAGCTAAACTAAGCTCCATAATGGCAAAGATAATGTTTTACCCACACTTTGTATCTTCTGCATTGTTTCATGTGCTGCAACACAACAATCACAAGCATTTTTAGGCACCTAGTGTGTCTGGCACTTGATAGCTGAGGACACAAAAACACAAGATACAAAGACACTATCTTTATGTTGGTGAAATAAATATGTGAGGAGCTGTCTCCCATGTCTTTATCACCAGATGGGCCCCAGGTGTTCAGGGTTAATCCTTTCCTTGCCTCCAGCTCCATACCCCCCTCCTTTCTCTCCACTTTCACCTCAACTAGTAAATCTAGCTGTAATCCTAAAAGGGAATTTCAGGCTATTTGTGCCTGAAGCTTCCCCCATGATAAGAGAGAGGGGGGCAAAGCTTACAGATCAGAGTAATCTGCTTGCAACCCACTTCCATTCTTGGGGATTACCACTGCAAGGGGAGGCAGGACTGGAATAAATCTGACACCTTCAGGTTGGGAACATGAGAAAGGACAGTCAAGGGTTTGGGGGGCTTTGGAACATGGAATTCCCACAGAACCTAGGGACTATATTTTTCTCATGCCAGAATTTTCTATTCACTAAATAGGAAGGACTAAACTTGATTTAATCCATATGACTATGACCTTTGTTGAGTTAGACACACTGGTATCAAACTCAAAAAGAAACAGACCCTAAGTAGGCCATATATTAACTTAGAAAACCACAAGTACTTATTATCTAGCCTGTGTTATATTTTTATTTTGTTAAACATTTTATAATTACATTTAAACTGGTTAGATGGCATTCAGCCATTTGATACCTCTGAGCTAGAGCACCCTGAAGGCCACTATAAGTACCCCAAAACGAGTTCTTTTTTTTTTTTTAATCTGTACCTTTTGTCTTACAATCCTTATATTCTAAGGCAGAAGAGCAGTAAGGGCAAGGCTCCTAGAGTTAAAGGACTTTCCCAGGGTCACACAGCTAGAAAATATCTGAAGTCACATTTAAACTCGGGTCCTCTGGATTCTAGGTCTGGTTTTCTATCCACTGAGCCACCTTGCTTCCCAGAAATGAGTTATTCTTAAAGCTGTTTTATACTTTTCTGGACATACCCTATAAATTTCCCTTGGTGCTAAGCCTAATTAATGTAACCTTACCACATTTCAGTTACCTCTTCTCTCAATCAATAAGCATTTATTAAGTGACTGTTACGTGATAAGGAATAGAAATACAAAGAAAGGCAAAAGAAATAGAAGATAAATAGGACTTTGTCAACAGAAGGAAGGCTCTAGAATTTAGAGAGATTGGGAAAGGCTTTCTATAGAAGTGTGGTTTTAGCTGGGGCTTAAAGAAAGCCAGGGTAGGTGGGAGGCAAAGACAAGGAGGGAGAGAGTTCCAGGGGTAGGGAACAGCTAGAAAAAATGCTGGAAGACAAGGGATTGAATGTCTTGTTTGTGGAACAGCAAGGAGGTCATGGGATTAAAGAATATGTTGGGAGCTCTAAAATGGAAGAAGACTGGAAAGGTTGGGGAAGGGTGAGACTAGATTATGAAGGGCTTTGAATGCCAAACAGAGGATTTTGTCTTTGATCTGGAAGATAATAGAGAGCTACTAGAATTGTTTGAATGGGGGATGATGGGTTGTACTATAGGAAAAATCACTTTGGCAGCTGAATAGAGGATGCACTGGAGTGGAGAATGATTTATGGCAGGCAGACCAACTAGTAAGCTATTGTAATAGTTCAGGCATGAGGTAATAAGGGCCAATAGGACAATGTGACTGTGAGAAGAGAGCAAGAGGTATATTGGAGAGAAGTTGCAAAGGTGAAAAGGACCAGCCTTATCAACTGATTGGATATTGGAGAGTTAGAAATAGTGAGGAGTAGAGGATGACACCTAGATTGTGAACCTAGGGGACTGGGAAGACAGTGATGCCCTAGACATAATTCAAGCATAGATATATTATGCATGTCAAGATAGACATGGATGTAGTATATATAGGTTCCACCAGGAGTAGACAAGGTAGGAATCTACCTTAGGACACAATAGAATACATTTTTTTAAATGTCCATACAAACCTACTTACTGTGGCTCAGTAGTTTAAGAGCAGTGGGCCTGGAGTAAGGAAGACCCAAGTTCAGATGCAGCCTCAGATACTTCCTAACCGTGTAATCCTGGGCAAATCACTTAACCCTGATTGCCTCACCCTTGCCTTTCTGTCTTATAATTTATACTAACATAGAAGGTAAGAGCTTTCAAAAAATAGTCTAAAAATATTTTCCTCATCCTGGAAAAGAATTGAATTTCTGAGTGTTCCAACTCTCACATCACCACCTCATCCTACTTAATCTTACTTCAATCAAGTCTTTCCAGACCTATTCCCATCCCATGAGGTAGGAATATTTAAATTTCTTATTTTGAGTAACTGTCAGTTCTGTATGTATTTTGCCCCTAATTTCAGAACTCTCTCATTTTTAGAATATGAATCATTTGCTATCCCACTCCCACCCTGCCCACTAAGAATTTAACTAGGGTGGCTAATAGAGCAGCAGTTTAAGGCACAGCATGGAATGAAGCAGTTAGCACTTCTCTCAGCTCCTAACAGCTGCTTTACCTTCTCCTGGCCAAGAGACAGATCTTCATGTGGTTGCTTCCTATTCTACTTCTTGTCCCTCACTCAACCTCTCCCACCTCCTTCTTCCTTTAAACAGTGTCAGAAGGTTAACAGCTAGAGACTGAAAGTGGGGAAATCAGCCCAATCCAAAGAGGCACATGTACATAGGTTGTCTGATCCTTTTCCTAGAGTTCACTCTTTGCTCTTCTCCACCTCTTAGAATTGTTAACTTCATTCAAGCCCAGGTTCAAACACGCACTGAGGACAGGACCACATAGGACTAACATAGGTTAGTGCTTTTTTTTACTGCCCCAAATTATCTTCTATTTATAGGTCTGTTTACATGTATCCCCCAGTAGAATGTGAATTCCTTGAGGGCAAGGACTAATTTTTTCTTTCATTTTTTGGTTTTTGTGTACATAGTATAGGGCTTTATATACAGAAGCTCTTTGCTAATTGTTTATTGAACAGAGTGAGGCATGGGGCAGGGAAATGAGATTTTTAGTTGTTATCACTCAACTCTCCGATCCCTCCTTTCCTCCTAAGAATCACCAGGTATGTGGGTGCTTACTTGAACACTTCCATCTTTCGGCAAACTCAAAGGAGATAGCATTTCACTCAAGTGCAAAAGCAACTATGTTGAGTTAAGAAATTTGGGTTCTAGTTTGAGAACTGCTAGAAATTCCATCTGTCTTCAAGTCATTTAACCTTTTGGGCCTTACTTTTCTCCTCTGCAAAATGAAGGAATTGACTAGATGATCTTTAAGGCCCCTCT
The DNA here is from genome assembly GCF_016433145.1 of Gracilinanus agilis. Classification (NCBI taxonomy): domain Eukaryota; kingdom Metazoa; phylum Chordata; class Mammalia; order Didelphimorphia; family Didelphidae; genus Gracilinanus; species Gracilinanus agilis. Next base: position 195,258,463 of record NC_058133.1, read on the forward strand.
GTCTCTGGCATTCTGTGGTTTTACGAAATACTTAGTTAACATGGCGTAATGGAAAGGCAGTTGAACTTGGGGTAAGGCCTTTCCGAGGACCCATTTCCTCATTTGTAAAATGGGGATAAAACTTGTAATACCTGTCTCACGGGGTTATTGTAAAGATCATAGCATATAACATACATAAAGCACTTTGTAAACCTTGAAGGTAGAATTAGTACTATGTGCAAGATACACTCTTGGCTTTGCCCTTAGAGTCTAGTCATTGATGTGAACCCCAGAGTTGATTTAGTGGCCCCATAAGCCTGACTGAAGATAACTGAGTCTTAATAAGTTTTACCACCTAGGCCTATCAGCTTTCTGGAGTCAAGCCAGAGCAGCCTTGTGAATATGGAAGAATTCCCACTAGAGGGAGCCAAGGTCGCATTGGAAATGGAACACTGGGGAGCCCAAATGAGATGTGATTACTTCCTGAGATTTTCTGAGCAAGGCTTCCTTTGCCTGTTACTATAGGCCCCTTACTGTATTTATGGGATTCTCTATTGCACTGACTTATTTTTATTATACTTTATTTGAAGTACAGCACTGGGGGAAGATGAGGGACAGGAATCTCTTATATCAGTAAGTCAGCCTGTTTGAAAATGTTGTCACCAGCACCATATTATTGATTTACTGGTTGGAAGGTGTGCTTTCAAGCTGGAAAATTCCTTGCCACAGTACCTAGTACTAAGTGGGCTCAGAACAGGGTAGCCTCTTGAGGTTCTTCTCCTGCCCTCCTCAACCTTTCAGCTTTTCAGCCACAGCTCTGACTCTACAATCCTTCCTTGGGCCTAGTTCTTTGTAGGTTGGTACATTTTAATTATTCCTGGCATTGAGAGCCTCCTCTTGCCTTTTTACCTCTGGCCTTTTAAACTATCTTCCCTCTACCCAGCTCTGGGCTTTCCTTTTCTCTCATCACATCTCTCCATTTTACATTAGTTTCTTGGAAAGTGCCAGCTCTTTCCACCTTGATGCAAAGGTATGTGGTTGGGAGAGGAAAGACTAAATAGGGTGGGTGTGGTACTGAATATGTTACTACTGCTGGGAAAACTAGGGTGAAACCACTGGGAAGAGGCCTAGGGGGAAGGCGTTGGTAAAGAATGGCCCTTCCTCCTCTCGGTCTTACTTTCTTTTACCGGAGAGGTTTCCCAGAAGTATGGCAGAGGTCCACTTTGACTCACCCATTGCTTACTGAAGTAATCTCTCTAGCTTTTATGGCCCTGCAGCAGCAGCAACAGCATCCCTGAATCAGCAACAAATGGAAGATTAGACTTCCTATTTCTTTAATCTATTTCTATGTCTCAAACATTTAAACAAATATGTGAAGTTTAATAGTCTAGCCACTTGATTTTACAAATACCAGCCCTGGAGAACATAATGGTAGTAAAATGAATGAAATCAGTCTATACTAAGAGTTGGACTGTTAATAACTATTTCTGAAGTGTCTGCCTGAACCAGGCACTGTGCTAAAGCAAATACAAATACAAATTCAAAGAATATACAAAGAAAAGGAGCTCAAAGCTCAATAGGAAAGATATAAGGTACAACAAGGCAAACAAGCAGGGTAAACAGAGGGAAGGCACTAAAACTAAGAAGGATTGGGAAAAGGTTCCTCTAAAAAATAAGATTGTAATTGAGATTTGAAAGAAGCCAGGGAAATCAGGAGATGGAGATGAAGAAGGAGAGAGTTCAGCCATTCAGTATGCCTGGAGGTAGGAGATGGAGTACTTTTTAGAGAACAAGAATGCCAGGAGACTATTGTTGAAGTGTCAAAAAATACACGGAGGGTGTAAGATGTAAGGAAACTGGAAGGTGTGCTCTACTTTTGTTTTTATATCCCCATTGTCCAGTTCCAGTGCCTGGAACATAGTAGGTACTAAATAATTAATTCATGATTGCTTGAAACACACATATACATTATATGTACATATATAGATGTTAAAGATGTAGGCTTAACAATTTTTTTTTTCATAGAGATGTGCCTCAGACAGCTTTGGAGACCATTGCTTTAAGGCACGTCTGTGTAGTGCAATGGATAGAACTTGGATAGGCGTTCAAGTCACAAAGACCCGAGTTGGATTGAATAGCTTACTAGCTCTAGGAAGGGAGAGGGTAGGAGGAAAGGATTGTATAATTTCAGAAAACTTAAGTAGAAATTTATTACATGTAATTGGTAAAAAAAATGTTTTTTAATTACAAAAAAAAAGCAAAACCCAAGATCTGAGTTCAAATTCTACTTCAGATACTTACTAATACCTACTTCACAAGGTGTTGTAAGGATTAAATGAGTTAAGGCATTTGGCATACTTTAAAGCACTGTAAATGCTAGCTATTATTATTAATTATTGCTTCATTTCAGCCAAATTGCATTGTTCTCTACCCTTTATTTTCATCCTGTCCTTTTCTTATTCTTTCTTCCCCTTTCCATTCCCTACTTTCAAAGTCTTTCGATATTTTCCCTTCCTTCAAGTCTTAACCCACATGCCCCTTCTTTAGTGGAACCTACCAGAGATCTTTTTGTATTCCTCCAGCTGCAAGGAAGCTTAAGATTTCTCATAGTAAATTGCCTACACATTTGCTTTGCAAATAGCAGTCTTCCTCATATCAGAGTTGTTTGCATCTGTCTTCTTCCTTCCCCATCTCCCTTTCCCAATACAGGGTAAGCCCCTTCTTCTTTTTAAAACTCTTACCTTAGTATCAATTCTAAGATAGAAGAATAGTAAGGGCTAGGCAAGTCAAGGTTAAGTGAATTGCCCAGGGTCATGCAGCTAGGAATTCTCTGAAGCCATATTTGAACCCAGATCCTCTTAACTCGAGGCCTGGCACTCTTTCCATTGTGTAAGCTTCTTGAGAGCAATGACTGTTGCCTCTTTTTCTTAAAACCTAGCACTTAGCATATTACCTTGCACATAAAAATACTAGTTAATTTTTTTTTAAACCCTTAACTTCTGTGTATTGGTTCCTAGGTGGAAGAGTGGTAAGAGTGGGCAATAGAGGTCAAGTGACTTGCTCAGGGTCACACAGCTAGGAAGTGTCTGAGGCCGGATTTGAACCTAGGACTTCCTGTCTCTAGGCCTGGCTCTCAATCCACTGAGCTACCCAGCTGCCCCAAAATACTAGTTAATTTTTAAAAATATAGTTCTATGGAATGACCTCCAGGAATTGATGCAGAGTGAAAGGAGCAGATCCAGGAGAACATTGTACACAGACACTGATACACTGTGGTACAATCGAACATAATGGACTCTCTACTAGTAGCAATGCAATGATCCAGAGCAAGGCTGAGGGACTTAGGAGAAAGAAAACTAGCCATATCCAGAGAAAGAACTGTGGGAGGAGAAACACAGAAGAAAAATAACTGCTTGAACACATAGGCTGATGGGGATATTATTGGGGATGTAGACACTAAACGATAACTCTAGTCCAACTATCAATAATATGGAGTGCGGTCTTAATCAACAGTAAATGTAAAACCCAGTGGAATTGTGCATTGGCTACCAGAGGTGGGAGGGTTTGAGGGAGAGGGAAAGAACATGAAATATGTAACTATGGGAAAATATTTTTTAAAAAGCTTATAAAGGAAACAAAGTGGAAAAAATATATGTATAGTTCTAATTTTGTTCCTTAGCCAGTTAAAGAGAGGTGTTCAATGTGGCTGTTGGAAAATACACGTATCAGGTAGAATTCTGGAGACACCATATGGAATAAGTAACTTGAGGAACAGCATATCTGAAACATATTTCATTTCTAGTTCAAATGTTGAACTCAAAGCTCTGAATCTCTTTTCAAGGACTCACTTCCTGGATGAATCCTGGAAATAACTGCTCTTTATTTTTTCCAAAGAATTCCTGTCTTTCCCTCACCATTATCATGGCTCCTAATAATAAAAGCTGATTTCCAGGAAAGCAAACCTCAGTTTTATCCCATGACTGAGAGGAAAAAGCCATTTTATCCTGGCCAAAACGTTCCCTCTGCCAGAGCTCCTCATCTAGAAGGAAGGAAAGAATTTCAAAGTTTCCAAAAGATCTGCCTAAAAGGGAGGGGAAGGAGAAGCAGCAAAGCTGGAACCCTAAGCCTATTGAATTCAAAAAAAGTATTAATAACTGTAAACTAGAAAGTTTGCCCAGCAGTGTTTCTTCTGGAACATAAGAGTTTCTTTGCTTCTTTCTCAGACAGAATATTTCATCTATTCTCTGTTCCTAGTTCACCTTCCTTCCATTTTAGCCATTTCGTGACTTAAAAAAATCACTCTTGGAGGGTTTTAGAGTTAGAAGTTAACCCAACAGTCCACATAATTTAAAAATCTTTCCTATGCCATCTCTAGCACATAACCATTTAATTTTCTGTTTGAAAACTTCCAAAGACAATGATTTTGACATTTAGGATTTTAGTACTGAAAGAGCCCTTGTCCAGTCCTCTCATGTTATTAGTATTATTTTCAAAATGGCCTCATAGTTTATTGAAAATGATTAAATACTTATCCATAGATCCTTCTACTTCTCCTCATCTCTACAAATTGTTCCCACTTATCTTTTCCATTCTTTGGATATAATCAGAGAATTTCTGAATGATACTAATTTGCAGATTATGGAAAGTGGACAAAGGAAGAGTATAGTATGTTTAGGCCCCCACTTCCAGGCCATACAGCATAAATAAGGGAAGGCAAGGGAGCATGGGGAGGAAGAGTGGTTTCCCTACCCTTGGCTCACCAAACTAGTAGGATTCACAAATACCTGTAGTCTTGGGTACTGAGCATTTTTCACATTCCAGTGCATGTCTCTGCTTCAAGGTCTAGGTTGCTTCTGTAGGGATGGTTTCAGCATTTCCATTTCCGGTCATAATGGTTCGAAATAGAATCTTGGGCCTGGGTAATAACCTGAGGCTACCATTGCACAGCAGTTAGACCCAAAGTCAGCAGCTGTTCATCACACTCTCCAACCCACTGTTTTTTTTTTCCTCTTTGTTTCTAGTTGGTTGATTGGTTATTGTCCTTCTTACTTGAAAAGGAGCAAAATGATATCATTTAACATCTTTTGACTTCTGCATAAATTGGATTTAAGTGAGGCAGAGTTGCACAAAGTTGTCAGCCTTACTCTGTCTACTAAGTCCAAGGGCAAAATAAAAGTCAAGGCAACTGGCGATAGCTCGGGACGCAGTGACTGACCGTAGCATTTTCCATATCTAACCAAGTCTGCACCACAGTGCCTGCTGAATGAACAAATTGTTCTCATCTGCTTATTCCAGTAGGGGAAGTCTTTGTATCCCTGGAGTAGACACTCTCTGATTCGCTGACAAGTTTGAGGCCTGTTGATTACTCTCAACCTGGTTTAGTTCTTCTGCCTAAATGGATTTACTGGGATGTGGCCAATGAACATGTTCTAGCTTCTTGGAGCCATAAGTGAGAGTTGGGTGAAAGGGTAGACATCAGAGGTGGATGATCAGTCAGTCAGAGGTGCTAGGCCTTCCTGAATAGCCCGACCACCCAATGTCTCAGCTAGGATATCTGTCTCAAAGGCTCTGAGAGAAAACTTGTTCTCTTGCATGCAAGTTGTGTCATGTCGATGTCCTTTCACTTGACCTCATGCCTTTTGTGACTCCATGTTCCCTATAAGGCCTGGCAAAGGGGGGAGGTGATGGTGGGCCGCCCAAAATGATCTGCCAGCTTCTGTCTCTTTGAACCTTTGTCATCATCAGCCCCAGTCTTGTAAGGAAAATAATTATAATTAAAATATGTAAAGTATTTGTGTAGGTAAAGGTTCTAGAAATAATATATACGAAGAGATTATTCGGGATAGTTGAGAGAAAACTAGTCTTTGGAGTCAGAAGACTTGGGTGCAAGACCTACCCTAGATGCACTGTCTGAGTAATCCCGGACAATTCACTGGACAATTCACCTCTCAGTCCTTGAGCATGTATAATGTCTAGGGTTATGAGTGGTAAAGAAGGGCCCAGATAACACTGACAGAGGAGATTGGGAGGTCCTTAATGAAATCACAGGTCTGATTTTTTAAAAAATGCGTTACACATTTTAAAGCTCTCTATATATATCAGCTATAATTTAATATTGATATTACTAATTTCTCTTAGTCTCCTCTTTGGGCTTTTTAAATTTTAATTTTCTTAAAATCAAATAAAATCAGTATTTTCACATTCAAAGTAGAATAGAAAAAGAAGATTGTACATGAAATGAGAAATCTCTATTATGCGTAGCTCACTTTTCCTTTTAAGTGTATAATGTATTCAACATGTATCTTTCAAAGCTGCCCTGCTTGTCTGTTTCCTTCTGGTCTTCCTTCTGTCTTCTTTTGTGCATTTAAAAAAATGCTTCAGTGGAAACCCTTATCCTTAACACAAGCTCTCTCTTTGAAAAAAAAAGGAAGAAAGAAAGAAAAAGAAAACCCTCATAGATTTCCATAGTTAGACAAAAAAAAGTCCTACATTGTTTGTGTCTGAAAAATATATCTCCCTTAAAATACTGTAGGTAGCATGCTATATCATAGTCCTCTGGAATGGTGGTTGGTTATTGTATTGTTCAGGTTCAATATTGTATTATATTGTTTTAGGACTTTCAAAACTGTTTTTCTTTACAGTGTGGTTGTTATTGTATACATTATTCTTTTGGCTCTGCTTATTTCACTTTGCCTCAGTTCATACAAATCTTTCTAAATTTCTCTGAAATTATCATAACACAATATAATTTGTTCTACCATTCCCCAATTCACAATTACCCACTTGCCAGTAGTTTTCAGTTCTTTACTATAATGATTTTTTAAAACCCTTCTATAAATATTTTTCTACATATATGTTTCCTTTTTTTCTTTTCTCTCTTTGGGTCTAAAGCTGTGATATACTAGGGCAGAAGGTATGAACAATTAAATGACTTTTCCAAATCGCATTGTATAATTGCTAGACCACATCCCAAATCCAGTGCCCTTTCCTTTATAACAATCTGCTTTCATTTTGTGAGTCACCTTGTTGTATTATTGGATAATCCTCATTGTTGTAAAGTTATTCCCTTATACTAAGGTGAAATCTGTCTTGTAACTTTCACTTACTGATCTTCAGTGTGCCCTACTGAGCTATAAGGATTAAACCAGGGGCAGCTAAGTAACACAGTGAATAGAATAGCAGGCCTGGAGTTGGGAGAACTTGGGTTCAAATTTGACCTCAGTCACTTTCTAGTCATATATGACTCTGGGCAAGTCACTTAAATCCAGATCCCCACTTCTTACTGCTCTTTCGTCTTGGAATGAAACTTAGTATTGAATCTAAGATAGAAAGTGAGAGTTAAAAAAAAAAAAGAATTTAGACTAAAACATAAAGTAAGGGTTTTAATTTTTAAAAAAATTAAATTTAACCTTCTACCTGACAGCTTTTCCTTACATATTATAGCATAGCTGTCCTATTGTTCTTTAGTACTCGTTTCCAAGCTAAAGGTTCCATTTATAATGTGGTTTCCAGATCCCTCACCATTTTGGTCTATCTTTTGTGCGTACTGTTTAGTTGGTTAATGTAGCTCTTAAAATGTGGCATCCAAAATGAATATAATTCTCCAGATGAGCTGTGACTAGTGTTGAGTGCAATGGGATTATCACCTCTCTTGGTGCTATTATGAGAAATGTGCTTTGTTTTATTATAGGTGTATCTGCATTAGCTGTTTTTTTAAACCTTACCTTCTTTTAAAATTTTTTTTGAAAATTTAATTTAATTGATTAATTTAGAATATTTTTCCATGGTTACAGGATTCATGTTCTTTTCCTCCCCTCCTATCCCCCCCCCATAGCCAATGAACAATTCCACTGGGTTTTACATGTGTCATTGATCAAGATCTATTTCCATATTGATATGTGCACTAGGGTGATCGTTTATAGTGTCCACATCCCCAATCATATCTCCATCAACCCATGTGAACAAGCAGTTGTTTATCTTCTGTGTTTCTGCTCCCACAGTTCTTTCTCTGGATGTGGATAGTTTTCTTTCTCACAAGTCCCTCAGTCTTGCTCTGGATCCTTGAATTGCTGCTAGTAAAGAAGTCCATTACATTCTATTGTACTACAGTGTATCAGTCTCTGTACAATGTTCTCCTGGCTCTGCTCCTTTCACTCTGCATCATTTCCTGGAGGTCTTTCCAGTTCACATGGAATTTCTCCAGTTTACTATTCCTTTGAGCACAGTAGTATTCCATCACCAACAGATATCACAGTTTGTTCAACCATTCCCCAATTGAAGGGCATTCCCTCATTTTCCAATTTTTTGCTACCACAAAGAGTACGGCTATAAATATTTTTGTACAAGTCTTTTTCCTTATGATCTTTTTGGGGTATAAACCAAGCAGTGCTATGGCTGGATCAAAGGGCAGACAGTCTTTTAAAGCCTTTTGGACATAATTCCAAATTGCCATCCAGAATGGTTGGATCAATTCACAACTCCTCTAGCAATGCATTAATGTCCCAATTTTGCCACATCCCCTCCAACATTTATTACTTTCCTTTGCTGTCATGTTAGCTAATCTGCTAGGTGTGAGGTGGTACCTCAGAGTTTAAACCTTACCTTCTGACTTAGAATTGATACAAAGTGTCAGTTCTAAGGCAGAAGAGTGATATGGGCTAGGCAATGAGGGCTAGATGACTTGCTCAGGGTTCCACAGCTAGGAATTATCTGAGGCCAGATTTGAACACAGAACCTCCCATCTCTAGCTTGGTTTTCTGTCCACTAAGCCACCCAGCTTTCCCCATTAGCTGTTTTTATTTTTATTTATTTTTTAATTTTAATTTTGAATATTTTCCCATAGTTACATATTTCATGTTCTTTCCCTCTCCCCCAAACCCCTCTAACCCCCCCACCCCCAGTTAACACACAATTCCACTGGGTTTTACATATATCTTTGATCAAGACCTAATTTCATATTATTGATAGTTGGACTAGAGTTATCATTTAGTGTCTACATCCCCAATAATATCCCCATCAGCTCATGTGTTCAAGCAGTTGTTTTTCTTCTGTTTCTACTGCCACAGTTCTTCCTCTGAATGTGGCTAGTTTTCTTTCTCAAAGTCCCTCATCCATTAGCTATTTTTAAAAGCAGTTATGTTATATAGTTGGTTTATAATGAACTTGTTGGCCATGAACTGTCAATTTTAGGGTCCTGCCCATCCTGATATCTATTTTTCAACCTAAATGAAGGATCTTATGTTTATCTCTGTTAAAATTAATCCATCTGAACTAGGTAATACAATTTGAAATTTTAATTCTGCTTTCCATACTGTTAATTAGCATTTTTAGCTTGTCACCAACAAATTTAACTAACATGGCAGTCAGAGTTTGTCCAGGCTTCCATTTTTCCCAACTATATTGCTATTTTTGTTATCTAAATTCTCCAATTTTTGTTTTTCACTATGGCTCCTACCTGCTTCTCTGGTGCCATCCCTGCAGAAAAGGGGATTTGTCATTGCTTGAGGCCTAGGAAAAACAAATTCTAGAGCCAAACTGAGTTGATGACATTTCTGTGTGTGTACTACATGGGGATTGTGTGTGTGTGTGTGTGTGTGTGTGTGTGTGTGTGTGTGTGTGTGTGTGGTGTTGGGATAGGTGGGAAAAAGTGGTATCTAGGGAGGAGAGTGTGGAAATCATCATTCAAATCGACTTCCTCAGTGAAGGTGTGACTGAGAAGTAGCAACAGGTTTCACCACTCTTCCCTGAAACTGTTTGGCCAGAATTTAGGAGGTGTCTGGGGAAGATCTGAACAACTAAGTACCCAAATGATCAATTTGAGGTGGGGAAGAGCAAAAACAGACAGTGAGAGTTGGGGAAGGTGCTTGTGCTCTAGATTTTAAACATTTCAAAGGAAAAATACCAGGGAGAAAGATTGTAAGTTGATCTTTGGAGGGATTTCTTGCAGAAGTGTACACAGATTCCAAATCAGTAAGTTCTATAATTGGGTCAGATAGCTTTGGGGGCGTGTGTGGAGAATAAGGGGAGAAAGAATGAAGAGCAGGTGAAAAAGACTCTAGGATCCCAAAAGTGGTCTTTCGCAAACCATTCTGTCAATATTTTTGGGAATGTGATCTCAAGCTACCCAGGTAGTATTTGCAGTATTTGGGGGTAGAAGAAAAGAAAGACAGGGATCCTTAGAGGTCATCTCACCTACCCTCCCACCTTCAGTAAGACTATACCTGAGCCTTTACAAATAATAGTCTACTACAAATCTCCAAAGGAGATACCACTTCCCTTGGTGATATGTCTCAATAGTTTAGTGTTTTAGACTCTTTGATTTAGAGTAGTGGTTCCCAAACTTTTTTGACCTACCGCCCCCTTTCCAGAAAAAATATTACTTAGTGCCCCTGGAAATTAATTTTTTTTTCATTTTAATAGCAATTAATAGGAAAAATAAGTGCACCTCTGGCCATCACCGCTTCCCTGTATCCCTGTGGCACCCACCAGGGGGTGGTGGCACCCCCTTTGGGAATCACTGACTTAGAGCGATAAAGGACCTGAGAGGTCATCTGGCCCTTCTTCCTTATTTTGCAGGGAAGAAAACCAAACCTTAGAGAGATTAAGCAGCATGTTTGAGATCCCATGGAATAATACATGGCAGCGTTGGGATTTAAACCCTGGTCCTTTGATTCCAAATCCCAGCCTCTTCTCACCATTACAGATTGACAAGCCCACACGTTTTGTTCTTCATAATATATACCATGTCCTTTGTTCAGAGGGGAGCAGCATGTAGAAGAGTCAGTGAAATAAGTCCTGGGACTGGATACTTCCAATCTGGGTTCACGTTTCAACTCTTGCACTTATTCCCTGTGTGGCCTAAAGCCAGCTATGTATCTTCTCTTGGTTTCAGTTTCCTCTTCTACAAAATGATCTTTAAGTCTATGATCTAATGATGACCCTGTAAATATCTCCCTGTTGTGTGAACCAAAGTGACAAGTGATAAAGGTGTATGTATGTGATTTACCACTGGGGTTTATACAGAGCTGTAGCATTCTATCAAAGAAAGGTTGAGCTAATTTTTCAAGTATAATTGGATTGAATAAGTAAATAAATCAGCATTTTAGGCATTCATTGGGCAAAGTAGTCTGGGAATCAAAAGATTTACATTCTACTTCTTTATTGGCCTCCAGCTCTCTCCATGATCTTTGGAAAGTCATTCTTTATGCTTCCATTCTCTTATCTAATCCAAGAGGAGAGCATCCCTGTCTTCTAGTGCTCTCCTGGGAATGAATGAAGAGGTAGCGAATAGCTGATACTAATGTAGTGTTTTAAGATGTACCCAATACTTTATATACATTATCTCATTAGATGATTACAGTTGCCCAGTGAGGCAGGTACCACAGACATTATCATTCCTCTTTAACAGATGGAGAAACTGAGGGTGTGAGTGGTGAAGTACCTTGTCCAAACCTCACAGCTGGTATCAAGGCCTTCTGACTTTTTAATTGCCAAGTCTCTTAGATAAATATTTAGAACTTTTAAAAGAAAAGTGCCAGAAAGATAAATGATGTCCTTCAGATCACTTCCCACACAGCTTCAAAATAAAATAAAGAGGCACTAGCTTCCCAATAAACATATGCTCTGACCAGGATAAAGGTTCAGGGGCCCAGCTGAAGCAACACCAAATCACTGAACAAGAAAAGTTGGTTTCTGATAGACAGATAGAAAGATGGATCAATTTTTAAGCTAATTGCTCATTACAATTTTCTGGCCCTCTGTCTAATTCATCAGTAAGTCATTAAAGTCTAGACCAACACTCCTAATGAAACTCTTTACCTCTAAAGTATATGGATAACACAAAGGGAAAATAAAAAACCAACCACAGCAAAATCAAGGGGTAGCCAAGGTGAGTTGACCTGGATTTCAAAGGGTGAGAGCAGAAAGAGGGAGGCAATGAGGAAAAGAAAGAAATAGTGAGAGGTAGAGGAGAGGAGGAGAAAGATGACTGAAAAGAATAAGGAGGAAGCAACTGAAAAGGAGGTGTCATGAATCATGAGAATAAAGAAATCAACATACAGAAGTAGAAAAAGAGAACTAAGGAGACATGAGAGGTAGTAATGTATAATGGAAAGAATGCTGAATTTGGTGGCAGAGAACCTGGATTAGAACCTCAATTCTGCCACTTATTACATTACCTCTATGAGAGTTAATTTCCTCATTTTTTTTTTTTAAACCCTTACCTTCCGTCTTGGAGCCAATACTAATACTGTGTATTGGCTCCAAGGCAGAAGAGTGGTAAGGGTAGGCAATGGGGGTCAAGTGACTTGCCCAGGGTCACACAGCTGGGAAGTGTCTGAGGCCAGATTTGAACCCAGGACCTCCCATCAGCCCCCTAATTTCCTCATTTTTAAATGGGTTGGGGCTGGACTAGATGACTCCAAAAGTCTCTTCCAGCTTGATACGCAGGATCAGCCAACAAACTTAAACTCCTACTATGTGTCAGGCACTGTGCTAGGGATGGGGATTCAAAGACCAAAAAAGTTTTCACTCTCCCAAGAGATGTGTGTGTAAAAGAACATATATTTTTAGACAATCATTCAAAATAAATCCAGAGTAGTTAAGGAGAAGTTCCTAGCAGTTGGAAGATTAGGAAAGACTTTCAGTAGAAGATGGGGCTTAAGCTGTGTCTTTAAGGAAGTGAGGGGATTCCGAATAAGGTGGGAACCCATAGCTCAGAAAGGTAGACCCCTTACCCCTGGAGAAAACACAGAACTAATAAATGGTCAGAAAAAAACCACATCTTTAATCAGCCTTTTCCTCAGGCCTCCACACAGAGTTATATGCACAAAATCTACACAGAGCCCTGAGACTCGGGACACTGGCTACTGACCCCCAGGAGTGCCAAACATGCTAGACTGACAGCTCCGCGGAACCATGAAAATTGGGGAACTTATATACCTCTTGGAGAACTAAGAATGGAAGAGTAGAGTTGTTTGGCTTTACAATGGCTACAAAGAAAATGAGTTCTAGACAGGATTATCAGGGAGAGGCTGATGGACACAAAAGGGAAAGATCTAGCCCAGGACAGGGCTACCTTAGAAAGGACTTTGACCCAAAGGGAGAAACTAACGGGACAAAAAGATTACTTCACACCTGATTAAGCCTGCCAGCTCCACCTAACATACTTTAAGGTTTATTGTCCCCCCCCCCCCTTTATTTATTTGTTTCTTTTAGGTTTTTATTTATTTATTTATTTATTTATTTGAGTTAGGATATTTTGCCAAGGTTTTTCCTTCTCTCCCTCCGCCCCATTCCATAGCTAATGAGCAATTCAACTGGATTTTACAAGTATCATTGATCAAGACCTTTTTCCATATTATTAATATTTGCAATAGAGTGATCATTTAGAGTCCCCATCCTCAATAAAATCCCCATGAAAACATATGATCAAGGAAATGTTTTTCTTCTGTGTTTCTGCCCCCACAATTCTTTCTCTGAATGTGGATAGCATTCTTTCTCATAAGTCCTTCAGCATTGTTCTGGATCATTGCATTGCTGCTAGTAGAGAAGTTCATTATGTTTGATTGTACCACAGTGTATCAGTCTCTGTGTACAATGTTCTCCTGGTTCTGCTCCTTTCACTCTGCATCAATTTCTGGAGGTCATTCCAGTTCATATGGAATTCTTCCAGTTCATTATTCCTTTCAGCACAATAGTATTCCATCACCAATAGATACCACAGTTTGTTCATTCTCCAACTGGACACTCCCTCATTTTCCAATTTTTTGCCACCACAAAGAACGTGGCTATAAATATTTTTGTACAAGTTTTTTTCCTTTAAGGTCTATTGTTAGTCTGAAAGATGAGACTTCCCTCTGGGAGAAATTTTCATGTGACAAGGTCAAGCTGCTACAAACTTGGGGTTCTCAAGATTGGGTTTTCTAGATTCCAAGTTGATAACAGTATATGATCTAAAGCATTTCCCCATAAAAGTTACATGGGATTACAGAAATTTAAAATTAGAAGAGACCTTAGAAATAATCTAATTCATCGTCTTCATTTTACAGAGGAGAAAACACAAATACTGCAAAGTTCAATGATTTAAAAACAAAACAATAGGTCTTAAAAAATATACTTTATTTTTTTAATTTAAAAAAATTTTTTAAATTTTATTTAATTAAGAAAATTTTTCCATGGTTACATGATTCATGTTCTTTCCCTCCCCTCCTCCCATCTCCTTCCCATAGCCAACATGCAATTCCACTGGGTTTTACATGCATCATTGATCAAGACCTATTTCCATATTATTGATAAAATATATTTTAATAATAAAACCAGTTTTTCCTCTTTGAAATTTTACCATCTGAATTAAGTATCTCAATGCCCAGTTTGACTATGAAATTTTTTAATCGACTATACTTCTATTGAAAAATTGAGGGGAAATGTCATATAGTTTATCTACAAAGAAGATACTTATGTCAGACCGTTAAGCCATTTGAGAAGCTTTTTTCTTGTATTAAGAGTTGATTACTTTGTACTCTTTCTGGAAGGTGGGATAGAAAACTTCAGTGTTATTGAGTCTGGCTTGGATAGTATTTATTTATGCTCTGAAGTAGGGTCTTGTTACCCTCATTTGATCTCTTTGCTTATTGGGTCATAAACTCCAAAACTCCATTTAAGGAGCCAGAGTCTCCCAGCTCAGTCTTCTCATTTCTTACCTGGCTTAGGTAGGCACTTCTCTAATTGACTTTCCACCAGGCCCCAGGAAGCTCATTATTGGGATAATCTCATCATCCTGGAAGATGTCATCAGCCTTGGTACTCCACATCATCTCACACTCCTGCCTGTCTGATTATAGGGTGGATCTATGAACTTCAACCTCCATTTAAGGAAAGACCCCAGCTTACACATCTAATTTCTCACTAGGTTGCACTATCTGAGGATTTCACTGACTTCTCTACCATGTCTCTGGTTGGGGTTACCTTCCCAGGCTTCCTCCTCTCTCTCCTCTTTCAGGTTCCTTTTGTGTTTTGTCTTCTCATTAGATTGTAAGCTCCACCAGAAACTTTCTTGTTTTTGCATTTGTATTTCAGCATTTAGCACAGTGACTGGCATATGTTGTTATTATTTAGTCATCTCTGACTATTCATGATCCATGGACTACTGGAGTAGTTTGCCATTCCCTTCCTTAGTGGATTAAAGCAAATAGAGATTAAAAATAGACCTTGCTCAAGGTCGCAAAGTAAGTGCCTGGGGTTGGATTTTAATTCACTTCTTCAGATTCCAGGCTCTATTCACTGAATCATCTATCTGCCCATTTGGCACATAGTAGGTGCTTAATAAATGTCTATTGACTATCACATTCAAGATTTATTTTCTGTTATCTGTGCCTAGATACTAGCTCTCATCTTTATGTGGTCCTTTGGCCCAAAGTGAGAAAAATTGAGATATATGTAAAATTAATATATGTAATATTAATTAATATTAATATGAGATATATGTAAAATTAATTATCCTTTCATTTATTTTAAATTCAACTCATGTAAACTATACTCACAAAGTCATTCAATGTTTCCTAGTGTGAGTTATGGAATATTTAATAAGATCTATTAGCCATGTATGCAAGGAAGGACCATCACAACATAACCAGCCTATCTTTTTAGCCTTATCTTATGCTAGAGCCCTACATTCATGCTTCATTCCTGGTAGAATATGATCATGCCCAATGCTTTCCCACTGCTATATCTTTGCTCGTGCTATTTCTTCTATCTTGAATGTTCATTTTCCTACCCTACTTTCTGTCTGATTAACTTCTACCCATCTTCCAAACCCCATCAAAAAAGCTGCTTCCTTAATACTGCTTTAGTTGAGATAATGGAAAGTCATTCTTTTTCATAAATTCTCCAATTTTAATCTCTCATAGCATTTAAATCTTATATTTTAGTTTTGCTTTTTATAATTATGCTATATCTGAAGAAATTGTAGCTGGATTGGTACAAAGGAGGTCCCCCCAGCCCATCAAAGTATTGTAACCTCTTAAAAAAGTAAGATATCTTAACTCATTCTTGTATTCTGTGGAGCAATGGTATCAAACTCAAACAAATATGAGGACACTAACCCTTTGGATAAAGATCCCTACCAGTTTTATATTGACTTAGAAAATCACATATTAACATTATCTATGTTCTATTGTCTTTTTATTTTGTTAAGTATTTCCCAATTATTAGTTTAGTGTGGACTGTGGAGTTTGACACCTCTTCTGTGTAGCATGTAGCAGTTAGTTGTCATAGGTGCTCAGTAAATACATATTGAACTAAACTGGATCCCAGTAGTTGTCTTTGAATAATAACCTAGGGAGGCAAGTATATTCCAATATGAAACAGAACTGGAAATTAGGAACTCATCAATTCAATGAATAGAGTTCTTTCAGTCTTGGCTTTGCTAATACTTGACTTTGTGACTAGTTAAATTTTTAGATGATCCTCTACTTTAGGATAGTTATGGATCTATTCATTCCTCAAAACCTTTTTTTCTTTTTTTGCTCTGTTTGCTTAAAAAAAAAAAACCCAACACTAACCATTTTTTGGCTTTTATGAGTTCTAGCTAAATTTAAGTCTAACAAAGGAGGGTGAAAGGGATTAAAGACATGGAAAAAATAGATAATGACCAATTAAATTCCCATTTTGGAAGAAGGATGATGCAAACCTTCACCTCCAGAATGGCAATTTGTGGAATCAAGTTCCATCTCAATCTGGATAGATGGTAAAGGTTGAAAAAAAAAAGACAGTTATATGATCCATATTGTCTCCCTCTCTCCTTCTCTTCCCTCACCACTCCTGGAGCTGAAAAGCAATTTGATGTGGATTATACATGTTAACAATAATTTTATTACTACCTGTTATAGTCAGCTAATATGCCAGATACTGCATGAAACTCTGGGGATACAACCCTGCCCCCTAAAAAACAAACTCCTTGATCTCAAGAAGCTTACATTTTTTTTAACCCTTAACTTCTGTGTATTGGCTCCTAGGTGGAAGAGTAGTAAGGGTGGGCAGTGGGGGTCAAGTGACTTGCCCAGGGTCATACAGCTGGGAAGTGTCTGAGGCCGGATTTGAACCTAGGACCTCTAGGCCTGACTCTCAATCCCCTGAGCTACCCAGCTGCCCAAGAAGCTTACATTTTAACAGAGGAAACAACATGAAAACTATTTACATGATCATCTGGGGGTAGATTAAGGATGACTTAGAAAATATTGTAGAAGTTAGGACCTTAGCTAAGATTTGAAGGAAGCCAGGGAAGCTAGGAAATGGAAAAAAGGAAAGTGTTCCAGGCATGGAAGGAGAGGGGTGAGGAGGTGGAGACAGCCAATAAAAAAAGGTGAGAGCCCTGTGAAGGAACAGTAAGGAGGCTGGCACAGAAACATTTTAGTGAAACCTTGTAAATAACACCTCTGCCAGAGAAAATTATCAGTTTACATGAGTCAAGTTCCAGCTTTCCTAGCATTATTATACCCATCCCCAATGCAGGTTCTTCAGTGTCATATTAACAAACAGAATACTATCCGAAATTGAAATGCTAAAGGTTATAGACAAAAGTCCCTAAAGCAAACACCTGCTTTCACAAAAACATACCCTTTGGGACCTTAGTATCTTTGACTCTACTAAACTTTTGCTTTAAAAATATCCTCACCTCTAACCTAAGGTTAGACAAAGGCTGAGAATATTTTTTTCTGCCAGGACATAGAATGAATATAATTTCATTTTTAATAAATTAAAACAGCAAATTAAGGACAAAATCAAAGGGAGAATAAGTTGAGTTCAGTCAGATGGGTTTTGTGATTTCTAGACTCTTTTCTTTTAGTTAACTCCATTAGAGCAGCTTAATTCTCACCCCTCCCTTTTTTTTTGTTCACCCCTAAAAAAAACAGCCAAAGGAACAAATTACTGTTAATATCAGCTTCCAGAACCAGCTACAAAACTGTAACCTTTATAGACTTGGGATTCCTCAAGAAATGTTGGAGTAGCATTCCTGAGACCCACGCCTCATACACCCACAGATGCATTTTTGTCAGCAGTGGAGGGTGTGGGCTGTACTTCAGTGGTAAATGTACACTTTGCAAAGTCTTTGTGGCTAACCCTTCAGAAGGGGATTTAGCCAGACTGGCTCATCTTGATTTGAGGATTAGTGGCAAGGGGCTGGATTTGGTTGTGTTGCCACAGTCATCAAGCAAACAGCTAAGTTGCTAGGCTTGGGGTCAAGTATGGTGATGAAGGAAGAGGTGAGTTAAGAAAAAAAAAGTTAGAAAGGAAGTAAGAATGCTCAATTATGATGCAATTTCAACTTCCTGATGGAAAGATGCCAAGAAAATTATAAGAATTCAAGGTACATAAATAGCCTTCCTTCAATCACATTCACGAGGTAATCATGCTATCAAAACTCAGACAAGAAAGCATACTTATACTCTGTATGATTATTTCAGTGAACTTTCATTTCATCAGTTCTGGTGGTGGTTCTTCCACCAAAGTATACTTTTGTGACTTAGATGGGTTTTGGAAAATCCTATGGCCAAAAAATAAATCATTCTGTGATCCAAAGTCATTAGATTGCTTCTCGGAAAATAAAAATAGTCTGTCAAAAAAAAAGTCTGTCACCAGGTCTATATGGGCATTTATGTGTTTTAACATCATTCGGTATGTCAAGGAGAGTTACATGGTGGAATTAGGACGTTCTGATTCTGCTCCTATCATATATTGACTTACCATGAAGGAGCAGGTTCCTTACCTTCTTAGTTCCCTAGATAACTCTCTTAGAAGAGTTACTAATCCCCATTTGGGTAAATAAGTTTGCATACCAAGAGTTCTTCACACTGATGAAACCACTTGTTCAACAGCAATAAAGTAGAAGACTACATATATATGTATATATACACATATTTAAGTGTAATACTTATCAACATATACATTCTATATACATGTCTATATACATTCACATTTTAGTGCTGTTTATATATTTATATATCTGTAGCATATTTATCAAAGGAAGGCTGGTTTATGGGGCTAGCCTAACCTACAGGGTGGACAGGCAACATTCCATCTGTACTTCTCTTTTTCAACGGTCATCCCAACAGCCATTCTGAATTCCAGAAAGGAGTTAAAGTTAGGTATACGTGGCATCAGTCTTTAATAGCTTCCTATCAAATTTTTTTTGTGGACTCCTCCCCTCCATGTTGGAACTCCACATATTCAAGACATTCTGAAGGTAAGAAACATGTTAGTAAAATGGTGTTTACAATTTCCACATCTGAAGATGGCATAGGAATGTTAGCAGTTACATGGACAGTTGGGCCATGATATTTACAGCAATTTTGTTTAGAAATCTAACACAGTGAGTTGAATGCTTAGAGGACATTCTTTATGAAAATATGAGAATTTAACAAGTATTTATTAAGCACTCACTATATGCCAGGTGTTATGGTCACAAAGGAAAAAATGAACCAGATTTTTCTCTCAGTGAACTTCTATTTTTTTTTTTTAGGGGGTGAAGAGTAAGGAAGAATGGTATGATATAGAAAATTAAAAACAAAATATATACAAAGCAATTTGTGGAGGAAGCATTCATTCCTAGTATGAAGAACAGTTTTTTAAATGTAGAATAAGGGTTCCAGGGGACACAATGGAAAGGTAGTATAAAATGGGATGGGGACATGGGAGGAATAGGGCTGACATGGAGGGTATGAGGAAGAGGGAGTGGGGAGTATTGGCCTAGGTGGTTTATGACTTAGCAGTCATAGAATCAGGAATTCTGAGCTTAGTCATAGGACAAAAGGTTATCATGTCCTCCACTGTGGTAATAATAATATTGATTTGATTATCAAATCTTAAGTAAGATGTGGAAATTGGGGAGAAGGATGAGGAGAGAGGAAAATGCTGACCATTTCCCATAGCAGACAATCTCTTTATGGTTCTATAAGTGACTAAGGCATATAAGATAAAAGATACTGCTATATCTATTGTTTGCTGATTTAAAAAAGCAACTTATAACTCAGAACAAAATTATAACCTTGAAAGTTCTCATCCAATAAAATATTTATCATTAATAGGGAAAAATTATGCATATTTCTTTGAAAGATATAATTATGAAGATAACTTTGTTTAGAAACATCAGTCCAGGCAAAAAACAAGGAGGTATATGTTCACCTAAGATATTTATTTGCTAAAGCTATGGTGAATATCCTGCAGAGTCCATACAAAAGAATTCCCTATTAATGCCTAGATTCTCCAAATGTTGTTATTTGTAGATGACAATGTATTAATTGCATTGTGACTTAGAAGGCTATGTAGCATCTTCAGTGCTGTAGTAATGTGAATGAGCTAACCAACCATACTAGATAAAAACCAAATGAATGAAAAACACTTGTATATTTAGGCACATGCAATTGGATTGGGTAGCCTGTTGAATTAATTTGTTAACATATGCAAATTGGACCAGGCACTCTAGATAGACAATGAGCTGGGCCCTGAATTTAGTAGGAGATATGACTAATACATTTAAAAAATTATACTCTTTTCAATGATCTCAAACTATTTGCTGCTGTAAAAGCCCATCTCTTAAATAGCTTTATGAATTATGGCGTACCATTGTCTTGGAAGAATAAACATTACAAGTAAGTCAAAAGAAAATAAAGTGGCTACTGATAAAAGAAAGCTACAAAATGTTTCCAACAATCCCTTATTACATCTAAAAAGTAATGGAAAAGACACTGTTGGAGATATATGCTTGATGACCAGACAAGAGATAAACTAATCATATAGTTGAGAATTTGACACTAGATGCACTATGCTGGAGTCCCCAAAATACTTATATTACTAAAAGAAAGCTTCTAGAGCAATGGGTTTGTTAACTATGGAAGATTTAAAGAAAATATGGATAATAAATCCAAGATGAGAAAGTGTAGAGAGAATATCATTGCTGATGAGATCACAGATCTGTTGATGTAGCTAAATGATTTCTCAATATTCTCCTAACCCTGTTCCATCTTAACATTATACAACCATTGTTCCTTTATTTTTGTTCTCATTTCTCCCTCCCTCCTTCCCATTATCCATCTCTAAATTTTTTTGGGGGGCTTTGCTTTAAAAATATCCTTTCCGATGCCTTCCTTTTATATCTTTTACTCCAATCATCCCTAGTGTTTAATTGTTTCTATGTGTAATAGAAAAAAAAAGTAGAAATAAAAGAAAGCCCCTTAGGCAGTACCAAAACACTTTAAGAAGCACCTTTTGCTAAGAACATGAATTATGGAGGTATTGTTTCTCATCTCTTTTTTGCAGATAGAAAAACCTGAGGTGTAGACACATTCAATAAACATTTGTTCAACACTTTAAAGGTCCCTCTGGAAAGATGTCCCTAGGTGACAAAGTCAGTCATTGGTGGACCTGATCCAAGTTGACATGTCTCCAAACTGCCAAGGTTGGTAATTTAAGATGGAGGTAAAACCAATTTTGTCTTAATGTTTTTTGTTTTTTTTTTTAATTTTTAAACCCTTGTACTTCGGTGTATTGTCTCATAGGTGGAAGATTGGTAAGGGTGGGCAATGGGGGTCAAGTGACTTGCCCAGGGTCACACAGCTGGGAAGTGGCTGAGGCCTTAATGTTTTTCATCTGAAGTATCTTAAATGCTTCCAGGTAACTGAGAAAGTCCAAGAAATAATGAATAGCTTTGAAGCCATATATGTACTATTAGATCCTTTGAAGCAATGTGGGGTGATATATGATTTTTTTTACCCCAAATCTTCATATATGCCTAGGGTGTACATGACAGAATGCCATCCACAGCCCTCTTTATCTAGGTATTACATAATTGTGCCCAGCCCTGGCCCCACCCAGCATCATAGACAGAACATATAAAATATACCTAGTCTTGAGTTCACCCTTGATTTCCTGCATTGCGACTGCCCAGTTGTGGGGGATCAAACAAGGTTCAACCTTTTATCTCTAAGTGCTCTCATTCTATCAGGAAGTCCATAGCTACCTCTATATCTTTGAGCCTTTATAAATGAAAGGCCATTCTGAGATCTTGATTTCAGTGTGTAAAGCAGAGAAAGGTGAGAGGAAAATGAAAAGAATATGTTGGAAATTGTTCCTTTTCAGTTCATCATCATAACTGGGCTCCAAAATCCTATAGGAGAACCTGTGGGGTGGGGGATGAAGTAGGAGTGCTAGAGTGGGCATAGAATAATTAGATGTGATATTTGTAGTTATGAACATGTGAAACAAAAGGAAAATACATTTAAAGAGCAACATAAATAGGAAATCATATATCCCAAACTGAGTACATAAGTACTGAAGGAGCACTAAATAAAAAAAGTCAACAGAACTTGGTAGCATTAATCAAAAGTGACTTTTCAAAGCAGGTGAATTTTGCAAAAGAGAAAGGACATAGGATTGGCCAACAGGAAGTTGGGAAAATCATTCCAACAAGAAAGAGTGGTGTGTACAAAGGCATAAAAAAAGGAATAAGCAGACCTGAATTACGAGATCATCGATTTGGTTTAGCAGAAGTGAAGACGATATAGAGTAAGAGGACATAAAATAAATAAAATATTGAGGGACAACTGAGAGGCTTAAATGTTAGTTAAGCTTATAAATTGGTATCTCCTGCAATAGGCTACAGATGGTCAATGTAGATCATTGAGGCAAGATGGAAAATATAAAATATATTATCATAGGATCACTGTATTAGAACTACAAAGGCCCTTAGAAATCATTTTGTTGAAACCTCTCATTTTACAAATGATTAAGCTGAGAAGTTGTCTTGCCATGACTATGGCCATTGGAGGAGGGGTTACTGCAAGCAGTGCTGTTGCCAAGTGTTGGCACTTAAAGCAGTCAGCAATGGTATGATGCTGGGCTACAGTTATATTGACAGAGTATTTTTGAATATATAAAGCAGTGATTCCCAAAGTGGGCGCTACCACCCCCTGGTGGGTGCTGCAGCGATCCAGGGAGGCGGTGATGGCCACAGGTGCATTTATCTTTCCTGTTAATTGCTATTAAAATTTTAAAAAAAAATTAATTTCCAGGGGGCTAAGTAATATTTTTCCTGGAAAGGGGGTGGTAGGCCAAAAAAGTTTGGGAACCACTGAATAAAGGATGAATTGGAACAGGAAAAGACTGGAGGCAGGGAGAGCAGACAAAAACTATAAGAGAATGATGGCTATGGAAATAGAATTTTGGAAATAAATCAATTGGTTGTTCATTTCTTCTAGTTGCATGACTTTGTGACCCCCATTTGGTTTTTTTTTTTGGTAAAGATATTGTAGTGGTTTGCCATTTCCTTCTCTAGCTCATTTTACACATGAGGAAACTGAGGCCAACAGGGTTAAGTAATTTGCCTGGGGTCATGTAGGTATTGTCTGCAGCAGAATTTGAACTCAGGTCTTCCTGACTCCAGGCCTGGCACCTTATCCATTGGACCACCTACCTGCCAGTCATTCAACTGGCAAGTATTTATTAAATGCTTACTATATGTCCAAGAACTGTGCTAAGGAATGGGAGTGCAAAAAACAAAAAAACAAAAAAACAAAAAAAAAGCCAAAAAAACGAAAAATTGCCACTGCCACCAAAGAGCTGAAATCCTAATTCCAAAGAGGGAGACAAAGTACATTAAATAGATCTGTAGAAGATAAATTCAGGGAAGATACAAGGTAACCTTTGAGGGAAGGTATTAACAATTGGGGAGTTCTGGAAAAGACTCCTGCAGAAGTTGCATCCTGTCTTCTTAATAAAATAAAAACAAGAGAGAATTTTTAAGTCTGTCCTGGGTGTATAAGATCCATTCAGGATGGGAGCAAGGTACTTAGGTCAGTCAGAGCACATATTTGTGGGTATCTTTTAGAAGTTAGGGTGGGAAGTAAACCTCATGAAATTTCTTTAGAGAAGACTGAAATCTGTGGTCCAGTTTCTTCCAGGACCTTCTTGGCCATCAATTCATTTCTCACAACATTTTTTTATTCCTTTCTACAAAATTTGTGATGTATGTGTGTGTGTGAATAAAATGATACTTAGCTTAGAAATAAATTCTACCCTATATGTAAGAATTAAAATTTAGTTATTTTATCTATATATTAAAATATGTGGCCGCCAGGAATCAACAATTCAGGTTGATTCCGTAATTAAATCAGACCCAAGTCAGCATCGGGTTGAGGAGTTTATTTACAATCAGGAAGGTAAAATAGGGATAAGGAGAAGAGGGAGGTTAGAAATCTAAATAAATGAAGCTGTAAGCCACAAGGCCCAACAGCCAGATAGGCAGAGTTAGAATTGGCCCAGCTAGGCCAAGGAAGTCAGCCTAACTTACCCACGTGACAATACAGGAGTGTAAGCTGTCTGTGGTCTCAGGAGATGCTTCTTCCTCCAGTTCCAGACGGCAACTCCCCCACAGGAAGTTCACTCACTTACTTAAAGAGATAGTGTCTTTCATCACTTCCTGTGGTCCACCTCTAATTCAAATGGACAAATGGCAGTTTCTACATTGATTTGGACTGCCCAAAGGGCAGTCCCTTATTCTTAATTTGTTACTTATTGTCACGTGTGGGTAACTCGTCTCCCCTCCCCACTAAGGGAGGTGGGAGTGACATCATTAGCTCGCCTGGGTTGAGTAGATTCTTGACTATTAATGGGATCAAGCTAATTCTATTTACACATATATACATGCGTTTAAGACAACTTGAATGAAAATGGATTGTGGGGGCTCTATCTTAATTAATTGACTAAATATTTTTCTGACCCAAGTCAACTCTAACATGTACATTATCAAAAGCTATCAAAGGGGGAGGAATAATACACATACATTCAATATCGAGTGTATTATATATAGCTAAAATCAGCCAGTTCTCTTAAAATGAGACATTTCCTTCTTTGTTCCTTCTTGAAACCAAAACTAGTAGAATGTCTTTATTCGACAAAAGTTTATTATGCTCTTATTATGTTGTAAAGCAAAGGTAATTAATTTTATTAAGCAAGGCATTATGCTAGGGATTTAAAATGATAAAGCAGTTGTTCTCAAGGGGTTTGCTAATGGGGGAATAATATATGCACACAAATAAGAATGTTAATAAATGTACTATAAGGGCAGGGGAGAGTCAAAGTGCTTTAAGAAATCTTGGGAAAGAAATAGCACTTTTATATTGGGGGATGGGAGTAATCAGGAGAGTTCTCAGATGATGTGGGCTTTGAAGAAAGATTTCAACAGGCAGAAATGTGTGTTCAGAGTATAGAATCAGAAGAAAGGATGAGATCAGGTAATATATTAAGTTGTTTGTTTTGGTTGGAACAGTATGAGGGTATGTAAATTGAAATAAAGATGGAAAAGTAGATTAGCAATTGTAGAAGGCCATTTATATATACATATTTATACATATATATGTACATATCAATAAATCCTTATCTTCTGCAGAAGGTTCCAAGGCAGAAGAGTGGTAAGGGTTAGGAAAATGGGGTTTGGTGACTTGGCCAGGGCATGCCCACTCTATGATGTGTCTGAGTTCAAATTTGAACCCAGGACTTTCTATCTCCAGGCCTTGTCTCAATCCACTGAGCCACCAAACTGCCCCTGAAGGTCATTTATATTTAATCTTTAGAATGTAGGAAGCCACTGAAAGTTTTTCAGATCATTTTGGCAGCTATTTTAAGGATGCATTGGAAAGGGAAGAAGCTGGGATGGAAAGCAGTTAGGAAGTTATTAAGTAGTCTAAGCAAAAGTTTATCAGGACTTGAAAACTAGACTATAGGCAGTATAATCATATAGAGGCAGAATTAACAGGATTTGGTAATTGTCCTGCAATTGGTTAACTATTTATTGAGTTAAGCAATGCTAGGAATTAAAAAAAAAAAACTATAACCCTTCCTCTCAAGTGGTTTACTAAAGGATAATACATGTACATAAAAAAGAAGGATAAAAAAGAAGTCTGATCCAAGTGCTCTCAGACATTTTAGAGTAATAACACTTATACCTTGGGGTGAGGGAGTAATCAGGAGATACTTTTCATCTAAGCTGGACCTTGAAGAAAGATAAAGATTTCAACAGGCAGAAATGTGGAAGGGATGTAGGGGGAAAAGGAAAGGCAAGCATTTAGAAAACATGGAACTCTGGTTCAAGGGAGAATTTCAGGGAAAAATTTTGTAATTAGCTGCATATAGATGGGGATTACAAGTTTGGGGAATAGGTAAGATCACTAAGGAAGAGATTGTGGTGGGAGGCAAGAAGGCAGCTGAAGTGGGTAAAAGGTTCACCATTTTCTCCAGCTGCCTGCTCACTAGCAGCACTACCAGCAAGATCAGAGACTATAGATCATGTCTTAGAGAATTTAATCCTTTTTTAAGCTTCTACATTGGTACCCTGCTCTTTTGATTGGGGAGTCCCTTTCCTGACTTGCCTGCTCCTGTCATCCTTTGTTTTACCCCTCTACTCATCTTGTCAGCTGCCTTGTCTTATATACTACCTTGTCTTATATGCCACCATCTCCCTCTTCCAATTTTGGAAATATATTCAAATCAATATCAATACTGCCATTGCTCCTGGAAACTGGGAAGGATTTATCCAGTATCTTTCCAAAGCAAAATATCCCTTTTAGGTCACCATTCCTTTATATGTATTGTTTCCCTCTTTTAAAATGTAAGCTTCTTGATGGAAGGGACAATCTTCACTTTGGTATTTGTATTCCCAATGCTTAGCATATAGTAAGCACTTAGCACTCTTTTTTCATTCATTCATTTATAGGGATCATTTACATTTAGAAGGAGGGGGAAGATGAACCATAGAAGGAAATCAAGAAATGGTCTCACCTGTAGGAGAAGGGAATTTCACAGAAGACAAGGGAAAGAAAGCATCAAGAAAAAAGAACTGGCCAATAAAAGTCTTGCAGAAAAGTGATGGAAAGTGAGGACTGTAAAAAGTTCTTTAGTTTTAGTAATGAAGAGATTGTTGACAAAGAAATCAGTGACAGGGATGAAGTCAATAGAGTTCAGGAATCTAAGAAAATAGTGACTAGGAACAAGGTGAAGATACTGGTGTAGCCTATTCTTTCCAGAAGTTTTAACAGTTGAAAAAAAGATGGGATGATATTTTCAGATGCTAGTTGTAGAACTGGAAGGTTTTTATTCCCTTTTTTTTTTTTTTTTTAAGAATGGGAAATTGAAATGTTTGTAGGCAGAAGGAAGGAAGAAAGGAGAGAAAGATATAGCATTTATGAAAAAGAGAGAGGATAAATAACGAACAGGGTCCTGGAAAGAGGATAAGTTTAAGTGGAAGGGTTAGCTTTGGTGAAGAAGGCAAGCATTCTTTGGTTTTAGTAAGGAAGGGGTTAGTTAATGGTGGTGGAGTAGATAAAGCTCAAAACATCTAGCCTAATTTAGTCAGTAAAGCAGAAGTAGGGTTTTTGCCCAAGAAGCTTGTAGAGGATAACAAATCTGTACACAAAATGATATAGAACAAATGCATAAGAAAAGGTCTCAACAGGTAGCATTTGCATTTGGAAGAAGAAAATTTCTAGATGGGAGGTTGGTTTAAGAGAATAACTTTCATTTATAGATTGATTTATGGCTTACAAATCGCCTAGGGAAGACTTCTTGTAGGAAATAACAGTTGCCCTTTGCCCAATTTATCTTCCACACAGCTGCCAAATTAATAGACCTCAAGCCCAGTCTGACCATTTCAGTCCCCTGCCGAAGAAGCTCCAGAGGCTGTCTTTGCCATCCAGATAAAACAGAAATTCATGTTTGGATTTTAAAGGCCTTGGTCTTCGGACTGGAATACCCATCTACCTTTCTATACTTACTACATGTTCCTATCTTTAAATGCATTGTTTGCCAGTCAAATTGATCTACTTATTGCTCTTTGCCAACCCCAAGCTCTTTTCTGAGGTTTTGCCTTTACCCAGAAGGCTCTATCTCCTCTACCTGACAGTTAAGAATCTGTTTTATCTGAATAAACATCAGTTGAAGTGCTCCAGAAAGCCTTTCCAGACTCGCCCCCTACCCCCCACTAATGACTTTTTATGTAGTATTACACTACATAAAAAGCTACAATAATGTGACCAGTTAAGTCAATGAACCTTACTTTCCTCATCTATAAAACAAAAAGGCAGGATGGGTCTAGATGGACTTTAAAAGTACATTCCAGCTTTAAATCCGTGATCCCAAGACTACTTCCAGTAGAATGCAATGTCTTTGACTGGGCTGCTTAGTTTTTATCTTGGTATCTCCAGGCTCTAGCAGACTGGCACAATGCCTCTTAATATGTGTTTTTCAAGAGAATGAACAAAAGACAACTGCCAGAAGTGGGAAAATTCGGTCCGGGATAAGGACCCCGGTCCTGGTTCCACGTCGCTTCCTCGGGTTTGCCCCGAGCTGAGGCGTCACGAGCCGAGGCGGAGCCACGACAGAATTTTCCTCCCAGTTTGTCATCACCTCAAGATTCCAAGAGGTTGATGAAGCCAAGAGGGGATTTTCCTGGCCGAATTTTCCCGAGACATGGCCTCAGAATCTTGGCGAGGCTTTGGCTTGGAGGGGAAAAAAAATTCCTCAAACTTGAATTTTTTTTTTTAAACCTAAATGACTACTTCTGAGCCTTTACAGGACGCGCTGCTCACGTACTCTGCGCCCCCTGCCCGACAGGTGCACCGCCTTTCCCTAGGCTCCCTTCTGTGCCGGCCAGTGCCCCGGCTACCCCCCCCCACTACGTCGCGTCACAGCCCTGGGCGTGCACGCCGCGGCGGGGGCGCGCCCGGCTCCGG
>NC_058133.1:195292116-195401839 GCF_016433145.1 Gracilinanus agilis
TCTCCTCCCCCTCCCCCCTCCCCCAGTGTGCCGCCCGATCGCTCGCTCGCTCCCTCCCTCGGCCCCTCGCACTCACTCGGGCTGGGTCTCCCCCTCCCCCCGGCTCCCTCTCGGTCTCCTCAGGCGGTAGCCCGCGCTCTGTGGATGTGGCTGGCCGCCGCCGCCGCCGCCCCCCTCTCCCTAGCTCGCCGCCTGCCCTGTAGCCGCCGCCTGCGCTTCCTCGGCCCTCCTCCTCCTCCTCCTTCCCTGCTCCTCCTCCTCCGCCGCCGCCGTCTCAGCCTCTGCCTTGGCCGCCGCCTCCACAGCCTGGGCCCCGCCGCCGCGATGCCCGAGAAGAGGCCCTTCGAGCGGCTGCCGACCGACGTCTCCCCGATCAACTACAGCCTCTGCCTCAAGCCCGACCTGCTGGACTTCACCTTCGAGGGCAAGCTGGAGGCCGCCGCCCAGGTAGCCCGGAGCCCCGGGATCGGTCCCCGGGACCGCGCGCGGGTCTGGGGGGCGTGCGTGGGCGTCTGAGTGGGATCGCGGGCAGTTAGGCCGTGTCGCTGGGAGGGGGGTGTCGGAAAGGGGCCGGGGGCCGCGCCCCGCCCCATCGGGCTGAGAGGCCCCGGAGGAGGAGTCCGGGCCCACCCTCTTGCTCTCCCTTCGACCTGCCCGGGAAGGGGGGTGGGGTGGTGGTGGCAAGGCCCTGTGGAAAAGGAGCAGTGGCAAAGGACTGGGGGGGGGGCAGAAGGCTTCTCGCGTCTCCCCTCCCTCCCCAAAAGAGAGCCTCGGAGCACACCTGTGTGGGTCTCCCCACTCCGCCCCTTCCGGGCTTTGCTGCATTATTCTTGAGAGGGTGGTTCAGGGAAGAAGAGGAGTTATTGGAAGGGTGTCTCTCCTTCTTCCACCTCTCAGTCTGTCACTTTTCTCTACTCCCGCGGGCTGGGGCTGGGACTGGGGCCGGGGCCGGGGCCGGGGAAGATTAGAGGCGGAGGAGGCGAGAGAAGGTTAATCTCAGTCCGGTTTGTTGGCACATTCTCCCCGCCCTTGTTCTAAGGCCAGGAAGATGATCCTCCCCCTAGTGACAGTGCAGCAGTGACTTTGTTCCCCTCTCCCCCCCTCCCCCCTTCGTAGCTGGGGCACTACCCCTTCCCTCCTTTTCTTCACTTCCCGGAGCCCCACCACTCATGCTTAAGGGCCTGTGAAGCAGGTGGATTTATTGCTACAGTGATAGTTACTAGGAAGTGCCTTCCCCCTCGTATAACAGTTAGTATTAGCATGCCACTGGTGAAAATATTCCATTCCTTACAATTATAGATATGAGTAAGTCATACTTTTTTTCCAGCAGCTGCATTATTTCATGTATTTGCTCAAAAGCCTACATAAGTACCATTTAGAGCGGTTTGATATTAGAAGAATGAAATAGAATTTTGAACTATGAAGTGTTCAGAGACTGGCTTGTATCCGTCATGTTCTTTAAAAAAAAAAAAAAAGAAAAATTACAAATATAATTTTTGCACTTAAAAATGCTTTTAGAGCTTTTGTTCTTTTTTCATTACTATAACCAGGGATAGAAAAATCAGTAGGCCTGCTTCTAGAGGACAGAATTTATCAGTGAAATTAAAGAGATGTAAACTAGACTTAGAATGTATGTTAGAAGCTCATTCAGTGAAGTTGACTTCTGTGACAGCTAAAAGGGCAAGATAAACATGGTGAAAATTCTTCCAAGATGGTTGTTAAGCAGACGAATATTTTTGATGTGCTACTGCGTCAAAAGGCAGAATTTAGCATTGTGAAAATAAGGAGACTTAAACATTTTCCATTTTTACAAATAAATGCAGAATGAGAAGATCTTGGTCTAAAAATAGATTTTGGGAGTCTGGGTCTAGTGATGGTTTGAGCAGAGTGATTTTTCTGCTGTTTGATATAGATTAGCAGGGGGTAAGTGGGAGGGTTTATAAACATTACTCTGTCTTGTGACTTGGCCAAACCTGCAGGAAGATTGACTTAGTGATGAATGAACTTGTGTCATGGGAAAAGAATAATGCTTTAAAATCTCATAATTTTTTCACCCTTTTTTAAAGTGGCAGAATTGCTGCTTTTTCAGAATCAAAGAGCAGATTTATAAGAAGTATACAGAGAATTAGAAAATATATACAGGCAAAGACAATTCTAAGTTTATTTCATCATTACAGTTTATCAAGGAATGAAAGAGAAGGATGTAAGGCTGGAATTTTCTTTGTGATGGAATACCTGGAATAAATGCAGGTTTATTTTTATGCTCTTGCTCTTCACAAGAAATGAGTGTTAAATGAAAGCAAAGCCTATTTTGGAGTTGAGGGTCTATATATGAATATATTGAAATATCAAGAAGAATTGGTTTTTTTAAAACAGCGTGTATTCATGCAGATCAGTGGCATCTTAGATAAAAGGAAATAAAAATCTATTTTCTTAAAACCATGAATGATTTTTTGAAGAAGTATCTTTTTTTTTTTTTTTTTTTTTTTTTTAAGGTTGGGTTGAAGGAAGCACTAATTTTTTAAAAAAACCGGTTTGATTAAAGTAAGTGACTGGATTCTTTGCTAGCATCTGATGCCAGTTGTGGATTCGAGAAAGTAAAAGAGGAATATGTAGCTGTTAAAAAAAAAAGATGGATTTATTTAGTTTGCAGATATAAAAGTAAGTAGCAAGGTTTGTTGTTAATCATATGAATTAAAACAAGAAGCTTCTTAATATGGGCATTTGAGTATAAACAAATTTAGTGTCTTTAAAAACCCAATTGTAAACCATATACATTGAAAGTAGTTAACTGGCAGAATATCATAAAAAGTATGCAAACTGTTAAGGTACCTTAGTTGCAAAATCTTATGATAAGCCTAGAGTATTTGTACAGGTTACATATTAGAAACTTAGTGGATTTTTAACTTTGTTTTGGGTGTGGACCTGTGGGGGAGGTGAAGAAATTAGTTCATGTGGAGGTTTTTAGACTTTTGCCTTTGATTTAAATTAGTTTATGTGACTCAGATTTTGAAAAAGTACTTCCTTGTATCTAGAGAAACAGACCATATATTTTTTTCTTACTGAATATTTTTTATGGCAAATGCATTTGGTAAGTATCTTAAGTAGTAAACTAAAGTGTGTGTGGCTATATGCCCTAATTATAAGCCTGTAATGGTGATTGGTGCAATACTTGGGCTTTTTCCTCTGATAAGATGGAGTATTAGCCTAAATCTTCAAGGCCTGGGATCAGGATATTCCAGCAAAAAAATTATATTGTTACTGAGAAGGTAGTTACAACTATACTAGTTATTTTGAAAGGAAAAACCTTTGGCTCCTGAATGGATATTGTCAAATCCACGTGGTGTGGTAGTTCCTCTATAAAGCATTTTTACATTCCATGAGCAATCATTTTGATGTTCTTTGTATCCCCACTTTTGTGGGGGATGGAGATGGGAAATAGCTGTAATCCAACTGGCATTATTCAGATCATTAAAAGATATTTGAAGATATTAACTGGCCTTATCTTTGTTCTACCTTGTATTGACTTTAATACTTAATTTTCACTATTTTTTTCTCTGAATATGTTATTGGGAGGAGTTCTAAAGTACAGTAAACTATTATTATGGCAATAACACTCTTTGAGCTAGCATTGTCAGGGAGGGAAATTAGTTTTCTAAATAACTGAAGCATACTCCTTTAGATACCAGAAATTTAAAAAATTTAAACTATTTTGGATGGAGATATTTATGAATTATATACCTCTGTCACCTTAAGGTATATGAAATATAATAGAATATTATTCAAGGTGAATGTAAACAATAACTGTACTATTCTGTATAATATAATGATTCCCTTAAATGGTATTCCCTCAAATACCATCATAGTATATAGATTTAGAACTGAAAAGGACTTCAGAGATTATTTAATGTGACAATTATTTTATAGATCAAACTGATTCCCAGTGAGGAGAATTTCACAAGGTCACATAGCAAACAAGTGGCAAAGCAAGTACTGAAACTCTAGTCCTTCAAAATCCTGTGCTTTCTCCACTGTACCAATAGCCTGAGATTGCTTCAGACTATTGACATGTGTATAAAGCTACTTGCCCCTAGAGTAAATGGCCCCTGCCTGAAAAGTTTTTCATAGCCTTGTGCCTTTTTAAATGTTTTTCTTCCATTGCCCTCATTCATCCTTACTTATTGATGTTCTTCTGTGTGCCTTCTGTCCAATGAAGAAGCATCTTCCAAGTTGTGCTATCTAAGGAGCTGTGGGCTGGGAAATCAGATATGCCATAAGATTAGAACTAAAATGAGCAAAAAGATTCTGAAGGAGAAACTGAGACATCTTTTATGACTTAGGTATATTATGGGCCATGCATTTTAGATGATTAGAGGCTTTTTTTGCTTGCTTCCTGATTTTCATGATGGTCTTTATAGTTCAGATTGCTAGACAAGTGAAGTATTTATTGTAGTAAGTCATTGACTATTTATTATACTTAACACTCTGGAGTTTTCCCCGTATATTTGAGTTTCATTAGTCTGTTTATACTTGCTCTAGAGCAAGTCCTATGGTTATAATATAAAGAATTTTTGGCCAGCAAGTTGGATAGGAGTCTTCTGAATTATAATTGATACTGAAATCAGTTTTTAAGGCCTATTTAGAACCTTTAAACTTGAGCAAATACTTACTTGTATGATCTGTTCTTTGTTGACATTTGTTACATTTTGGTGCTAGAAAATTTGGCCCTTGTTTATGTTCACAAATCATCTTCTCATGGTTGCCTTGAGAAATTTCACTACTGCTTCACAGACCCAGATTATTATAAATTTTATATGCACTCTATGAAACTCAAGTATCTTGTTAATGTGAGTGAGTCAGACTTTAAAATGATTGGTATTTAGAAATTGTCACAACTGGAGTTTTCTTTTATTGACATCTCTGGGCTTCAGTAGAGATTGCTGGTTCATACTATAGCTAGCAAATACCTTGTATATTTCTGAATGATTCTGATAAAAACTTATTCAGAAAAACATGAACTGCTACAGATTGTAGTCTTTCTAGGCATAGGAAACCTCCTTTGTAAAATTGTTACCAAGGGTCAAGTTCTCTCCTTAGCTTAGTCATTACTGAGTGTTAGTTCATTTGAAGTGAATTCTGTATCTGACAACCTGGTAGGTTTAACCCTGGTCTCTAAACAAAGAAAGGATACATCAACATTCTACTATTTAGAGGAACCAAATGAAAAAGTTGAAAATGAGTATCATTAAAATATTTTATGGCTAATTTTAATATTTAATGTTTGCTTTAAATCTAGAAACTGAAGTTAGATATCTTGGATCTTGGAGCAAGAAGCTACCTTAATGCAGTAATATTAAAATTCTTTTGAACTATTTATCAGTTCAGTTGATGGTGGAACCAACACTATAGCTGGAGTATAGGCGAATATGCTTTTGCTGTTGAGAAAAGTCATTAGTGAGCTCTCAGTTTTATCAAATCAGTGCTGGTGTTTGGAAAGTACCAACTTGGAATAGGTTGGTTTTATATATAACTTTGTAATTGTCCCTGGTGCTTCTTTTAATTATATATGTATATACCATTTTACAGTATCCATTTTATGGGTTCTATGGATATTTTTCTTTTGAAATAATTTTTCTTAATCTATTTCTTTAAAACATTTTAAGAACATTCAAGTATTCCTGACCAAGGTTAATCTGTACCTGTTAGCTTCTTAAAAAATAGCTTCCCGGGGCAGCTGGGTAGCTCAGCGGATTGAGAGCCAGGCCTAGAAACGGGGAGGTCCTAGGTTCAAATCCGGCCTCAGACACTTCTCAGCTGTGTGACCCTGGGCAAGTCACTTGACCCCCATTGCCTACCCTTACCACTCTTCCACCTATAAGTCAATACACAGAAGTTAAGGGTTTAAAATTAAAAAAAAAAATAGCTTCCCTGAGTAGTTTCTACCAAGAGTAATAAAAGTACTCCAATATTCTATATTTTTTTCTGATCTGGAATCATTATTGAGCAGCATTTAATTATAAAATGTTGAGTGATGATCAGAATAGTATCTTTATGGTTGTAATCCATTAATGTTTGTTATAAAGTCTCCTGAGCTCTTATTAATATTAAAATTGATAAAGGCTGGTATTTTGAGATTTGAATATTGGATTTTATAATAATAAAAAGTTTTAAACTCTTGGTGAAGCATTTAAAAAATATTTTTGTGAGTTCCTTTCCACCCTTCCTAGACTGACAAATGTTCTTGAAAAAATAGTAACAGCACAGCAGTTTCATTTGTTAGTGTTGAACAGGTGGTTTACCTTAAATATATTAGAAATTTATGCCCAACTAAAAGTTGTAGAGTATCATTTCCAACATATGCACATACTTTACTTCATAATTGTAAGATGCTGAATGTAATTTGACTTAGCCATTTTAAAACTGGAGAGTAAGGACTATTTTGAAGCTAGTAGATTAACTGCTTAGCTACCATTAAGTCCACTCTAGATGTTGACAGAATGAAAATGTGGTTGCCTAGATAAGGAGTAAAACTCGTAGCTGAGCTACTGTAATTGTTCTATTAGTATAAACTTCAAACTCAGCAAAAGATCACTATGCACCCTTAGCCTGTTCAAGGAATGGTCTAATCACTACTTCATTTACGTGTGCTTCTTTAATTGCAAAATAAGCCCAGAACAATAGCTGGTAATTTATAAATAGTGAGTCCTCTTAGTCCAAATAACCATTTGTGACATAATGGACTCAATGCTATTTGGGGATATTTTTCTGAAATGAGTTAAGGGAACAAATATTGCTGTTTTTAACAATGTTACTATGTTGGTATTGAAACAAGAAACTTAGGAAAGATTTTTAAAATTGTTTAAGGTTTAACATCATAATTTTAATGATTTGATCAAGGTAATTTATGACTAAAAATTAGTCATTATTTTAAAGTATAATTTTTTTTGTCTTCTATTTTTTAGTGATATAATTGTCTCCCTATCAGAGACATTGTGTTGTAGGTAGAGTTGTGGACTTGGAATGAGGAAGTATTGGATTCAAATTCTACTTAGATATTCACTAGCCATGTAATACAGGGCAAGTAATTTAAAATCTCTGTAGGCTCAATTTTTTTCTCTTTTAAGAGGGAATGAGAGGCTTATTAAGGTTCAAATGAGGTACATAAAGCTTTTTGCAAACCTTAAAGCATTATATAATTTTAAGTTATAATATTACATAACTAGTGATTATGTGACCAATTTTCTTTGTCTAGAAATCATTACTTCTTGTTGCAATTTCTATTTGCACTCCTGTTCTATTGCCATTCAAATATTTGAGCCATTTCATTTGAAAGAATATTGTATTTATTTAGTATTACAAAATAAGTTTGTGTTTAATCAAAATTTGGGGAGGAGTGCTTATTTCTTATTTGTAAGATGTACAAATTCTTAAGAATTCTTAAATATTGATGTTCCTGTAGCCTTTAGTAGTTTTGACATGTTTTAATGATTTATGCTAATTAGCTCAGATATCTTATTATCTCTATCAAAATCCACTTTTAAATGAATGTTATTAACAAGTTATTAACTATGACATAGAGTTAAAATGAGTGAGGAAACATGAGAAATCAAAAGGTTTCGTGACATTATTGATTCTTGTTTCCTAGGTGAGGCAGGCCACCAATCAAATTGTGATGAATTGTGCTGACATTGACATTATCACAGCTTCCTATGCACCAGAGGGAGATGAAGGTAAGAACCATTTTCTGTTTTGGATTATTACACAAAGGTAATGCTATAAATGTTTGTTGTTTTAGAATGTAAATGTCTTTGTATGAGAATTCCTTAGATGTGGAATGTTGGATATACTATGCTATGTTCTGAGGATAACAAATACAATATTGGATGATAGAAATGGAACAGTTCTAAACCTACTTCTTACACTGAATTCTTTTGTGGCCCTGGGCAAATCATTGAACTTAGATTTCAGTTTCATGAATGAAAAATGGAAACTACTATACAGCCAAGCCTATTAAACTTAAAAGTCCTGAAGGGGGTTTAACATAAAATATGCAATATAGTAATTTATTAGTAACTTGGTTCTAGTTCATTTGTAGTTTTCTTAGTAATTTTTTTGGTAGTTCTTGAACCGTAGTTTTAAAATAAGGTTTTGAAACTTACTGAATAAAGGAACAAAGGAAGTTTTCATGGTTATATAGAAATGGCTGAAAGTTACTTTAAATAGAGGGGTCTATTTAAAATAAATATCATTCATTCTGTAGGAAACCTATAGATATCTTTCAAATGATTGGAAGAGGTCATATTAAATCTTATAATTATGAAATAAATTATAGTAACCAGTTGGGGGCTAAAATCTAATCTATACCAACTGCCATGTAAAAATCATAAGGCTGGCATAAAGTTAGAGAATTCCAGCAAAATTACTTTTAATTTAGGGACATTTATTTAGAGCTGGAAAAAAAAAAACAGAAACAAGAAATGCTTCTCATTTTACAAGTCAAGGGAGATTAGATAGGTTAAGTGACTTGCCCAAGGTCACGTAGTTAAAAAGTAGGAAAGTAAGGATCCCCACCCAGTTCCTGTGACTAAAGACAAAGTTTGCTAGCTATAACTTTGCTGCTTCCCATGACATCTTGAATATTACAGTTATACTATTTCCTTATAAGAAACTATTATGATTGAATGTATTATGAGAATTAGGGATTTGACTTTTAAATGAGTATTTGCTGTAACATTCTTTGCTCTCTTCCATCTCAACCTGCTCAGGGAAACATTTAAAACAATTTAAGACCCAAAGGATCTCTGTGATGATTAAATTATTTGGCTCATAGTAAAGAAGCAAAATGTAAATGGAAGATGTCCATATTAACATCACTAAACACTTATGTTAAATTTGATTACAAATGGGATAAAAGTGCTATGGTTTCAGGTTTAGAGGAAACAGATCCTTTAAATGGATTTGAATAACTTTCAGCTTTGTTTGGAATGACTTGTTAAATCAAAGAACAATTATTTAACTTTTCTGACTGTGAAGAAAAGTGGAAACATCTTAGCCAGCCATACCAAGACAAGCTTTCTTCCTTGCTGTGAACTGAACTCATTTGAATTAATGGGAAGAATGACAAAGACATTTTAAGTAGCTCACAATCTTAGGTAGATATGGAAGAAAAGTAAAACAGTACCAGTGAATAGTCCTATAGCTGGCATGGTGTTTATATTGTGTCTGATTTTTAGCTAATCTACTGTTTGAAAATTATCCTGAAAATGCCTAGAAAAGAGTCAGAAGATCTCCAAGTTTTAAATGTGCATACATTCAGAGTTAGTGCTTAACTTGATAATGATTTCTATCCCAAGGAAGCAGTGGTGGGAGTGTTAAGGGGGCAGAGAGAATTGAAAACTGTTGTAAGGAAATAGAGAAGGCTGTGAGAAAAATACAAGGAAGACTTTTATTTTTAAATTCAAGTTCCCCTTTCCCTCCAAACTAGGCAAGGGTCTATTTCTTGCCCCCTATCTCCTATAGCTACTAATAATCAGTGCTTTAAAGGGAGAAGGGACCTCCAAACTATATTCAAGAGTCTGTCAGAATTCAAATCTTCAGACTATTAGGTGCTAGCAGGTTACACTAGCCTTTTATTTTGAGGTATGGGTAGAGACATTTGAACAATTCAAAGTGATTTTTCAAAACTTTATTTGCATTATTATTAACATTATTATTTAGTAATTATACATAAATGTATACCTCATTATTATTCTTAGTAGTCATAAGGTTAGATTTACATGTTTCAGGTAACAGAGTATACTTGCTCTTCAGTCATGGTGGTCATGATCATTTGATGTTTCTCCATAAACTAGTAGTAGAACTTGCTAAATTTTGAGTCCCAAGATTCCAGTACTAGAGATTAGTGTTAATATGAAAATTTGTGGAAAGAAATAGGAGACATCAATCTTGTACCATCCAAAATAACTTTTCAGTACAAATTTTAACTTCCCAGAAAAGCTGATTCAGTTGCTGTAGGAAGTACTAACTTTTGGTGCATTAAGATAAAAATGATGATAATTTATAATTTGGACTAAACCATTACTATATAATTTAACTTTCTTTTTG
The DNA here is from genome assembly GCF_016433145.1 of Gracilinanus agilis. Classification (NCBI taxonomy): domain Eukaryota; kingdom Metazoa; phylum Chordata; class Mammalia; order Didelphimorphia; family Didelphidae; genus Gracilinanus; species Gracilinanus agilis. The sequence goes on from NC_058133.1 coordinate 195,302,221, forward strand.
AGTTTCATTAATGGAAAAAAGACTTGTGCAGTGAATGCTGTAATAAATCCAGGAAGACCTCTTGGCCTGTGTCTTTTCAAACTAAGACACTTGTCCTTAAATAGAAATAGTTTATTTAAAAAACATATTTGGGATCTTAACTTTGTAATATTTTAAAATAACAAATCAGTAAGAAAAACGGCTGAAAACTGTTTTTTTACTGTTCTGCACTTCAAGGGTTGGTGAAATCACTAGCACTTAAACCAGTGCAAGGAATGCACCTCCCTACACAGTTCAGGGATTAGTATTGTCATCAGCTCCCGCAAGAGAAACTCTTGAGTGCCTGAACTCAGGTCCTGACAGGTAAAGAGCCTTTTAATTTATCCTTAATAGATGGCTTGGACGTAACCTAGAAAATGATCGTTTCAGTCTGTACTATTTTTTTCTTCTGCTTATACTATGAGAACTTTGTAGAATTATTTGTATAAGAACATTTTCATATAAATTTCCAATACATAAGTTTTCATATTTAGTGAAGTCACGTGGGAAATGTGTTTTAACAGATTTTTTTGGAAGTGTGTGTGTGTGTGTGTGTGTGTGTGTGTGTGTGTGTGTGTGTGTGCACAAGTGGANGTGTGTGTGTGTGTGTGTGTGTGTGTGTGTGTGTGTGTGTGTGTGTGTAATACTGCCCCAAAAGGCAGTGATTTCAAAATCAAACTGTTAAATTTGTTCTAGAGACTGCTGACCCATCTTCTCTATATTGTACTTTTTGAGTTGCAAATTAGATAAAAACTCAGTTGTTTGTCTTTACTTGATAGCATTGTAGAAATGTGGGTTGCTGATAAGAACATTTATTTGGCTAGAATAGTAGTAATGTAGTAGTATAAGATTGATAAAATGTGAATAAAATTAATTTCCAACTTTGTATAAGTATTTAAAAAGCAAGATATTGGCAAAAATAACCATAAAAGGATGGGAATTTTGTAAAGTACTTTAGAAAACTTCCTAAAAAGTAGGAGGAATTCAAGGATAGTTTCAATTCTTTGCTTTTGGGGTACCAAATAATTTTTTTTCTAACTTTCAATATTGTATTTTTTCCAAATTACATGTAAAGATTTTTAACATTGGTTTTCTAAAATTTTGCTTTCCAAATTCTCTTCCTCCCTTTCTCACCTCCCTCCTCTCTGAGATGATAAAGCAGTTTGAAATAGGTTATACATGTGATATCATGTAAAATATTTCCATGCTGATCATGTTGTAGAAGAAAACACATATCAAAAACAAGCCACAAAGAAAATAAAATGAAAAATAGTATGGTTTGATCTGCATTCTGTCTCTGGAGGTTGGTGGCGTTTTTCATCATAAGTCCTTTGGGATTGTCTTGGATCCATTGTATTGCTGAGAATAGCTAAGTCATTCACAGTTGATCATCCCATAGTTTTGTTGTTACTATGTACTGTTATTTTTAAAAATGATGAAGGCTGATATTATAAGGGAAAATAGTATTTAATTTTAAATAACAGTACAATCTTATCCTAGTTTTGCTCACTTTACTTTGAATCAGTTCATGTACATCTTGACAGGTTTTTCCGAAACCATCCTCATTATTTCCTATAGCACAGTAGCATTCCATTACAATCATATTACTACAATTTGTTTAGCCATTTCCCAGTTAATGAATGTTTTTTTACTTTCCCATTCTTTGCTACCACAAGAATAGCTGCTATAAATATTTTTATACAAATAGGTCCTTTTTCTTTTTGATCTCTGGAAGAGTAGTGGTATTATTATTACTTCAAGGGGAATGAGCAATTTTATAGCCCCTTGGGCATAGTTCCAAAATTGTTGGCCAGAATGATCAAATCATTCCACAGCTCTACCAACAATACATTTAATGTTCCTATTTTGCCTTATCCCCACTGACACTTATCATTTTCCTTTTCTGTCATATTAGCCATTCTGATAAGTGTGAGGTGTGTACCAAAGAATTTCAGTGATAGGTAGCGCCTTTGGCTAGTTTTCTGAATATCCATTAGTATGTGGCATTAAACTAAGCTTCTTGCATAGCTGTATGGTATAATAAAAAACTGAATTGAGGGTCTTGTCATTAAAAAACTACGTAGTGTAAAGGACACCAAAATAAAGATCCTTGTCGGTGGCATGACTCATGAATACCATAACTGGTATAGTATTCACAAAAGTTGGATAAATTATTATTTTATAGATTTTACTTATTGGTACTATAACAGAGAATGGACCTTTATTCTTTTTATCTTAGACTCAGTGTTACTCAGTGGATGCTCTTGTGGGAAATGGCACATACAGTATAAAGCCCATTTTATGTGGCTTTATTTTATCTATTTATTTATTTTTAATGTTTTGTTTTTTTAGAAAAATTTTCCATGGCTACACGATTCTTGTTTTTAACTTTCCCCTCCCCCCCATATCCAACGCACATTCCGCTGGTTTTAACATGTGTGATCAGTCAAGACTTATTTACATATTATTATTGATAGTTGCATTTGTGTGGTCGTTTACATCCCCAACCATGTCCGAATCAACCCATGTGTTCAAGTGGTTGTTTTTCTTCTTTGTTTCTACTCCTGCAGTTCTTCCTCTGAATGTGGATAGCGTTCTTTTCCATAAATCCCTCAGAATTGTCCTGGGTCATTGCTTTGCTGCTAGTACAGAAGCCCATTACATTTGGTTTTACCATAGTGTATCAGCCTCTGTGTACAATGTTCTCCTGGTTCTGCTCCTTTCACTCTGCATCAATTCCTGGAGGTCTTTCCAGTTCACATGGAATTCCTCCAGTTTATTATTCCTTTGAGCACAGTAGTATTCCATCATCAGCATATACCACAGTTTGTTTAGCCATTCCCTAATTGAAGGACATCCCTTCGTTTTCCAGTTTTTTGCCACCACAAAAAGCTTGGCTATAAATATTTTTGTACAAGTCTGTTTATCTATGATCTCTTTGGGGTACAAACTCGGCAAGGCTGTGGCTGGATTGAAGGGCAGGCAGACTTTTAGAGCTCTTTGGGCATAGTTCCAAATTGCCATCCAGAATGGTTGGATCACTTCACAACTCCACCAACAATGCAGTAATATCCCAGTTTTGCCACATCCCCTCCAACATTCATTACTCTCCCCTTCTATCATTTTAGCCAATCTGCTAGGTGTGAGGTGATACCTCAGAGTTGTTTTGATTTGCATTTCTCTAATTATTAGAGATTTAGAACACTTTCTCATATGCTTATTGATAGTTTTGATTTCTTTATGTGAAAATTGCCAATTCTGTGTCCCTTGCCCATTTATCAATTGGGGAATGGCTTGATTTTTTTATACAATTGATTTAGCTCCTTGTATATTTGAGTAATTAGACCTCTGTCAGAATTTTTTGTTATAAAGATTTTTTCCCAGTTTGTTGTTTCCCTTCTGATTTTGGTTGCATTGTTTTTGTTTGTACAAAAACTTTTTAATTTAATATAATCAAAATTATTTATTTTACATTTTGTAATTTTTTCTAACTCTTGCTTGGTTTTAAAATTTTCCCTTTCCCAAAGATCTGACAGGTATACTATTCTATGTTCACCTAATTTTTTTATAGTTTCCTTCTTTATATTTAAGTCATTCACCCATTCTGAATTTATCTTGGTATAGGGTGTGAGATGTTGATCTAAACTTAATCTCTCCCATATTGTTTTCCAATTTTCCCAACAGTTTTTGTCAAATAGTGGATTTATATCCCAAAAGTTGGGCTCTTTGGGTTTATCATAGACAGTCTTGCTGATGTCACTTACCCCAAGTCTATTCCACTGATCCTCCCTTCTATCTCTTAGCCAGTACCATATTGTTTTGATGACCACTGCTTTATAGTAGAGTTTAATATCTGGTACTGCTAGGCCTATGTGGCATTATTTTAAAGAGTATTATTAGGTAAAAAATACTAAATGTGTTTGGCTCAGTTGAGCAAATATTTTTCTAATTTTCAGAGGATCCAGTTTTATGGATTCAACAGCCTCAGTTATTATTTTTTGTTAGTTTGCATTTTAAATTAAATGTTTTATTTAAGTTAACATTGAATATCAGTATAACCAGCTTTAACTTTCTTAGTAACTTTTTATAACAATGAGCAAACATTAATTAAGCACCCTCTCTGCGTCAGACACTGAGATAGGATTTGGGGATATAAGGACAAATATAAAAAACTTTAAATGCCAAAGAGGATTTTTGTATATTATTCAGGCTTAAATCTAAATATTTAGGCTAGTACTTTAGTGGACAATTCATTCAGAAAATACCTAATTATTTACCACTAAGGAGTTTACAGTCTATAGATAAACATAAAAGTATGCTCAGAAGTTTGTTAAAATACATACAAAATGATTACAAAGTAAATTTCTTGGTGGGGGAGGGGGACCTGGGGATCAGAAAAGGCCTCATGTTAGAGAGTAGAGAGCATTTGAGTTGAACTTCAAAGGAAAATAAGGGATTTGTATTTAATTTGAAAGTATAGAATTTGTTTAAGCTGCAAATAATCTTAAAACTTATGATTTCAAAAATAAATGTGGGATGGGGAGCAACTGGGTAGTTCAGTGAATTGAGAGCCAGGCCTAGAGATGGGAGGTCCTGGGTTCAAATCTGAACTCAGACACTTCCCAGCTGTGTGACCCTGGGCAAGTCACTTAACCCCCATTGCCTAGCCCTTACCACTTCTCTGCCTTGGAGCCAATACACAGTATTGACTCCAAGGTAAGGGTTTAAAAAAAAAAAAAAAAGAATAAATGCCTGGTCCTGGTTATTCAGACTTCTATAATCTCACTTGTCATTTGAGTTTTATCTTATATTGTTTCATAAAATTTGTTCAGTCAGATTGGAACTATTTCATCTCCCTGTTGCCTCTATGTCTTTGTGTTTTTCCCTATGGCTGAAAAGTACATCCTTATCACTCATTCTCTGTTGAAGTTCTTCCTATTCTTCAAACTCATCATATGTGAAGGTTGTCTTTTGGCTCCCATCTCATGTATAAAAATTGATAAATTTCATTGTACTTCTCTTCACATTACCTTGATTCATAATTGTTTATGCTTGCCTTTCTTCTTTTTTTAGATTGTAAGCTCTAAGAGAGCGAGGGTATGTGTGTGTGTATTTATTTAATTTTACTTTTTTTTTTAACCTTGACTTCCTTACACTTAATTAAATGTTTTCTGAATGAATTGTCTACTAAAGCGCTAGACTAAATATTTAAATTTAAGCCTCTAGGATAAAATACCAAACTACTCTTTGGCACTTAAAGGCTTTTACAATTGCTTCTGGACTGCCTAGGTTAGAGTTATTTATTATACATTATATTCCTTCCTGTGCTCTCCAGCCAAAATGGTCTGCTGCTTCTTACACAGTATTCCATCACCTGCCTCCATGGGTTTTGTACAAGCTACTTTCCCATATTTGGAAGGTATTCGTTACTTCCTCACTTCTTCCTCTGGGGGCTTCCTGCAAAGCTTAGTACAAATGTTGTCTTCTCCATGACACTCTACCTGCTATTCCAGATAAAGTGTCATTTCTTTTTCATCCAAATAATTTTGGATTTACCTTGTAGAAAATTTGCATTCACTTTTGTGTGTACATGTGTGACATAGGCCCCTAATCAAAACTTGTTGATTCAAGTATGATGTAAAACCAAATGAACAATTATTTGTTGTCACATTGACTGTGGGTCAGAAGAAACTCATTGTGACATAAATAGAAGAAAGAAGAGTGGTGGTTGGCACATTTAATTTAACTTTGTTAAAGAAATGGCTACCCTTAAGCTAAATATTAATAATAAATAATCTATTTGATGTTGTGGTAATCTGAGGGTTTCATTAAAGTTTAAGTCTGAGAACACTTTAAAAAAGCAGTTTAACAAGTGATTTAAAAAAACACAGTTTGATGACTTTTAGGCATTCATTATTTAGATACTAGTTTTCTAAAAAAGAAACTATTTTTCTACCTTTCTAGTGACATACACTTTTTCTTATTCAGTATTGTATTTTATAGAGCCCTGTGTAAAGTTTTTGGAATTGATTCAATGTGTTAATATTAGAACTTACTTATAAATTAGAATCACTAATGAACATATATTCATCCAAATATTGAACATTTTTATTTCCTTCAGAAGTGCAGGGATATAATTTGAAGTCATACTTCATAGATTCATAGATTGTGACAAATATACTTATTACCCCATTTTGAGGGAAAGATCAAAATGAGACTATCTCAAATGGTGACCTTGTTGCCATTGTACATTTTTCTCTTTATAGTTGCTTAAACCAGATTTATATCCTTAGTTTGTTAACTAGATATTGCTAAATTTACCAGTATTAATAAACTGGCAAAAGTGCGCCATCATCATGAGGTTGTTGAACCCTTATCTGGAAAGTCCAAAGCTTCTTGGACATTTTCAAAGTTATAACCTCTGCAATAATTTAATTGGTGGGGGGGAGGGAATAAATAGTGGATTTTTTTCTCCCAGATTAACTGGCTGTTTCCTATTTCAATCATGCTTCTTTAGTGAAATGGATTGCTAGAAAGACAATTGATATTTGGAAATGTTGATATGTTTTAGTCATATTATTTTATGATTCAGTCTTATTTAATCAGAATTTTAAAACCTAATTTCTTTAAAAATGTATTGATATCTCCTCTTTATAATTGGTCAAAAAAAAAAATCTTAGCACACCCTAGTTCCCAGTTCCTAAGCAATATTTTGCAAACCATTGCTCAATTCACCAACTTAAAGTTCTACTTTGATTCCTCCAAATTCTCTTATGTGGCTTGAAGTTAGTGTTTATTTTATGGGCTTTTTGATATTGTGAGGAATGTTTAACCATATTCTTAGCAGAGATAATTTGTAAAGTCAGAAAACATTTCTGAAGTATGCTACATATCTATGATGCTATTTGGTAAATACTTTGTATATAAAAGCCAATCTATAGATTGCCACTTATAAGAACCTTAATGTTTAATATAAAGATAAGAAAGTCTTCTGTCCAAATCAAAAAATATTTTTACAGCTATTTTTAAAAATAACTCATTGTTCTAATTTTTGAAGATGAAGACATGATCTGTTTTCCAACTCATTTGTTGGAATGGTAAAATTTTGTGTGATATTGAAAAAGCATGGAATGATGAAAAGTACACTGTGTTTGTAGTCAGAATCTAAATTCTTGTCCTGGCTCTGGTAGTTTAATTAGAAGTTGTGCAACCTTGGTCTTTTAAAACCTTTTTGATCCTCAGTTTTCTCTTGATGATGTGGTTTGAATAAGTTGATATATGTAAAGTGCTTTTTAAATCTGTTTAATGTTATATAAATGTGACTTATTAATGTTAATTCTGGAGGTGTCAGGTTCACAGTGTTTTCTTTTGTTGATGAGAAAGCCAAGTTGATTATTCAATATCAGCTGAGAAAAGAATTTTTAAGTTTCTAATTCGTGGTTTGTTTAGATTTCTAAGTTCCTTATAGAAATAAAATGCACATTAGCTTTTATATAAAATTATGTTAATTTGCAATTAAGCACACCATTTCAGATTGTTAAAAGTAAAGTTTTTAGACTCTGAATATCTGATTAGAGGTGGCTCCTAATGGATCTTTTTTTGTTAGTTTAGAGCAAATTGGCAGTAACTGGACATTTGTGTTTCTGATTACCTTCTTTCAAAATGTATCAGCATTAGTTTAAAATGGGTTTCAGATCTGAAATGCATAGTAAACATATCTTGGAATGAAATAAGTTAAGAAGTCAAAGGAATTTTGAGTTATATATTTCACAGAGATTTTTGAAAAATTAACTAAATACTGCTCTTTTGAAAATAGTAATTCACTTTCATTGATTTTTTTTGTTTTCATTTGTAGAATATGGTAGATATTTTCCTTTTTTTTAAACCCTTGTACTTCGGTGTATTGTCTCATAGGTGGAAGATTGGTAAGGGTGGGCAATGGGGGTCAAGTGACTTGCCCAGGGTCACACAGCTGGGAAGTGGCTGAGGCCGGGTTTGAACCTATATTTTCCTTTTTTTAAAAATACTCCCCCCCAAAAAAAACACACTAACCATTTCTAATATCCAAATAAACTGTAACTGTAGCCCACCACTTCATTATCAAGTCCTATGGAGTCAAAATTGGTCATTCCATTGATCTGATTTCTGTATATTTTAGCGGGTTTTCCCCTTTGCATTATTATGACCATATTGTATATTTTTTCCCCTTTGATTTAGCTTAGTTGTGTAACAATTTGTACAATTCTTCTCAAGTTTCTCTGAATTCCTTCTATTCCTTTCTTACCTTACAATATATTTCACTATAAGTCACACTGTCTGTTTCCTAATTAATGCACTTACTTTGTTTCTAATTTTTGCTACTGCAATATTTTCATATATGGGACCTTTTTAAAAAAATTTAAATTGTTTTCAACTAAAGATATTTTTGTTCCCACCTTTTAAAACCACAAAGTTTTTGAACTCTGAATATCTGATCACAGGTGGCTCCAAGTGGATCTTTTTTTAAATTTTGTTTAGAGCAAATTGGCAGTAACTGGACATTGGTATTTCTGTTTTCACAAAGAGTAGTTTTTTGAAGAATTAACTGAATACTGCTTTTTTGAAAAAAGTAATTTTCTTTCATTGATTTTTTTTGTTTTCATTTGTGGGGTGTGGTAGGTGTTTTCCCTTTTTTCAAAATACTAAAATTTCTACGTTGACCATGTCCAGAAATATGTCTTATTTTGCATTTTGAGTCCATCACCTCTCTTTCTTGAGGTATGAATAGCATTGTTTATCATTGGTTTTCTGGAATCATCCTTGATCATTGCATTGATCAGACTTATTACATCTTTCAAATTTGTTTGTTTTTATAGTGTTGTTATCGAATGAATTGTTTTTTCTATTTTTTCTTCACTCTTCAATTTGTACAAAGTCTTCCCAGGTTTCTCTGAAATCTTTTCCTTAGACATGTTTTAACAGCATAGTAGTTTTCTGTAACAATCATATAACATAATTTGTTTAGCCATTTCCTAATTAAGGGATACCTCTTTTTTTTTCCAGTTCTTTATCACCACAAAAAAAGCTGTTATAAATATTTTTGTGCATGAGTTTTTTTCCTTCTCTGATTTATGTGTTTGGAGAATATACCTAGTAGTGAAATCACAGGGACAAAGGGTTTGCTGTACAATTTAATGGCTTTGAGGGAAAGAGATATAAATTGCTTTCCAGAATGGTTGTACCAATTCACCACTGCATCAATAAAGCATTAATGTGTCTATTGTCTCCCAGCTTGTCTAACATTTGTCATTTTTCCTTTTTGTCATCTTTGCCAATTTAATGGGTGTAAGATAGAACCTCAGAGTTGCTTTAATTTATATTTTTTTAATTACTAGTGATTTCGAACATTTTAAATTTGGACTTTTACCTTTGAGAACTGCCTGGTTATAGCTTTTGACAATTTCTGGGTAATGCCTTATTCTTTTCTTTTTTTTTTTAAACCCTTACCTTCCGTCTTGGAGTCAATATTGTGTATTGGCTCCAAGGCAGAAGAATGGCAAGGGTAGGCAATGGGGGTCAAGTGACTTGCCCAGGGTCACACAGCTGGGAAGTGTCTGAGGCCGGATTTGAACCTAGGACCTCCCTCTAGGCCTAGCTCTCAATCCACTGAGCTACCCAGCTGCCTCCTAATGCCTTATTCTAATAAGTTTGAATCAGTTATGTTGATCTTTAGTTAAGGCCTTTATGAGAGAAACTTACTGAAATGTACTTTTACAAAACCCTAGTTAATTATTTCCCTTCAATTTTGAGCTGAATTGGTTATGTTGTTTTTTTGCAAAAACAATTCTTTGTCATCAAAAAAAGACAATTTTTATTTAACTGCTGTGATCCTTTCAATCCCTGTTTTGATCATGAATTTTATAGATATAAATTTATCTGAAAGGTAATTTCTTCCTTGCTTCTATTTATGTATCCTTCACCTTTCTCTTTGACTTTGATGTATATGCCCAGTTCCCTCCTCCCTCCCTCCCTCTCTTGTTCCGTCCCTCCCTCCTTTCCTTCCTTCCTTCCTTCCTTCCTTCCTTCCTTCCTTCCTTCCTTCTTCCCTCCCTCCCCCTCCTTCCCTCCCTCCCTCTCTCCCTTCTTCCCTTCTTTCCTTCCCTTCTTTCTCTAAAAGGGCTAGGCAATGGGGGTTAAGTGACTTGTCCAAGATCACACAACTAAGATGTATCTGAAGCCAAATTTGAACCTAGGACCTTCTGTCTCTGGAACTGGCTTTCTATCCACTGAGCCACCCAGCTGCCCCTTGCCCAATTTCTAAAAGATGTAGATTGTCTACATTTCTACCACTACTATATTAGTGTGCCTGTCCGCCTAGGCTCTCTAGAATTGACTTAAAACTTACTTTTGATAATTCGCTGTCAGAGTTCCATTAATTTATATTTATTTTACTAGCAATTACTTTTATTGACAAAGGCAGCTATAACTTAGTGGTTAAGAGCATTGGCCCTGGTGTGGAGAAGAGCTGAATTTATTTATTTATTTGTTTGTTTATTTATTTGGGGTTTTCTTTTGTTTGTTTTGAATATTTTCCCCTATTTACATATTTCATGTTCTTTCCTTCTCCCAAAGCCCCCTAACCTCCCTTAGCCGATGCACAATTCCACTGGGTTTTACATGTATCATTGATCAAGGCCTAATTCCATATTATTGATAGTTGGACTAGAGTTATCATTTAGTGTCTACATCCCCAATAATATCCCCATCAGCCCATGTGTTCATGCAGTTGTTTTTCTTCTGTTTTTCTCCTCCCACAGTTCTTCCTTGGAATGTGGCTAGTTTTCTTTCTCCTAAGTCCCTCAGCCTTGCTCTGGATCCTTGCATTGCTGCTAGTACAGAAGTCCATTACATTCGATTGTACCACAGTGTATCAGTCTCTGTACAATGTTCTCCTGGTTCTGCTCCTTTCACTCTGCATCAATTCCTGGAGGTCATTCCAGTTCACATGGAATTTCTCCAGTTCTTTATTCCTTTGAGCACAATAGTATTCCATCACCAAAAGATACCACAATTTGTTCAGCCATTCCTCAATCGAAAGACATTCTCTCATTTTCCAATTTTTTGCCACCACAAAGAGCACGGCTATAAATATTTTTGTACAAGAAGAGCTGAATTTAAATGCAGCCTCAGACACTTCCTAGCTTTGTGACCCTGGCCAAGTCAGTTAACCGCTTAACAAAAGGATCCACTGGAAAAGGAAATGGCAAACCACTCCAGTGTCCTTGCCAAGAAAAACCCATGGATAGCTATGGTTTATGGGGTTATGAAGAATCAGACTTGGTTGAAAAACTGAACTACAACATTCATTGAATTTGGACCAAAGGGATGGTTATCTTAATTACTTGAGCAAGAACTGTAGAAACAAAATAGTATGTCAAATTCATTAAAGCTTTTGTCTCCCCATATATCTATTCTGGTGACTTTTTATATACATAGATTAAATGAACAAAATAATGAAACCACATTGTAATTTTAATGTACAATAACAGTCACACCACACCTGATATTTTACATCACTTTTGGGATATGGTAAGGATTATTGCTCATTGTAAAGGCTTTGTAAAGTGGTTTAAGTGCTAAGAAGATAGAAAATATTCATAGATTGCTTTGAAGTTACATAAATTTTGTAAGAGAAAAATGAGTTCTATTAATGTATGTAAGGAAATATCTATTAATGTAAGGAAACTCTTTTTTCAGTGGTGCTTTGAAATATTTTATTATTTTTTTCTAAAGCCTTAATAGGATTTTAAAACTGGAAGGGAACTTAGAGATCTAGTCCAAATCCTCATTTTGTAAATAAGAATACTGAGACTTAACAGGTTAAATAATTAATCCATTTCTCTTGGCCCACTATGTGTCAGCCAAACTGGACTATTTGATCTTACACTATCCTCTCTTTCCTGTATACATTTACATGCATTGTCTCCCCTGCCTAAAAATAATGATTCATACTTATTTAGCTCTCAAGGTTTATAGAGTACTTTATAATATAAGCTATGAGGTTACATAGATAGTTACTGCATGGAATGCCTTCTTGCCATTCTTCTTTTTAATTACTTCAGTCATGCTGGTGCTTTGTTCAGGCCTTTTAGTGTATTAAACAGCTTTTTAAGATGTCTTTTTCTAAGCAATTTAATAGGGATATTATTACCTAAGGTTAGATGTTCAGCCTATTCATTTCAATTTCAGAATTGCAGACATTTAGATCAGTTGACCTGCTCCATCCAAGGAGCTTTTCATCCTTTTAATGCCCCAATCAGTCAGTCAATAAGAATTTTTAAAAATTCTTCTATATACCAGAGACTATCCTAGAACTTTATTTTAGGGTTGTAAGTACAATAAATGAAACAATCCCTCCTCAAAAGGAGTTTATATCTAATGGAGAATATGGCAAAATATATAAGTATGCATAGAATAAATAGAAAGACAATAAAGATAAATCTGCAACAGGTCTTTGTGTGGGAGGGCACTAGTAGTTTAGGAAAGGCTTTCTGTGGAAGGTGGTCCTTTAGATGTGTTTGAAGGAAAGAGGGATTCTGTAAAGCAGAAGTCAGGTTGGATGGGGGTCCAAGTGACTGTATTCTCTTTCACACATTAACATGGAAGATACTCAGAACTATATTTAGGGGGGAAATATTTTGTAAAATGTCATTTGCCCTTCTCCTTGCCATTCTGCTCAGGCAGAGAGATTTTATAAATCAAAATATTCTCATTTCTGGTGCCATGCTAGGTAAGCAGCATCCTATTCAGGTATTCATTGAGGTGTTGTTATTCTCTTTTCCTGTCTGCTATAAGTGAATTTTTGTTTCACTATGTGGTATTGTTTCACATTATGCTAAGTACTGGTGATTCAAACATAAGAAAAAAATATTTGGCACGTGATAGGTGCCTAATAAATGACTGTTGACTAACAGATTCAATATTTTTTTCTTCACCTAAACCCTTACCTTCTGTCTTAGAATTAATACTGTATATTGGTTTCAAGACAGAAAAGCAGTAAGGTCTAGGCTTTGGAGGTTAAGTGACTTGTCTAGGGTCACAGGTAGAAGTGTCTGAGGTCAAATTTGAACCCAGGACCTCTTCTGTCTCTAGGCCTGGCTCTCAGTCCACTGAGCCATCTAGTTGTCCCCTCCATTCTCTTTCTAGTGGCTTCCATTTTTTTTTTGAGAAATCATAACTTAAAAGCATTTTGAATTCTATTTGCATGTAAGTAAAACACATGCACATTTGATATGACCTTTTGCAAAATGCAGAGATGACAAATGGAGTGAGGAAGACCAAGTTCTCAGATGAAACAAATTATTTCTCGAGTTTAACTGCAGTCCTTAGTGAATTTGAGTGGCTTTTAAAAATCCAATTTGGAGAAAAATGGAGAGATTTAAAAGAAAATAATGTAGTGTTAGATTTAGTTCAAAGGAAAAAAGTTAACTGTTAAATAAACATGGTTGCCTTTTGTATAATTTATATTCATCTCTTCAGTTATTATTTAACATCTTGTGGATGGATCCCTAGTTATAAAAGTATGATTAAAATTTGGCTCAGCATAGAACAGGATAGGAGCCTAATAATATTTTTAGGGAGATACTCAATAGGAAATTAAAAAGGAGGAGGGATTTTTCTGGTTGTCATTCAATTAATTAGAGCCTTGTGTCTTCTGGTTAATTGAGATTTTGTTTTTGGTCTCAGTGGTGCTTACACTGCTAATTTTCTACATTAAGAGAATTCTGTTTGAAGTTATATTGTTTCTTTGGTATTTAGTCATTGTTACTAGTAAGTCTAGAATATATTCAAATTTGAGTCCAAAAAAGAGCAAAATGAAAATACAGCCTTTTTCTGTCTTTGCTTTGCCACAATAAGTTTATACCCTTATGATTTTTTGTGTAGCTGAAATAATATAATGTAAAAGTGGTAATGGTGTGTTAGGACTTGTGTGAAGTTTCATTCAAGAATAAATGAAATGTTTGGAATAAACCATAATCAAAGATGGAAGTTATAGGCAACATGAAAATCTAGTTTGGAAGGGTTGATAATCTAGTTTTTCTGGAGTTCCTCTGACAGCTTTTTGTTTATGAAAAAAGTTATGTTGAGGGGGCAGCTGGGTAGCTCAGTGGAGTGAGAGTCAGGCCTAGAGACAGGAGGTCCTGGGTTCAAACCTGGCCTCAGCCACTTCCCAGCTGTGTGACCCTGGGCAAGTCACTTGACCCCCATTGCCCACCCTTACCAATCTTCTATCTATGAGACAATACACCGAAGTACAAGGGTTTAAAGGAAAAAAAAAAGTTATGTTGTGTTTAATAAAGTTAGAGCTTTTGGGATACAAATAGCATATATAGTGAATACTATGTATAGATTGTAATTGTTATTCCTTTATAAAATTTTTTAAACTTTTGCATTTCATCAAACTCAATTGTCAGACACTGTAAAATTAAAATAGTAGTAACAGTACTTTAGGTATCTGTCTTTAACAAGAAAACTAATGGTTTTAATAAGTATTTTTTTTTTTACTTTTTTATTTGTGTTGCTTATTTTTCCAGCTTTTAAATCAAAATTTTGGTTGTTTGGTTCTATAAATCTGTACAAAGTAACTGTCAGAAAAGTGAATATTTTGTGGGATGTAAATGTATGGAGGATACTTTATTTAAGAAGATTACTATTTTGTTGGATCTGTCTTTTTATTGGCATTTTGAAGCTTGTTTCTTGGATTTGGGTGAATATTAGCATTTTTCACTTGGGCATATCTTTGATCTTATGTATGTTTCCCCCAGGACCTAACTAGTGCTATATCATACCTTGGCCAAAAAGGAACATTCATAAACAGTATGTGTTTTTTCCTTCCCCTAAGTGCCAAGCATGATACCAACCTTGAGAACAAGGATTAATTTGGAGCTAATCTCCAGTTTTTAAATTTTTCATCAAGGTTCATTGTAATTTAAATCAGAAATTTCATAAATAATGTAGTGTCCAAATGTTGGGTTACTATTAAATATCCAGGAATCTACTTTTTGGGAATTTTGAGTAGAAGAAGATTTTGACTCACCTAAAACTAAAATCTAGGAAACTCTAAAGGATAGTTATATTAAAAACATCTCTTTCAGATTCTTGCTTAGGCATGGTTTCTGTAAAATAAAGAATGAATTGGATTAGTCTCATTTTAAAAAAATCATAATTGACCCTATCTAGGATGTTATAGAATGGTAGGTTTAGAGTCTGAGAATCTGTAAAATTCAAAGGGGATTTTATAATCAGTGATCTCTCATGAAGTGTAATAAATGTAACTTGTAGCTCTAAATTTATGATCTGATGGTCTGGATTCAAATCCTGGCTTTTTTTTTTTTACCAGTGTTAGCTTGGGCAAGTCTGTTCCTCATTTGCAAAATGAAGGTGTTGTTCCTAGTGCCTTCCCTATGTTAATTATTTCTTATTTATCCTCTATATAGCTTGTTTTTACATAGTTGATTGAATTTCTCTTGTTAGACTCTGAGCTCTTTGAGAGCAGGTTTTGTCTTTTGCCTTTTTTTTGTATTTCCTAGAGTAGGGGTCGGCAAAGTATGGCTCTTTCTGCAGGAGCCATAAAGTCAATTTTTTTTCAGGCGCTGTTACAGGAGCTCGCACTGTGAGCACTGTACGGCTCTCATGAAATTACATTTTAAAAAATGTGGCGTTTATGGCTCTCACAGCCAAAAAGTTACCCACCCCTGTCCTAGAGCTTAGCATAGTGCCTGCCACATAATGGCACTTAAATATTTTTTGACTCCCTGGCAACTATAGTTCTCTTTCAAGGTGAATCACCTTGAAACACAACCCCAATGTTGTACTGAGCTGAACTGACCCATTTCCTAGAAGGTATTTCTCAACATGGCCCATTCTACTTCAACTAACCTCCTAGTGAAAATCACTATTTTGAAAAACTTTGTGGAACTGAGCCTCTTGTCTCTCCACAAAGAAAGATCTCTACAAAATATAGGAAAACTGAATTTTATCTCAAGTGTATTGTATTTTTAAAGTTTAGGTAGAATTGACCTCTATATAGTAGGGAACATAACTTTTTTTTTTTTTTTAAACCCTTACCTTCCGTCTTGGAGTCAATACTGTGTATTGGCTCCAAAGCAGAAGAGTGGTAAGGGCTAGGCAATGGGGGTTAAGTGACTTGCCCAGGGTCACACAGCTGGGAAGTGTCTGAGGCTAGATTTGAACCCAGGACCTCCTGTCTCTAGGCTTGACTCTCAATCCACTGAGCTACCCAGCTGCCCCCCATAACTTTTTTTGCTGCATCTTTGATCCAATAAAATTGTGGTAACTTAACTCAGTAGTCCCTTCATTGTGTATGTATGAGAGAAATTGTAGCATAGAAAGAGTTGTCATAAGATAGACATGGTATTTCTTAAATATGTCAGAGAAATTGGAGGAATACCTCTATTAATTATGCTTTCTCTGCTACTTCTCTCAAATTTATGTTTTAGCTTAGAATTTGCAATCTTTATTTTACAGAGGCAGAAGCCTAAATTGTTCCATGTCTTGGTGTTTAAAACTGGCTAATAAATGTATAATAATACTTTTAATGATAAAAACATTATTTGCTAAATTCTCTAAGATTGTATGGTATTTCGTTTTAATGAAAATTTAGATTTGATACAGGCTATTGTCTGAACTAAGTTCTTAATTTTAAAATTGATACTTTTTTAATTTCAGAAATACATGCCACAGGATTTAACTATCAGAATGAAGATGAAAAAGTTACATTATCTTTTCCTAGTACACTTCAAACAGGTAAGCAGCATAGTAGTTTTCAGATAAATTCTGGGATATAAAGATGATTTAAAATTCTTATTATCTTGATTTTAAAATATTTTATTTGGATTACCATCTTGAAAATGGGTTTTTAATTTTCATCCAATAATATGTGTGATCATATAGGTATATACTTGCAAGCATTCCGTTTTTAAAATTACATTATGACTCTTGTTCATTTTTAGTAGATTAAATATTATGGCAGATCTTTTGGAAGATTCAGATTTATTGAAACTAAGTGCAATTCCTAGGTCACCAGAGTTGTCTCTGTCTCTCTCGCTCTGTCTCTGTCTCTCTCTTAAAAAAAAAAATACCCTGACTTTCTATCTTAGAATCATTTCTGAGTATTGGTTCCAAGGTGAAAAAGCAGTAAGGGCTAGGCCTAAGCTAGCTACTAGGCAATTGGAGTTAAATGACTTGCCTAGAGCTTGCCAGCTAGGAAGAGTCTGTGGCCAGATTTAACAGTTGCCTCTTTAAATGAAAGAAAGATGGACTGGGAGAGAAAAGTACTCACTTCATTCTGTTTTAAGTGGGTCATCTTATGTAATTCACTATAATATTCAAAGAACATGTAAGTCAAAATCATGTTTTTAAAAATAATATCAGAGATGTTTTATTTTATTCTAGTTGATCTTCACTTGATCCTTCTATTTGATCACTCAGTTTTTGACCTTTTTTATGCCAGATCATTAATGATCTATGAGGTGGTTAAATAAAGGAGGTCTGCTGTTTAAAGCAGCCCTATAGGGAATGCTTTTTATGAGGCAGGAATCCTTTTGTAATGGAAACAGTCATTCCAGAATTTATCTACCTTGGTCTCTTCAGATGGTATCAGAGTTTCTTAAAGCAGTTCACACCTGTATTTTAGAAGATAGGGATATTGACTAAAGTGATGTCTTCCAACAGTAAAGAATTTATTTTAAATTTATGCCACTTACTCTGTGCTAGTGGGATTCTATTTAATATTAAATTTATATTCATGCATTTTAAGTGAATTTTTAATTCTGATGAGTTAATTTTTTTCTAAGTTGTGCTTTAGCCATCTGTAGCTAAAATTATTTTAACTTTGTGTGCCTTGTCTACAAAGTTTCTAGTAATATATTACTGGGTGGTAGATTTCATATCTATAATAATAATAGCTAAAGCTCACATGGTTTTTAGTTTTATTCATGTTTGTTCAATGAGATCTGATAATTGTGATTTTGGTTAAATAAAAATATAACTACTCCCAAAAAAGGTGAAATAAAATTTTATGCCAGTTTTATTCTATTCCTTTTTATCCAATTATTAAGAGAGACAGTATTTACCTTATTACAATTATAGTCTGTATTAGTATGGAATACTAGGATTCTATACTAGAAAAGGAACTTAGAAATTCAATAATCTATTTTTTATAGTCAAGTCAGTAATCATTTAAGTACCTGCTTTGTGCTCAGTGCAAGGGCAGCCCTTCTTTTCAAGGATATCAGTCTAATAGGAGAGACGTAATGAAAACAACTATATACAAACAAGATCTAGCTGGGATAAATTGGAGATAATCAGCAGAGGGAAAACACTAGCATTATGGGGGATTGGGAAAGGCTTGGAGAAGTTGGGATTTTAGTTAGTGTTTGAAAAAAGGATCCAGGGGAAGCTGAGGAGATGAAGAGGGAGAAAGTTCCAGGTATTGGGAACAGCCAGAGAAAATGCCCACCTACCTTTATAACCCTATAAAGTTATAAAACTTCAATTGCCTAGCCCTATGTTGCTGAACCTATGGCATGCATACTGGATGGGGCTGCTCCCTTCCTCCTTTCCATGTAGGCCCAAGAACATTTCTCACATGACTTACCCCTCTGCCCACTGCTTCCTCCTTCCCCTCTCTAGGGTAAGGTGGGGTGGTGGCAAGGGGCTCACATTCAGTGTGAGGGTTGCAGTTTGGGCACTCAGTCATTAAAAGGTTCTCCATCGCCAGCTTAGCCCATTCCACTCTTCAGCCTTGGAACCCATACTTAGTATTGATTTCTAAGACAGAAGGTTAGGGTATTTTTAAAAAAGAAAGAAAATACCCAGTCAAGAGACAGAGTGTCCATTTGATTGCCGAAAACATGGTGGGATGAATCAAGTGTTAAGAGGACCAAAATTATAATGAAACTGAGACCATGAGGGTGATATTGCAGTCCTTACTTCCTGTCATAATTTTCATAGACAGTTGTAGAAATTTGAGCATTGAGTCACCATGGTTCTCATTTTCTCTTCAAAAAACTAGAGGTAGGACTAGATTCTGACAATCGGGAAACTGTTACTAAGATACCCTATTTGGCATTTCTGTGTTGTCCATTTAAATCTGAACTCAGGTACTTATAAACTAGCTGCCCAGAGCTATATGGTGAATTACATAGTGGTCTGTATTTTATTCATTAAAAGACAATGTATCTGTATCCCCTCCTTAACCTTGTGCTAAGGTCCAAGAAATTTAAAGAGTACAAAGTGAAATACTTGATGGGTAGAAACTTATGTTGCTGCTTAAACTTACTAGGCCTGTGGATAATTTCCAGGGCTGTTGTCTTACTTCTTTCAAGAGCACCAAATTCATTTTAAGAGAAACAGAATTTTTGCTTTTAATTGATTTAAAGCCACTTGATATACTCTATTTTGAAATTCTCTTGGGCATGTATTCTTTGCTGAAGAAGAGTGAATTTTAATAGTTTCAACAAGTGGTTTTTCTTCCCTAATAACAGCATGAATTTTTCACAGATCCTAGGTGGGCATTAGTAATCTTTTTATTTTACCTTATTAAACCACTAATCGTGCAAACTATTAGTTAATTTGCAGTTGAGCAAAAATAATTTTTGAAGCTGGTACCATCAAGAGAATGCTGCTGGTTGCCTGCCTTTGTAATACTTAGCAACCTCAGCATTGGTGGTTAGTGTCCTGTGGAGTGACTTTTTTTTTTTTTTTTTTTAAACCCTTGCCCTTCTGTCTTGGAATTAATACTTTGTCTTGGTTCCAAGGCAGAAGAGTGGTAAGGGCTTGGCAATGGGGGTTAAGTGACTTGCCCAGGGTCATACAACTAGGAAGTGTTTGGGGTCAGATTTGAACCCAGGACCTCCCATCTTTGGGCCTACCTGGAGTGGCTTTTTGTGGTGAAATACTAGTAGCTGTTCAAATTTAGAACCAATTCAAGCCCTTCTCTTAAAATTTTTTTAATTGATTTTTAAAATTCCTTAACAGGCAAGATAATTTAAGGAACTAGTGCCCTTTGATCTTGATTTTCTTTCATATTTATATACCAAACTGATAGTTTTTTGTCCCAGGACAAAAATGTCCCATTTCTTCTTCAAGGCATGAGAAAGCACATAGACATAGAAAATTTTTTATTTTTTGTTGTCTCTTCATTTCCTGTTAACAGAATGGCATGTGAGGTATGTTTATAAGGCATTATGATCAGTTTTAAAACACATGCCAAAATATGCATGTTAAAATAGGTCACCTTCAGTGCCCTTGGGAAGCTATATACATTTCAGTGATGCTGTTAATACTTAAATTATTTTTAGAACTCTTCTTTTAAAATCAATTTCAAAACCAACTTAGAAACCCCTACTAGAAAAATAAGTTATTGTTTTTTTGTCCAGAGCATTTTGTGTAGTTTGATCAGTTACCTTATTTGTCCCTAGAGTCTTTGGCACTGTCAAATTAAAGAAGTTGCATGCCATCTGGTTTGCCACTCATCTTAAGCAAAGCCCACTGAGCTATTCCATCTGGCTTTCAGTTGAAACCTGTTGTGTACAATATGAGTTCCTTGAGAGCAAGGACTATCTTCTTTTATTTGTATTCCCAGAACTTGGTACATAGTAAGCATTTAATACATGCTTTTTTGTTCATTTATTCATTCATGATTGACTGACATATAATCTTTATGTTCTGAAAGGGTCATTCCAAAATATTCTGAATAATTGCAATATAATTAGAATATGTGTCTTCCAATGTGACTGATTGAAAGATGATGGTCCTTTTCTGGATATATAAATTCTGGTATGTTTCTTTATAGTCATATTCCTCATTAAGCTTATGAATCTTCAAAGCAGTAGGTTTAGGTCATTTAATGAATTAATAATAAATAATAAAGTTTTCATTTTTCTTTGTGTAACCTGGTTTGTGAAATATAGGTGACAATTCTGCAGTTGTTGATTTCTAGTAATTTTAAGTTTAGATCTTTAACCCTAAGAAACAGATGTAATCTGTTTACTCTGAAAGTCAGGTTCGGATGAACTGATTGTGCTGACCTAGGACAGAATGAAATTGTCTAGTTTTTGCTACATTTTTATCTGTGTTGCATTACTTATAGATTAAACATATGTAATTATTTGCCATTTGAAAACTTACATAAATTCAAAGGCTTATTTTATTGACATCTTTCAGGCCAGTCCTTGATTTTTCTTAAAGGTATTAAGGTGTTATATTACTATGGTGTCAAGATAAAGAACCATTTGTCCTTTTTGGAGTGTTTACAGAGTTTTTTCTTAGAAATTTATTATTGACAATTTCTTAAATTTTATTTTTGTATTTTAACATCTTAACAAACATCAGCAAACACAAGCATTCTAATATACAAAGGGTACCCCCCAAAATATGAAATTTTCTTCTGTTATATAGTCGTGATTTAAATACACACACACACACACACACACACACACACACACACACACACACAAACATAAGATTTTTAGATATGTGTTTGGCAGAGTGGATTCATGTCCCATCACTAAATTACTGACTATGTGGCCCTAGGCAAATTACTAGCCCTTCCAGTGCCTTAGAAATGATCGAAGACAATAAATTGCAAAGAAGTTGCCAACTGGCAGTGGTTCCAGGAATTTCCAGTGTCAATGAAATTACCAGTCCAGTCTCCCTTTCACTATCCTGTATGAAATTTTAAAAGATTTTCCATTGCTATCAAGACTTGAGGAACAACTAGGTAAATAGAGTGCTAGGCCTGGAGACAGGAGGTCCTGGATTCAAATCTGGCCTTGGACACTTCATGGCTACATGACCATGGGAAAGTCACTTGACTTAGCTCTTATTGCTCTTCTGCCTTGGAACTGATACTTAGTATCAATTTGAAGATAAGGATTAAAAAAAAAAAGTTGAGACATCTCTCACATTAGTCTTCTAAAATCCTGATCGGTCAACTGCTTTGTTCAGAATTTTTTCATTTATTTTCCTTTACATTATTGTAGACATTATATAATTTGTTGTCCTGGTTCTGCTTATTTGAGTTGGCATCAGTTCATATAGAAATCTTAACAAGGTTCTCTTAGTTCTTGATATTTATTATTTCCTGTGGTGCAATAATATTCCTTTATATTCATATATCACAATTTGTCTAGCCATTCCTATTTTAATAATTTTAGAAGATAATTAATAATGTTACATGATTATATGAGCTTACTTGTGTTAAATAAGATCTGATACTTTGTTTTTGATAACAGGAAAATATAGTCATCCCTCCAAAAAGGTGAAATAGATTTTTAAACAGTTAATAAAATTCATTTTAGAATTATTTCCAGCACCTTAATTTTAGCTACAACCCTTGTTATCTTTTTGTTTTTAAGGCAAACATTTGAAATAAGGATAATAATTTTAAGTTGTGCCAACAGAATAAAACTGCTTTGAAAAGTCAGCAATTTATAATTACCTGCATGATAGTAGTTTTCATTTGTCTTCTGTTACAGGTACAGGAACATTAAAGATAGATTTTGTTGGAGAGTTAAATGATAAAATGAAAGGTTTCTATAGAAGTAAATACACCACTCCTTCTGGAGAGGTGCGTTATGCTGCTGTTACACAGTTTGAGGTATGTACTGTTTTCCCTACTACTTTAATTTTTAAAATATTAGTATTTAAAGTAAAGTTCATTCCATTATTTAATATACCTAATTGAAGCCAAATGATATGGACCTCACCTATATTTGTGGTGAAGATTTTCAGAATCTTTGTCTAATCTTCAGTAAAATAACTATAATGGTGATCGAATCTTCACTTGTGTCCCAAAAGTCTCAGCCCAGTTTTAACTTTAAAACTGGGCTGAGACTTTTGGGACATCATGTACAGCTACATTTATAAGGAAAAAATCCAGACAGATAGATACTTGAACTGAATGTTTAATGTTTGAATTGATTATAGAAATGGAACTCTTCATAATCAAATGCATTCTTTTGGTGTTTGAAAACAGTTGTAATTTCCTACTAAAACTAGACCACCTAAAGAATAAAGATTATTTCTTGTATAATGGGGAATGTTATTTAGAACTCAATTACTTAGAGATTTTGACTTTATCTGCCAAATGCCTGCTTTTTTTTTTTTTTAAACCCTTGTACTTTTGGTGCATTGTCTCATAGGTGGAAGAGTGGTAAGGGTGGGCAATGGGGGTCAAGTGACCTGCCCAGGGTCACACAGCTGGGAAGTGGCTGAGGCCAGGTTTGAACCTAGGACCTCCTGTTTCTAGGCCTGACTCTCACTCCACTGAGCTACCCAGCTGTCCTGCCTGCTTTTGTTTTCTTTTGAGAAAGATTTGGTTGTTGGATTTTTTTTAATACATATTTTAGCTTTTTTTCCTTTTTTTGTCAAAAGGGAATATTAATTTGTGGAAACTAATAGAGCTGAGTATTACATTTGTTTTTATTTAGCAGGAAATATATATCCCATAACATTTCTATTCCCATTAAACTATTCCTAGAGAGTTTAGACTATATAATAATTATTATAATATATAGTCCATGCTATAATAATAGTCCATGCAATTCCCATTAAACAATGAAGCACATTGGGATGTCTAGAATTGAGTTCTAAGAACCAGATAAGTTGAGGAAAACTTCTCCAATGGAAAACCATAACTGCTCTGCATGTCACATGGTCTTTCTATTCCTTAGCTCCATAACTTTTACCTTTTTTTTTTTAAACAAGGGAGCTGACTTTTCTTCTTGTCCTATCCTAGCCTTATATAGTTAGTTTTACATTGGTTATAATGTGCCTTCTCTTATTGGGATGAACATTATTGGTTAAAGCTGTTTGCATTAAGCTTAAAGTAAATGCTGAAATTTTTGTGATGAAAGCAGAATTGTAATTTAAATTATTGCTATAGTATTTATTATCAAGACTTTTAATAAGTAATAGCTAACAGAAAATCCAATGTTTTATGATTCTTCATGAAATTTTCTATTTTGCTCATTTAGGAATTATAATTTTTTCTTTTCTTAAGGCTACTGATGCCCGGAGGGCTTTTCCTTGCTGGGATGAACCTGCTATCAAAGCAACATTTGACATCTCGTTGGTTGTCCCTAAGGACAGAGTAGCTTTATCAAACATGGTGTGTATGGGTAAATAAGTAGTAATTTGGAATTTTTGTAACAAAGCTATTAGAAGTTTGATTTACTGGTTTAGCTTTTTCTTAAATGCTTTTATTTAATTTACTGTCCATACTCTTTTGAAAGAAATGACCTCTTAGAGCAGTGATGGGCAAACTATTCCCCGCGGGCTAGATCCAGGCCCTAGTTTGCCCATCACTGCCTTAAGCAATTCCTTAATCACTACATCTGAATGTGGGGGTGGAGTGATTAGGGAATTGCATAAGGCAGTGATGGGCAAACTACTTGGCCCCCCCTGTGGAATAGTTTGTCCATTATTGTCTTAGAGTATAGTTAAAAGCAAAAAAAAAAAATAAATAAAGCTAAGCAAGAATCTAGTTAAAACATAGTCATAATTTTTCATTACATAGTGAGGGGAAGGAGTTTGGCTTTTTCTCAGTAAGCTGTAAAATTTATGTTTATGTCATAGGAAGTATATTGGTAATAAAACATTTTAGAATCAAATTTTTATATAACCAAGGCTAACCTTACTCATAAGTAAAGTAACAGTCTATTTATATCGTGGTTTTTAAAGGACTTCCCTGGTCAGTGACATTACAAGTAGGCAGAGCTGAAGGCAGTCATGATATGATTCCAGTAACACTGGAAAGACGCTAGTGCTCAGAAGCTTCCAAATTGACTTCTCCCACCCTGACTAGTGTTCCAAGTGTCCAGAGTTCCACAGTTTTGTTCCTTTGTTCTTTGTCAGCTAATTAAAAGGTAAACATACCAGGGAAAGATGTAATAATACCTAAAGCCAAAACAGCAATTTGTACCTTTAGGCCTTTGAGTTTTTTTATTCTTACTTAAGATTTGCTTTTGTTGATATAAGTAGGGTATTTGAGTTGTAGGAAATAATGGGACTTATAAAGTGTAAAAATGGTTGGGGCCTTCACAGGTAAACTATGGTTAGTTTTTCAAACTGTCTGATGTTGGATACTCTACTCTCACCTGTGTATGCACAGCAACCACACCCCAATAAATGTGTCAACCATGTCAACAGACTGGCTAAACCAGGTTGAAGGTAACCAACAGACCTCCAACTCATTGATGAGCCAAGGGGATGTCTATCCCAAGCATGTAAAGACTTCAGAATGGGCAGAAGAGAACAATTTGTTCCAAAGGCCATGAAAGTGGCTAAAGCAGGTGCTGCAGAGCACTTAGAACTTGGTCAGATATTAAAGATGCCAAGATTATCCACTGCATTCTGGGCTGTTGGCCAGTTGTCCTTACTTTTGTCTCATCACTTAATTTCAATTACATTGGAAGAGAGAATGAGATTGATGACTTGTGCAGCTCTGCTTTACTCAAATCCAGTTCATAGTGGCAAGTCAAGATATCACCCTGTGATGTCACTAGTCTTCTTCCTAAAAGAAGTAGGAACAACTTGGTTAAGAAAGGATTTCAAAAAGCATTTCTTTCTAACTCACACATTGTATAACATTTTCCCATTAGCAAATCACATATTCACCTGCTCTAAGTATCTTTTATGATTCAAATCCTTGGGGCAGCTAGGTGTCTCAGTGGATAGAATACCAGGCCTGGACCTGAGAGGACCTGGACTTGAGAGGACCAGACTCTACCTAGCTGTGTGACCCTAGGCAAGTTACTTCACCCCATTTGCCTAGCCCTTGCTTAGTGTTGTTACTAAGACAAAGTAAGGGTTTTTTAAAAAGGTAAATCCTTCCCAGAGAAGTTATATTTTGATCCCTAATATGCAGTATAAATAAGTTAGAGAGCTTTCAGTACTTGATTGGGGAAGTCAGGGCTATGTAATAGACCTGGACCTTTTGTGGGTAGAAATTGATAAGGGTACTATATGGGAAAGAAGGAACTAAAGAAAAGTTTTACTCTTGTAGATTGGCTGTGCATATCAGTAACTAACTTATATGTCTTTCTTTTTCTGGTATTTGAAAGAACATAATTGACCGAAAACCATACCCTGATGATGAAAATTTGGTTGAAGTGAAGTTTGCCCGCACACCTATCATGTCAACATATTTGGTGGCATTTGTTGTGGGAGAATATGACTTTGTTGAGACAAGGTCAAAAGATGGTGTATGTGTTCGAGTTTATACACCCATTGGCAAAGCAGAACAAGGAAAATTTGCGTTGGAGGTAAATATGTTTGATTGAGATCCATGTTGGAGGATTTGCATTTCTGATGGATCATTTTACTTAATTTATATTATCACATAAAATTTGTTGTGTCTTTGTAGTTTTATTACTTTTGGGATAATAGGAAATCTGAACTTGATGGTGAGTTGGTTTACAGACATGTAAATCAAAAGAAAGACTTAAAAGAAATACAGACTTTTATTCAGGGACAGGAGGATAATGATATAATTACAACTTTAATACTATCACTTATTGACTAAAATTTGGATAACTATACTTTTCATAAATCTTGAGATTTGGATATCCTTTTGGAGGTGGTGTTTTTCTGCATTTAGAAACTTGATATATCCAGAATAGGTTCAGATTTCCCTTGTGATTTATCTGCCAATTACAATCAAAAGCTTTATCAGGCCTCTTCTTGTGTTCATGTTTTTGTAGGTTGCTGCTAAAACTCTGCCTTTTTATAAGGACTACTTCAATGTTCCTTATCCTCTACCTAAAATTGATCTCATTGCTATTGCAGACTTTGCAGCTGGTAAAGTAAATTTCATTTTATTGCTGAATTGTATTGATTTTTAATTATATTATGAGAAGGTAGAATGTATTATAAATATCTTAATTTTTTGGTGTTTATTTTGTAAAGGTGCCATGGAGAACTGGGGCCTTGTTACTTACAGGTATGTTAATAGTACATTGCCTGCCTCAACTTTCTTAGTTTGCATATATAAGAGCTGCTGCCATTGGACTTCATCCTATGTGAATATCAAACAATTACAGAGTAGTAGTAGTTTTGATTTAAATTATCATTATTTTTCCTTTTTTTTTTTTAAATGCTCCTGGATTGCATTTCAGAAAGTCATATAAGCATTTCACACCTACAGTGCAAAATTGGAAGATTTTAATATGAATGCTGATAGCATTTTTCAAATGACTCTTCTTGGTTAGACATGTCATTTTGCTTGATGTATGATCTCTTCATAATTATTTTCTCCAGCATTGAAAACTTCACAGTTGGGCATTTTCTAGCTAGGTTTTTACATCTCTGTTAGCACAATATAGACATGTAGGTTTTTAAAGTACTGTCTGTAAAACAAGTTCATAACTTCTACTTTTAGTTGCCTGCCCAGATGAACTACATTTTAAACATTCAGTTCAGTGTTTTGTTTTTTATTTATGTGGAATGCATTTTTTCCTTTTTCCATTTTTAGAGACACAAGATATTCTTCCTTATCTTTTAGGTGAAGTTCCATGATTTTAGACAGTCTCATGTTTTACCTTCAAAGCTAGTAGGTGCCTTTCTGGTTAAGCCTTTGATCTTTTATAAGTACTCAGGAATTCTATTAAGATCTAATCTAATTGGATTTTTTTTCCCCTGTCTTACACTATGTTCAATGGATAATGTTTTCCTTATAGGTCTCTGGAATTGAAAGTGATGTTTTTATGCACTATTTTGTAGGAAACTTTTTTCAGTGTTGTTTTTTTTATTATTATTACTTTGATTTCTCTTGCTGTATTAATCAGCTTTTTTCCTTTTTTTTTTTTAAACAAAGGGAGACTGCATTGCTTATTGATCCAAAAAATTCCTGTTCTTCATCCCGCCAGTGGGTTGCTCTGGTTGTGGGACATGAACTCGCCCATCAATGGTTTGGAAATCTTGTTACTATGGTATCTAATATTTTTAAGTGTTTTTCAATATATTTATCTTCATCCTGCTACTGCTGTACATCCTCTTCACTACACAGCATTTCAGGGGTTGACTGGAATATTGTGCAAAAGGAAATAATTGGGTGATGGAGAGGAATTATTTTAAAAGGTGTACCTTGAAAAGTGAGTTTCAAAATCCTATTGGCTGGGTGTTTTTAAATATTATTTATTAGCAGAAAGGGTGTTAAGCTTGTTTTCATATTTGCTTATAAGTGTTTCATTAAATATCTTTCCGACCTACCAAACTATTAAGTTTCAATGGTAGTAAGTCAGAGTTCCTGATCAAGTACCAAGCTAAACAGCTATTTTGATGCTGGGTGGAGCTTCTGAGGTCACTTCTTGAAACATTTTTATGGGTCTTTTGTTTTTACATTATAGTAATTTCTAGATATAATCTTTCTATGTTGTCATCCACCCCCTTCCTTTCTCTCCTTTTTTTTTTTTTTTAAACCCTTGTACTTTTCGGTGTATTGTCTCATAGGTGGAAGAGTGGTAAGGGTGGGCAATGTTTTTTTTTTTTTTTGCCCAGGGTCACACAGCTGGGAAGTGGCTGAGGCCGGGTTTGAACCTAGGACCTCCTGTCTCTAGGCCTGACTCTCACTCCACTGAGCTACCCAGCTGCCCCTCTCTCCTTTTTTTAAAAGAGGAAATCAAAGCAAAGAGAAAATGGTGTAGCTAAAAGGTGTTTATAAATTCCCACACTGTAATACTGAAAACCTTGTTTACTAGATTTCTGCAGTGAATAGTTCCTGTCCTTCAGACTTAGTCTGCCACTCTTCTCTTACCCCTTAAACAAATACTATTTATGGAAGCCAACTGTGTTAGAGGTTGGGGAATAGATTGCTATGCCAAAAGCACAGTATTTAATAAATGAACTAGAAGTAACACTGCAGTGAAAGGATTTGGAGATTCTGGAGCCAGCCAAATTCCCTAACTGTGGTATTCAGGCTGCCAAAGAAGAGAACGTGACTTGGATGGAGCTTGGGTCCATATGTCACAACAAGGAAAAGAATGAGGAATTTATCAAACCAATATGACATAGCTGAGATTTCTAAAGGAAGCTCACCTTTTTATTTTATCAAAATTAATCCTTTTCTTTGATAACTGCATATCTAAAATTTTATTTTGAGGGAGAAATGTTCTCCTTGAAATATAATTCAAGGGACAGTGAGGTAGCTCAGTGGATAGAAAGCCAGGCCTGGAGATAGCTCATCCTGGGTTCAAATCTAGCCTCAGACACTCCTAGATATGTGACTTTGGGCAAGTCACTTAACCCCAGTTGCCTAGATCATATTGCTCTGCTGCCTTGGAATTGGTATTAATTTTAACTGGTATCAATTCTAAAACAGAAGGTAAGGATTAAAATATATATTTGTAAATTCATTATAAAAATGGTATCCTTGTGCTTGAAATTTGAGAGGTTATGCAGAAGTATCTCACTGAAATAAGTTTATCTGTTTCTTCCCAAACAAAGAATGTTTGCACAGCATTTATTTAATTTATTTATTTAAGTCCCTCATCTTCCATTTTAGATTCACTGTGTATTGGTTCTAAGGCAGAAGAGGGTACTAGGCAGTGGGAGGTTAAGTAACCAGGGTCACACAGCTAGGAAGTGTCTGAGGTCAGATTTGAACCCAGGAGCTGCCAACTCTAGACCTGGCTCTCAATCCACTAAGCCACCCAGCTGCCCCCTGCATAGCTTTTATTTTTATTTTTATTTTTTTAAACCCTTACCTTCCATCTTGGAATCAATACTGTGTATTGTCTCCAAGGCAGAAGAGTGGTAAGGGTAGGCAATGGGGGTCAAGTGACTTGCCCAAGGTCACATAGCTGGGAAGTGTCTGAGGCCAGAACCTAGGACCTCCCATCTCTAGGCCTGGCTCTCAATCCACTGAGCTACCCAGCTGCCTCCCCCCCCCCCCCCCCCCGCATAGCTTTTAGAAGAGAGTGAGAGTTGTGGAGAGATATCTAGGAATGATTGCACTCTACTGGAAGAGTTTGTGTTTCACATTTTAATATAACTTTAATTTTCCCAGTCATTATATGCCAACTCTTTGATACCATTAAATTTAAATTAACTGAAATAAATGTATCTCATTGCATATAGATTAGAGAAAATTTTTATACTAGCTTATAGTCTTGGTTGGACTAAATAGCATGGAGTATTTATGACTAGTGACCTCTTAAAATTTATAAAATGGATATTGAAAAAAATTGTGACCTTAGAATTTGAAAGTTAATTTGGAAGTAATTTTGCTTTTAATTGGAATTCATTCTGCATTTGTCTTATCAAATATAATGAAAATTATATCAAGATCTTTTCTCAAAAAAAATGAGTGAAAGTCAGTTTTATTCAGCATATAATTTCAAATTGCCCTGTTACAAATAAAGAATTCCAAAGAGCTTTCAAACTACCATTACTATGTCACTCACTGCTCATGTCCTTCATAGTCATTCATATAATTCCTAAGTACCTACATTATGATTGACAGTAGCAATTTTTTGCAAGCATGGATAGGTTCTTGTACATTTCCTTGTTTCTACCAATACCCCTCTGTTCTCTTTGTAGAGAACTTCTGGTACAATCCCTACACAGACATTTTCTCATTTCTGATCTCTTTGACATCTCACCCATTGCTACTCTCCTTTTTCACATCTCTTTTTCCGATACATTTCAATATCTTGAAAGCTACCTGAAAGCGGTTAGTGTCATTTGAGAGACATCCTCACTAAACTTCTAAAGAATGGTTCATATGGTTCTGCTTGACTTCCTTTTTTATGAAACTGCAACTTTCTCCAAAGAAATGGACTACTTAAGTATTTTTAGTTGCTTTTGTAATTCATTAAATTGCTAGTGTTGGGGCATGGGTTAAGTGAAATGTTTTATGAATTAGTTGAATCGATGTTTTCTTAAAACACTCCTCAATTTAATTTAATTTTATTAGGAATGGTGGACTCATCTTTGGCTAAATGAAGGCTTTGCCTCTTGGATTGAATATCTATGTGTAGATCACTGCTTCCCAGAATATGATATCTGGACTCAGTTTGTTTCTGCGGATTATACGCGAGCCCAGGAGCTTGATGCTTTAGATAATAGTCATCCTATTGAAGTAAGTAAAACTGTTCCCTCCACCTCACCCCCACCCAATTAGCCCTACAATTAAAGTTATTTCACTTTTCAGTGAAATAACTTGTCATACGGGAAGTTTTCTTGAAGAATCCAAAAAGGGGAGAATATTGCATGGTTAACTTTACTTTTATCTGCTATATCTGATGTTCCAGTCTTTAAAAATCTAGTAAGACTAACTTCTAATTTAGGTTAGTTTTAAAGTAGACTGGGAATTTGTTTGATTTGGGGATAAATTTCTACTAGAATATTATATACCCTGGGTGGGATTCAGCAAATACTTCCTGACTGTATAGTAGTAAACTACTACCTCTTTGAATGATAGTTATGATGTTTTAGTCTAACATTCAAGATTGCCCTTCACTGTATATAGTTAATAACTGTAAGCTCTTTAGGGGTAAAATTTGTTGCCCTTAAATTACATTTTAAGAACTTACATGAAAAATTAGTGGAACATGGTAGGAAATACTTATCACATCTATGGATAGCGGAAGAGTTCAGAAGATAGAGAGGTGCTTAGGAAGTTCTGTGAATCATTTGATAAAATTTAAAAGTTTTTGAATGAACAAAATTAGCGGCTGAAATTAGGAGAAAAGCCAGATACTGGGGGGAAAATCTATGTAGCACATTTCTCTGATAAAGATCTCATTTCTAGGATATATTGGTAATTGAGCAAAATTTTCACAAATAGAGCCATTCTCTGATGAATAAATAGTCAAGGGATATGAATTGGCAGTTTTTAGAGGAAGAAATCCAAACTATCAATAGCCATATGGAAGATGCTTTAAATAGTTTACCAGAGGTATACAAAATTTAAATAACTAAGTACTACACCTCACACTTACCAGATTATCTAAAATGATAAAAATGGTAAATAAGAAATTCTGGACAGGACATGGGGAAACAGATACTAATGTACTGTTTGTGAAAATGTAAGCTAGTTCTACTGTTAATAAGCAGAATCAGGAAAACACTATATAGTAACAACAATATTGTGGAATGATCAATTGTTAAAGACTTAGCTACTCTCAAGTAGTACAATGATCCAGGGCAATTCTGAAGGATTTATGATAAAGAATGCTATCCAACTCCAGAGAAAGAATTGTTGGATAGGAATGCAGATGAAAATAAACAATATTTTACATGTTTATTTGGGGAGTTGTTGTGGGGTTTTAGTCTTATAACATTAGTCACTTGCAAAAATAAACAATATAGAAATGTTTTGCATAATACATTTGCAATTTGGAACTGTTGAAAAGGTGTTGAATATTTGCATGCCTTTTGACCTACAAATACTGCTCTTAAGTCTGTACTCCAAAGAGATCAAAGAAAGGGAAAAGAATCCGACAGGTACAAAAATATTCTGTGGTAGCAAAGAATTGGAAACTAAGGGGGATGCCTATCACTTGGAGAATGGATGAACAAATTATTATATATGAATGTGATCAAAGACTTTTGTGCTGAAAGAAATGATGAGAAGGATGGCTTCAAAAAAACCCAGGAAGACTTATATGAAACTGATCCAAAGTGAATTGAGCAGAACCAGGACAACATTTTACATAGTAACAACAATATAATAAAGATAATGAGATCTGAAAGATTTCCTAATTTTGATCAACACAATGACCAAACATAACCCCAAAGAACTCCATTTAAACATACTGCTCTCTTTCAGATAGAAAAGTAGAGTGCAGATTGAAATATCTTTTCTTTCCTTCTTTTTTGGACCTGACTGATGTGGGAATTTGTTTTGTGTGACAATACAGAATTGTAGTAGGTTGTTTTTCTTTCTTTCTCAGTGGGTAGGGACGGAGGAAAGGAAAGGTATTTGGAACTGAAAATAAAGTTGAATTTAAAAAAAGAACCTAATGTGAAAAAAGATTAACTTAAATCTGAAAGTTTTCAAGTTGGAGTCTAGAAATCTAACTATTTCCTTTGTCCTTCTTACCACTGTTGATTTTCATCTAACCTTTCTTTATCCTGGTTAATGTACATGGAAAAAAAATTAAGTTCTAAGAATAAGGGTCTTGAAAGTGTTTAAATAATTACTCTTAGTGTGAGATAGTAAGTGAAACATCAGTTGATTTAGGGTTCCCTCATTAAACTCTCCCCAGTCACCTAGCTTTTTTTCTTTGATTCCTCCTTTTATTCTACACAGTCTTGTTGGTTTGATTTTATTTATTTTTTAATTTAATTTAATTATTTTTTACAAATTACATGTAATAACAAAATTTCACATATATTTTCCAAAGTTATATGATCCCTCCTTCCTTCCCCCTCCTGAAGTTGTCAAGCAGTTAAATCTGGGCTATACATGTATTATGCAAAACATTTCCATATTGTTTATTTTTGTAAGTGACTAATGTTATAAGACTAAAACCCCACAACATCTCCCCAAATAAACATGTAAAATATTGTTTATTTTCATCTGCATTCCTACTCCAACAATTCTTTCTCTGGAGTTGGATAGCATTCTTTATCATAAATCCTTCAGAATTGCCCTGGATCATTGTACTACTTGAGAGTAGCTAAGTCTTTAACAATTGATCATTCCACAATATTGTTGTTACTATATAGTGTTTTCCTGATTCTGCTTATTTCACTCTGCATCAGTTCATGTAGGTCTTTCCATCTCTTTCTGAAATCATTGTGTTCATCATTCCTTGTAGCACAATGGTTTCCATCACCATCAGATACCACAATTTGTTCAATCATTCTCCAAATTGATGAACATCCCTTTAGTTTCCATTTCTTTGCCACCACAAAAAGAGCTGCTATAAATACTTTTGGACAAGTAGGTCCTTTCCCTTTTTTTTTTTTTAGATTGATTTTCTTTTGTGAGAGAATAATGAATAAAAAGAGATAAGGTCATTCGGTTTTGCATTGCTACTTAAAATTTGTGGCAGGTCACTAACATAATGAAATAAATTTCTTATGGTTTATAAAGTTATTAATGACATTAATTTCAGAAAAGTAATATAGCTTTGCAGTCTCTCTACTAATAACCTTGAATCATATCATGTTTGCCAGGTCAGTGTGGGCCATCCTTCCGAAGTGGATGAGATATTTGACGCCATATCATATAGCAAAGGGGCATCTGTCATCAGAATGTTGCATGACTACATTGGGGATAAGGTAAAAAAAATCTGCTATTTGGGGTAAAGTTTACAGTGAGATATTACTTTGTGTTTATGAATAAATGTGTTAATTTGTTAGTATGTTAGCCTTAGAAATGAATTTTTTTTTTTTAACCCGTACCTTCTGTCTTGGAGTCAATACTGTGTATTGGCTCCAAGGCAGAAGAGTGGTAAGGGTAGGCAATGGGGGTCAAGTGACTTCCAGGGTCACACAACTGGGAAGTGTCAGATTTGAACCCAGGACCTCCTGTCTCTAGGTGTGGCTCTCAATCCACTGAGCAGCTGCCCCCTTGGATTAAATTTCTTTTTTTTAAATGAAGTTTAATTAATTAGTTTAGAGTATTTTTCCATGGTTACATGATTCATGTTCTTTCCCTCCCCTTCTCCCACTCCCCTCCAATAGCCAACGAGCAATTCCACTGGGTTTTACGTGTGTCATGGTGGATTAAATTTCTAATGGCTAAATAAGTCCTTATTTATAGAAATGTTTCCAGATTTTCATTTGTCATTAGCTTTTGTTTTACCTTGATTGCCATGATCTCTTAGTTGACTATGTAAAAGAATTTCGATGACTTATATGTTAAGTGGAAATAGGGGAGAATCTTTTAAAATTTTTATTTAAAAGTATGAATCTAACAAACATAACCATTTTCATATTCAAAGAATAAAAGAGGCTTGTATATAAAACCTTGAGTCTCTTAAGAGTAACTCATTAAAATTTTTTAAAAATATATAGTAAGGGCCTCAGCCACTTCCCAGCTGTGTGACCCTGGGCAAGTCACTTGACCCCCATTGCCCATCCTTACCAATCTTCCACCTATGAGACAATACACCGAAGTACAAGGGTTTAAAAATATATATATAGTAAGTTAACATTGTATTAGTACAAGTATGGTCCTGCTTGTCTGTGACCTTTTCTGAATTTCCTGTTTCTTTTTAGTTCTTTTTGTTTTTTTTTTTAAAACCCTTAACTTCTGTGTATTGGCTCCTAGGTGGAAGAGTGGTAAGGGTGGGCAATGGGGGTCAAGTGACTTGCCCAGGGTCACACAGCTGGGAAGTGTCTGAGACCAGATTTGAACCTAGGACCTCCCATATCTAGGCCTGACTCTCAATCCACTGAGCTACCCAGCTGCCCCCCTTTTTAGGTATTTCTTAAGATTTTA
The DNA here is from genome assembly GCF_016433145.1 of Gracilinanus agilis. Lineage (NCBI taxonomy): Eukaryota > Metazoa > Chordata > Mammalia > Didelphimorphia > Didelphidae > Gracilinanus > Gracilinanus agilis. The sequence goes on from NC_058133.1 coordinate 195,337,700, forward strand.
CCGATATTTTTTCATTTTTCTTCTGGGTAAGATTTTGTTTTTAATGGTTATAATAGTGGTGGAAGAGAAATGGATATAAAGAGTATATGTGTTCTCAAGTAGTAGGCAAAAGGATTTAGGAGGAAAGAAGATCCATTGACATTGAAAATGTATATCTCTAACTTTGAAAATAACTATAATTACCTTCAAGTACCAGAATGTAGAAACAAATTGAGATAAAAAGTAATATTTGTCTAATTCTGATAAATGAGAATGTCCATGTGGAGTTGGGCACAAATTTGACTTTGCAACAAAATTACCTTTTTAAAAATTGTGTATTTTCAGGACTTTAAGAAAGGAATGAACTTATACTTAACCAAGTTCCAACAGAAGAATGCAGCCACAGGTAATCTTAATCAGAGGTGTGCAAAGAAAAGAAGGTTATAACTTTATATTCAGGAAGCTTTCAGTGTGATTGTGAGATACTGACTCATAACAGTTTCAGATTTTCTCACAGGCCCAGTTTTCTATTTAGCTTTGTATACAGTAGGGTAAGTGAATTATCTTTGTTAAGGAGCAAGTCTCAGTAGGTCAGAAGTCATTGTCTTCTACTATTCTACTATTCTACTCAGCTGTATGTACTGCTACTTCAATTATTTAAAGGTACTAAATTAACTCAAGCATAATACCCTAGGCCACTATCCAGATTCTAGAACTTTTTCTTTATTATTAGACTTATTAGTTAAATTGGCCATTAAATCCATCTGAAAGTTTCTGTTTATAAAAATGGTCTTGAGATTATGAACTAAAATGAGGTGATTTTCAGTATGTTCTGACTATAATGCTCACAGTTACTTTTTTGGTTTCTAATGCTCACCCTTATTTACTGATTGCACAAATAAGAATTGATAAGTATTGCTCAAATACAAAAGTTCTGAGTTCTTCAAAATAAAAAAATGTTTTTAGAAGTAGGGAAGGATATGGAAGGCAGATATCCAAAAGCCAAAGTTCCCAATGTAACCTGGGAATATAGTTTAGTTGTAAGATTACTATGTTGAAATTAAGTGTTCTAGTCTCCCTGAATGTACTTTCTTTTGGTGCGTTTTTCTTTAATGTCCTTTTTAATTTTTCATATGTTAAAGTCAATATTAAGTCTGGGATGAATTTAGTAGGGGAGGAAAAATTGGAATGTAGATAAACCTTCAAAAGCAGTTGAAATTAAGGGGATAATATTGTGGTTACATTGTCAAGGAGTGAGCAGAAAAAGATCTTGTGACCAAGGTGACTGACTTGCATCCACTCTAATCAGCAAACAATTTATTAAGCATCTGCTATATTCCAGGTACAGTACTAACCTCTGGGAATGTAATTAATAAAAAGACAGTTCCTGTCCTCAAGGATCTTACAATATAGAGGGGGAGAAAACAGACAAAAGGAATCAGGAAAGGGGGGAGCAGGGCAGAAAGGCTAGAGAATGCCATGGGATATGGGGCTTCTTGTCTGAGGGAGTTAAGACCAGGCAGGGCAAGCAGTTGCAGAATGGAATGAGAATGCAAACCTGCTTGCCATTAAAATTGAGCCTAATGACCATCTTGTATTTTTTCAGTCTTCTGATTTGATTTTATTGTTTTCTTGATGTCACCTGTACTCCTTGTCTTCCATTTGTCCATTTCTAATTTTTAATGAGTTTTTTCTTCATTGAGGCTTTGTACCCATTTTACCATTTAACCAATGCTGATTTTTAAGGAATTATTTTCTTCAGTAGTTAAAAAAAAACACATTTTATTTTTTTTATTTTAATTTTTAAATATTTTTCTATGTTTAGATGATTTATTTTCTTTCCCTCCCCTCTTCCCTCACTTCCCTCAGAGTCAACAGGCAATTCTGCTGGGTTGTACAAATGTTATCACTTGATACCTATTTCCGTATTATTCATATTTGCTATAAAGTGATTTTTTAAAGCCTAAACCCCAAATCACATACCCATATATACGTGTAATAAATGATGTCATATGTTTTGCAAAAAATTTTTTTTTAATATTTCAATTTATTTTTAGCATTTTTTCTAAAAAATTTTTTCAGTTCCAAATTCTCTCCGTTCCTCTTACACTCACTGAGAAGGCAGTTATTCTTGTGAAATTATGTAAAATATTTTCCATATTAACCATTTTTCAAAAATAAGAAAATTATACTTCACTTTGCACTTAGGGTTCATCACTTCTTTCTCCAAATCTTTCACAGTTGATCATTATTACAGTATTGCTGTTAATATGCATGATAATCTGTTTCTTCTCACTTTACTTTGCATCAGTTCATATAGGTCAGGCCATGTTTTTCTGAACACCCCCTTCCCCAACCCAGCCCCAGTCATTTCTTATAGCATAATAGCACTATATCACAATCATCTATCACAGCTTGTTCAGCCATTCCCCAATTGATAAATGGTCAAAGGATATAAATAGGCTGTTTTCAGAAGAAATCAAAGCTTTCTTTACTCATGTGAAAATGCTCCAAATCACTATTGATTAGAGAAAGGCAAATTAAAACTCTGAAGTACCATCTCACACCTATCAGAAATGACAAAGGCTGGAAGGAATGAGGGAAAAATGGGTACACTAATGAACTGCTGGTAGGGTAATGAACTGTTTCAACCATTCTGGAAAAAAATTTGGAACTTTCACCAAAGGGCTAAAAAATTTGCACATACCTTTTGACAATACAGAATTAGGTCTGTATCCCAAAGATATTAAAGGAAAAGGACCTTTATGTACAAAAATATTTATAGCAGTTATTTTGTTGTGGTGGCAAAGAAATGGAAACTGAGGAGATATTTCTCCAGTGTTTTTTATAACTCAATTTTAACAAACTGTTAATACTCTTGTTTGTAATTTTCCTACATAGTTCTCATTTCTTTAACCCAAATTATCCTTGTCACTCTTCTTTGATTTTTTTAAGTCATTGTTTTGTTTCTCTAAAAAAATTCTTTTTTTATTTAGATCTAGGAATTTCCCTTAGACTTGTGTCCAATCTACATTTTTCTTTGTAGATATTTTCAAGTTGTCTTCTGTGTCTCTAGCTTATCTTTTACTATAGTAGCTTTTTATGGTCAGATTCTTTTTTGTTGTTGTTTTTTGCACATTTTCCCAGTTTATTTCTTGACTGGATTTCATATTAGCATTGGTCTCTGCTCACTTCTTTGAGTGCTGGAGGAGATTTGGATTGTATGGCCTTGGCTTAGGTCTTTTGTGTCGTCCTGCTGCTTTCACAGCTCCATCTGGGGACCTGTACATTTTAGGGCTCCCAAAGTGATGTGATCAAGGAAGAGGTTTGTTCAATGCCCCCCTAGTTTGTGCTCTGCAAGTCCTGACTGGGTTTAGGTGTGTATGGTTGAGTTTTTATAGACTGTTCCTATACTCAGGCACTGTTTCTTGGCCCTCTAGGAGATTCTGCATGTTCACAGAGACTAAACTGCTGGACCTCCCTCGGTTTTGTTCTCTTTCCCTGGTTTATTCCATTGTAAACTTATATGTGGGACTGAGCCTTAGAATTTAGTCCACACTCTGCTCTCAATCTCAGAGACACACCCAGTTGTTTCTGGTACTTGTTTCTAGCCCTAGAAGGGCTCCCGCTCCCTTGTTTCCATGACTGCTCCTCTCTGCCCTGAACTGTCTGGCCCTGCGTAAATGGACAACAGAGATGATATATAGCATCCATTAGTGCTCCTAGGGCTAGTAAAGGAGTCCCCTGGGATCTTTACTCAGATATTCAGATACTCTTAATGTCCCTGGTTGCTAGGCTGCTCATCTGCACTGCTCTTCTCGTTAGCTTTCATCCCAGTGCCTGCAAATCCTTATCTTCCTTAACTACCCTACACTAGAAAAATGACTCATTGTGACTTTTTCTTGTGTCCGATGAGAATTCATTTTGGTTCATTTTCTAGGTTGTTGTGGAAGAGGGTGGGATGGATGGGAGAGCTAGGCAAAAATGCTAGCTCTTCACTTAACCATTTTGACTCTGCCCCTGATTGCAGTCTTGTGCATGAAGTATCTTAAATTGATTCCTAGGATAGCACGTTTCTCTTAACTCCATAATCTAGACATATATGTCTCACAAATAACAATTTGCTCATCATGGCTAAAGTTCAACTATCAACTGGGTAGATTATTATACCTGTGTTAATAACTAGTATAACAACTTGCCAGATTGTATAATTCATTAACTGTTTTCATTAGTTATTAACATACCACAATGGTATGTAATAAGCCTAGCAAAGTGATCAATTATAGGATAAATCAATATTTTATTCTCAAAGCTTATTTTTATTTTTATTTTTTTAAACCCTTACCTTCCATCTTGGAGTCAATACTGTGTATTGGCTCCAAGGCAGAAGAGTGGTAAAGGTAGGCAATGGGGGTCAAGTGACTTGCCCAGTGTCACACAACTGGGAAGTGTCACAATTGAACCCAGGACCTCCTATCTCTAGGCCTGGCTCTCAATCCACGGAGCTACCCAGCTGCTCCCTCAAAGCTAATTTTTAAAAGCTGTTCTTTATTTGCCAAAATTCCTACTATCATTTTGTTTGCCTTTCCTACTTTGACTGATCTTTCTTTCTCAATGAACTTCTTGAAAGGAGTTTTAACTTATTCTTTGTTCTATTCTTAAGCTTCATGCAATCAGTCTACTAAAGCTGCTCTCTCAAAAGTTAACCTGTGACCTCATTAGGCCTTATCTTCCATAACCCCAAGCATCTTGTGTCTTTCTGAAACATTTTTCTCTTTCTGTTTTCCAGGAAAAAAAGGTTTACATTCATTTTTTTTTAAACCCTTGTACTTCAGTGTATTGTCTCATAGGTGGAAGATTGGTAAGGGTGGGCAATGGGGGTCAAGTGACTTGCCCAGGGTCACACAGCTGGGAAATGGCTGAAGCCGGGTTTGAACCTAGGACCTCCTGTCTCTAGACCTGACTCTCACTCCACTGAGCTACCCAGCTGCCCCCTACATTCATTTTATTATTATTTTTTTTGGTCTTTCATTATGTCTCTTCCCTGGCATATTAACCACCTTCTTCCCCTTCAAAGTGTTGCCCTTTCCTGTAGTCTTTCCCTTGGTTTTGCCCCCTTGTCTTCATCTGTACTTTCCATGCAGATAACTCCTAAATCTGGATCTAGAGCCTTTGACCTCTTTCAAAAAAAGCTCCAGATCCATAACCCAACTATCTGCTGGATATCCATTCTATGTACCATTGGCATCTCATATTTAATATATTTAAAAGTGAATTTGTCATCATATTTTCAAAATCTATGCTTCCTTCAGAATTGCTCATTGTATAACATCAGCTTACAGGGGCCTACACAAAGACCCAAAGATTCTAGTCCTTTTCTCTGCCCCTAGTTAACTTTGTATCTTTGGACAAATAACTTGAACTTTTCCAACCTGTAAAATGAGAGAATTGGATATAGATTATGCTAATGTCCATTCCAGTTCTAATCCTGAAATCTTAACTTCTTTAGACTGATATTCTAAGTCCTTCTGCTATACCTTTCTAGTTTTATGGCTCAATATTTGCTTCTGAGCAATACGATTAAACTAAGCCAGGACATACACTATTTGATTAACACTCCTGTTCTTTTTCCTCTGAGCCAGGTACTGGTTCAAGAAGCATTTAAGTACCTATGTCCTCTAGGGCACATAGGTGGTGCTTTGCATTAGGAGAACATTAGATACTTACTAGCTGTGTGGTCCTAGACAAGTCACTTAACCCTATTGGCCTCAGTTTTCTTATCTGTAAATGAGATGGAGAAGGAAATGGCAAACCACCAAACAACAACATGTACCCTGAACTTCTCTAGGTGCTGAATATATAAAAACAAAATAGTCTATGCCTCCCTCCACACCCTTCCCATCTATCCTTTCAATTCTTACTTGGCTTCAGAAACCCAATTTAAATTTTAACTCCTCTAGAAATCATTGCAAATGATCTCCTTCCTCCTAAGGTAGTTTCTTCTTTTTCTGAATTCACTAAATACTTGACAACCTATTACTGTACTTTTATGTTCTAACCTTTATTTTAATTGTGAGCATACTATCCCCTTTCTACTTGACTGAGACATACTATTAATCATTGTATTCTCAAGCATAGCACAATATTCAAGACATAGTAGGTGCTTAACACATTAATACATGCCTTTTTCTTTGAATCATTGAGAGTAGGTAAATAAACTATCAGACTGAGCTAGACAATCAAAAACAGAGACACCTTACTGACTTGCCAGTTAGTAATGAATTTTTAACTGCTTTCCATCTGAACAAAGAACAATTAGGGCTCTCTATCATTTGTTTTAGTGTATAGCAGTAAATAATTTTTAGTAGAAATCAAATATATTTCTTACAGATATTGGCAAATAAAGTATTAACTAAACTTAAGCCCTGGTAAAAAAATGAAAACAAGGCTATTCAACTACATTGACATTGACTTAAAGCTGTTGATAGCTTTAAACCTATTAATTTTGTTGAATTGATCAAATTTAACTTCTTAATTTAAAACAAATGATTCATGTTTATAATAGAATTCATTCTTGGCAGAACCAAATACCTGAAATCTTGGTGTTGCAGCCTGAAGATTTAATAAAACGTTTGATTTGTTTGATATAAAGACTCTTAGAGACCTTTAATTTTCTTTGGTTACATTTCTTTTGCAGAGGACCTTTGGGAAAGTTTAGAAAATGCCAGCGGTAAACCCATTGCAGCTGTGATGAGTACATGGACCAAACAAATGGGGTTTCCACTCATTTATGTGGAAGCAGATCAGGTAAATTGATAAAATCCAGGATCAGATCCAAATCTATATTAAAAAAGAACTCAGTTGAATATTAGTAGACTTCTCACATATGCTATTTGATATCTTAATTGAAGATTCTAGATGACAACCGAACCATATCTATTTTTAGTTTCTTGTCTATGATTATCCATGCTTGCCAAATCAATATTCACTAGAATTGGTATTTGATGTTGGCTGGATGACAATATGGTTAGAATGTAATATGTAGTATTTTTGGAGAGAGTTCATTAAATTCGAGGAGTAACACTTGAGTTAACTTGCAACAGAACTGTGAGAATTGTACATTTGTCCTTAATGTCTTTTAAAAACTAACTGCTAAGATGGGATCAATTACAGTTCCAGAGGAATTGTAATAAATATTCATCCAGATAGAGAAATGACTTCAGAGTGCAAATTGAAGCTTTTTTTTTTTTTTTTTGATGTGGCTAATGCGGGGATTTGCTTTGCTCAACAATACATTTTGTAATGAGTTTTATTTTATTTTAAAAAGAAAAATTTTAATTATTTTAAAAAATTAACTTCACTTCTAATTGTTATAATTGCCATTCTTTTTTTAGGGAGAGTAGAGATGGTTCCTTAATCAAATATATATTGGCTTACAAATTGCCATTCTAGAACTACATTTGCATATTAAATAGATTGGTAAGAAGAAGTTGATAATATAGGTGATTAGAAAATACAGATTACTAGACTTCATTGAATAGTATGTTTATTAAAATTATTGACTAACAACATGCACTTGATTTTTTTTCATTTACTACACCATTTTGTTTTAGATTTTTTAGAAAAATCAAACTCCATAAAGTATAGTTTTCATTTCATTAAAATGTTGAAAATATGAACCCCCAAACCACAGGATCATAAGTGAGATCTGGAAAGAGACCATAAAGGCATCTAGTTCTTATTTTACCACACTGAAGTGAATTTAGAGCCTTAATTCTAACTAAAAATAGTTAGACAGAACATTTAGATTTTAAAAGCAAAATCAGGAAAGAGAGAGGACTTACTAGATATGTGACACAAATGCGTGTTGTCATAGTCATTGAACTTTAGAATGGGAAAATTCTTCTTAGAGATCATCTTACCTAGCTTTGTCATTTTAAAGGCAAAAACTGAGACCCAGAGATACTGACTTGCTCAGCATCCTACCGTTAATTATTGACAGAGTGAGAGATTTCCTGAGTTACTGGCCATTATTATTTTCACTATTCACTGTTCTGCCTTTAATATTAGCAAAATTTCAATTTATATTTCCAGAGATTTTTTTAGAATGCCAAATTAATGTCCTTCTTTTGAAAGATGAAAAGGAAATAGTTTACTTGCTTAGTTTTATCTTCTTGTTTGCAAATATGGAATCTCAAAACTCCTTTTCAAAGTAAGTTTAATCATTTTATATGGTCAGAGATGAAGGGAATTTAAAGTACATTTCACTTAAGTCATCTGATTAAATGGTAAATTTTTTTTTTGAATTTGCCCAACCATAAGTATTGATTGGCTAAGAAAAGTCCAGATTAGAAAATATTTTAGTTCTCTTTAGGGACTTTTCTGTACTCTTTTGCTAATATTGTTTACTTTTTAGAAGGGGAAAGATAAGCCAGTATAGATGACCTTGATTGTGGTCATTCTTCCATCCTTAATATCAATAATAGCACATGTTTGTATGTCTGTTATAATTTACCATTTTCACCACAACCCTCATATTAGTAGAAATGCTATTTTTTTTGGTGAGAAAACTAAGGCAGAAGAAAGGTACAATAATCTGCACAAGATAACGAGCAAATAGCAAATTTAGATGTTCAAATCCAGTCTGTGCCCCAAATGTCTACACAGAGTGGACATTTAACTGATTCTGAGTAAGTTTTAGAGGCTCTTTTCAACCTTTGTAGTTAATCTGTTCATTACAGTATCAAGTGAGGAAGGGAGAGAGGCAGGAAAGAAGCCTCATGCTCAGGGAGGTAAGGGGCCTGCACATGGTTCAAGAAGAAGGTAGGGCCAAGGATGGAGAAGTAAGAGCAAGAGGAAGAGTTTTTAGGATTGGGGCCAGCCACGTGAGAGCTTGGCCACAACAGAGAGAAAGAACATTTCAGGAGTCAGGTAGGTGGGAACTGGACATTGAGAGACAGGAGAGGACAGGTAACACACGGGGGCTAGGGATAGATAGGGATAGACACACTACTCTGGACAGGCAGAAGGCAAGTAAAAAAACATGTAGCCAAGGTAGGTAGAGCAGGGCAAAAGTCCCCTCTCTCGGGGCTGAAGGGTCTCAAGTCCAGTGGCTGTGGCTATGTTGGTGGTCTCTCTCTACATTTGTTCTTCTGCTTTCACTGGGAGGGTTTATTCCTTTTTGAGTGTCAGTGGAAGGTTATATAATACCAAGCTTAAAGGCAGGAGCAGAGAACATACAGTTCAGTTTTTTTGGAATGGAAATTTCCTTCGGAATTCTTTAGGTAAAATTAAATTTGCATAGTGCGAATTTATGTAAAGTGAAAATTATCTGAAATAGAAAGCTTGTAGCACCTGGCAAATAGAAGGTATTTAATAAAAGTATATTGTCTGACTAGATTTCCTCTTGACTTCATGAAGTCCAGTGTTTCATCATTCATATTTTTCCTTACCTTTACAACTCTTTAATATCTTGTAGTCAGCCCATCCAAAAATACCATCTACCCAATTTTGTTACAAATAGTGACTCGGGTGTTTTCTAGCTTCTGAACTTATTCCCATAAGAAATCCTTATTCCTAAACTTATTTCATGTGTATTTTTTTGTATCCTTTCAGGAACACAGACACCTGGCTTTATTTCTTTATACATAAAATTGTTACAAACACTTTAAGCCAACTTAACTTTAAGTTCGTGCTTTTTTTTCCTCTTCTAGATGAGCAGTCCAATTCTTAATTGAAGAAAACTTTCTCTGCTAATAATTTTTTGAGGGCTTTCCTTTTTTGTATAAGTAGATTGTTGAAGTCCTTTTTCAAAGTATAGTATTGGCTTACGAGTCCATAAAATTCTGCTATTGCTGCTTCAGACTTTTTAGTTGTAGAGTTTTTTCTCTTCTGTATTAATTAGTATGTCATGTTACTGTAGAGTAGATCACATGAAGGATAGATCCTTCCACACATGATAGAACTAAAATTGAGTTTTGATGCATTGAGTTCGAATGTTAATCCTACTATATATACTTCTTGTACTTCTATTGCTCCAAGGAAAAAAAAGCAACCTTTTTTTGTAGTTGACTAGTCCTTTGAATGTACATAACCTTTCTTAACATTTGAGGAAGCTTATTCATAGTCCAGGGTGTTATTTTGTCCTATCATATTTTCTTGGGGGTACTGTTACCAAGAATGTGACCTCTGACCTTGAGAATTGTCAGTTTAAGGAATAAATTATAAGGATCTGTTTGTAATCTGACTTCTTATCTCCAATATTACTGAAACTACTTTCTTGAAGGTTACCAATAATCTCCTTTTCCAAAAAGGATTATTTTTTTTAGTGTTTTCTTTTTAAATTGAATTCCAAATTCTTTCCTTCTCTACCATACTTCCCCCACTCACTGAGAAGGCAAGCAAAATTATACCAGCTGTATATATGAAATCATGCAAAACATTTTCACAATAGCCATATCACAAAATAAAGCAAGAAAAGTATTTCAATTTGCACACACAGAGTTGATCAGTTCTTTCTCTGGAATTAGAAAGCAATTTTTCATCCTGAGTTCTATGAAATTATCTTGAATTTTTGAATTGATTAGTGGCCTAGTCTTTCATAGTTGAAAATCATTAAATGTTGCTACTAATATGCACAATGATTTCCTGTTTTGTTTTGTTTTTTTTCATTTCATTTTGCATCAGTTCATATGGGACTTGCCGTGTTTTTTCTTGTACATGAGAAAAATTTTCCCTTTTCTGCCTCTCCCTTCCCCTTTCTCCCCAAATGCTTTCCTCTTTCTTATGCCTTGATTTTATTTATTTTTGGGAGCTCATGCCAACATAATCAAGTCTAACCATGTCCTCTGTCTATTTAGACTTCTCACTGCCCTGATAACAATAAAGTTCTTAGAAGTTTTATCTATTATCTTCCCATATAGGAATATAAACAGTTTAATTGTATTGAGTCCCTTATGATTACTCTTTCATGTTTACCTGTTTATGCTGCTCTTGAGTCTTGTGCTTGTCGCTTAAAAATCCTCTATTCTATTAAATATCTTTTTTTCCCATGAAGAATTAGATTCAGTTTTGCTGGGTAGATGATTCTTGGCTGTAATCCTAAGTCATTTGCCCTCCAGAATCATATTCTAAGCACTCTGGCCCTTTAATGTAGAAGCTGCTAAATCTTGTGTTATCCTGATTGTGGCTTCATAATATTTGGCTCCTTTCAATATTTTCTCCTTGACCTGGAAGCTCTGGTATTTGACTATAATATTCCTGGGAGTTTTTTCCAGGAGATGATGGGTAGATTCTTTTTGTCCTCAAGATTAAGATATCAGGGCCATTTTGCTTGATAATTTCTTGAAAAATGATTTCTAGGCTTTTAAAAAAAAATCATAGTTTTTCCAGCCTGCTTCTTAACTTGGCAATTAATATTAAAGTTGGGCTCTGCTCACCTAGAGTTGGAGAAGCACTGTTCCAAGCTTCAGGCTTTTTTATACTACTGTGGCCCCTCACAATTCTAGGGGTCCACAAGTTTTTGGTGTTTTCAAGGTGTGATCCTGGAAGAGTTATAGTTACTATTTACCTAGGAAGAATCCCTACTTCTCTGTAGGCACAAGCACCTAGTGCTCCTCTTAGTCTTAGAATTGTGACCAAGTCCTCTGCTCTTCTGTAGCCACAAGTGCTCCTCTCTGTCCAGCAATGTGACCCAGAATAGCTTATGGGCAATAGTTATTATTCAACATCATTTGCACCTAGTGCCCTGTAATCTCTTTTCTAACCATTTGTTAAACTCTCTTACTGTCTCTGGGCTGACAACTTACAAAGCTGCTACTGTTACTGTTATCACTGTTGTGACTACCTATTAATAATCTTTATTTTAAAAAAATTTTATACCCATTCCTTCCATTTTAGTGTCGATTCTAATACAGAAGAGTGTCACAGACTAGGCAGTTGGGGTTAAGTGACTTCCCCAGGATCTCACAGCTAGGAAGTATCTGAGACCAGATTTGAACCCAGGGCCTCCTGACTCCAGGCCTAATGCTATATCTATCCACTGTGCTACCTAGCTGAATAACCTTTTAATTGTTTTAAACTACTTAGTTGTTAAATCCAGAGACCCTGAAGCAATTCTTATTCTCCTTGATTTTTCTTCTGCATTTGTCATTATTCACTGTCTTCTCTTGGGTGGTCTCGCCTCCCTTGTCACCTGTGTTGCTTCTTTCTACTGTTTTTATCCTGACTTTTCTTCTTTTCTTTTCCTTCCTGACTTATACCTTCCCAGCCTCCTTCCCTGGTTCATATTCCTCTTTTCTTCCTTTTTTTTTTTTTTTTTTTTTAAACCCTTGTACTTCGGTATATTGTCTCATAGGTGGAAGATTGGTATGGGTGGGCAATGGGGGTCAAGTGACTTGCCCAGGGTCACACAGCTGGGAAGTGGCTGAGGCCGGGTTTGAACCTAGGACCTCCTATCTCTAGGCCTGACTCTCACTCCACTGAGCTACCCAGCTGCCCCTTTTCTTCCTTTTAAATATGTTTATCTTTCAAGGCTTTGCCTAGACTTCCTTCTTTCTCTGTGCTTTCATCATTCCCATCAGTTCAATTATTAGCTCTGTGCAGATACACACATACATACATGTGTATCTATGTCTTTCCCCTAAACTCCAGTCATATATTTTTACCTGTTCAAACTTTTCTACCTGGCTGTCTTTTAAATTAGGCCACTATTCACCAAGTAGCCCAGGCTTGACATCTTTGACATCTCCCTTACCCAAATCCTGTAATTGCTACTCCCATAATAAATATTTTTCCTTTACTCAAATGGTCATACTAGTTTAATCTATCCTTTACTCTTGCTTTGATTACTCTAATAGTTTCCTAATTAGTCCTATTGCCTTCTATCCTGTAGTTACCAAAATAATAGTTCTCTTGCTTCCTAATGGCTTATTCTCCTACTCAAAAATCTTAACTGCCTCCCTTTTGCCTGTAGGATAAAATTCAAAACTCTTTGAGGCTCCTCATAATGGATCTAATCCATCTATCCTGCCTTCTTTCTCACTACTTCCTTTCTCTTATCTAATCAGTATTTTATCTCCTACTTCTCTGCATTTGTATAAGCTATCCTAGATAACTGGAAAGTATTCTTTCCCCATCTTTGCTTTTTGGACAAGTTCAATTCATTTGCCACCTCTTCTGTAAACCCTCCCTTGTTCTCTCAAGACCAAAGCATTTTTTCCCCTCCTGAAAATATCCTAGAATATTTTGTTTGATTCTCTTTTGTTATGATCTGTACTTGTATTATATGTCTCTGGTCCTATAATGTGACTAGGCCATTTTTTTTTGTCTTTGTATCCCCAGTATTTAGCAGAGTACTGTGCAGAATATTATGCAAATATTCTGTATTTACATAAAATTATCATTACCATTAAATATTGAGCGCATATTGTACTTTTATCTTAGAGACTGTTGAATTAGTATTACCATGTGCTTTATCACAGGAATATTACAAAAAAAATCTGTTAATACTACTATAGCCTTTGTTTTGCATTTTAGGTAGAAGATGACAGAGTGCTGAAGTTGTCCCAAAAGAAATTTTCTGCCAGTGGACCATATTGTGGTAAGCTGATGATGAAAAATAGAAGCTAATCAGTGTAGCCCAATATACATGGCACCAGCAGTTTGTCAACTATCAAGAAATACTTTTTTATATCAATTTATTTCCCTTTTAAAAGAATGACATTATAGTTAATAGATTGAATATAAATGAGTATGCATTTTAATTCAGCTTAGATTTAAGGAATAAAACTTGCTTTCTATCCATGCCAAAGAAGGGACTTGAGATAAAACTACAGAATGCACTCCACATGGGCTATAAGTCTTTCTTCTCATAGGCCTTTGATAAAGGAAGACTTATTTAGAAGGAGTGAAAATTATTTTTGTTTATTTTCTGATTTTATCTCTGAAGGATTCTAATAAAGCTAGAGAGTTAAAAGAAATTTCTTGACTGAGGGGGAATAGAAAAGATTGGGGAGTTGTATGGAGTGTCCCCATGGCTCCCCTACTTTCTATGGAATTGTGAATTGAAGGTGGAAGAACTAAAGAACAATGGAGACATTTGTGAGAGATAACTACAGATGTTTTCATTTACTTGAGAGATATTTTCCATAATGTATGTAATGGGCCATTTATTCTCATTCCTGAGCTACGTTTCAATTCTGCCCTTACCCCCATTTTTATATACACATCTACATATATGTGTGTATATATATACATAAATATACATGTATATATAATTTCTCTTTAAAAACAAAGGAAGTGATTTAAAAATAAAATTCAAAGGAAGTTATTTCATATAGTAGTTTACTTCCTTTAAAGCATACAACATAAGATAGTTAATATACAAATCATACATACTGTCTCATTTGAAGTTTACTGGCTCTTTTTGGGATTTACTTATTTTTTCACACTTGTTGGCTGAAAGAGATTAATATCAAAGTTGAAAATTACAAAATAAATTGTTTGTGGTTAAGCTTACAAGAACAAAAATTTCATTAAAGACACTATCTGTATATTATACATTTTTTAAAATTGGTACCTTAGTGCAGAATCTGTTTTGTCTGTTTTATCTGAATCAACAAAAGATTTGCCTCTTAGGTATGCCTTCTTGGTAGTAGAATTGAAAGCTAACAGTGATACATATATATATATCACACACACCGTTAGTATCATAGCAACAAAATCAACATTATATTTTTGGGGAGTTTAGAATGTATGTCTAGCCATGTATGGCAGGCCTAAAAAAATTTCCATTTTTATTCTCAAATGCCATCTGGGAGGCTTAACCTACTCAGTTTATTTCCTCAGTTCTTAAAGTTGTAGGATATCTTAGAGCTGTTCTACCCTTACTTTATGCCATATATACAAATCTCATGTATAACAAGTAGTTATCCATCTTCTGCTTGAATACATCCAATGATGAAGAACTCAGTATTTGACCAGGTGGACTCTTCAATTTTTGGAAACCTCTATCCCATCTTAAATTCAAATTATGTTTTATAGATTTCTAGCATTTAGATAAAGTGCTTGCCTCTGGAGCTGCAAAAATTAAAACTAATCTTTCTTTTATATACCTTCAGATTTATAGTTAGTTTTCAGATTTCTTATTATTTTCCTTTCCCTAGACTAAGTAAACATCCCTAATTTGTTTCTTCAATTGTCCCTTCTGTGAAATAGTTTTCATATTGCCATCTTGATCTTCCTCATAAAAATAATATTCCATTTTTCAATATCCCTCTTAAAATTTTGAACATAATAATATTGTGTGTGACTGTTAACTTAGACAGTACCTTGTTCTGAATGCTTTACTTCTATGGGCTGGATAATACTAAAATTGGTTGGATTCATAGAGCTTACTAAATGACCAAATTAAAAGTATGCTGATATGTACCTGAGAGAAGCTCTTTAGAGGTATGACAGGCTCTGGTCTCAGTTCCATCCTGGTCGACAATTGACATGGATATCAATGACATGGATAAAGCATAATTGCATGCTTATCAAATTTATGAACAAAATTAGGAGGAATAGATAATACACTGGATGAAAAAATTAAAACTAAAAAAAAAATCTGAAGAGGCTAGAACAATGGGCCAAAAATAATAAGATAAAATCTAATAGGACTCAATGCAAAATTCTACAAGTAGTTTAAAAAAAAAATTTCAAGTGCTTAAGTATCACAGGATGGAGAGACCTGGCGTAACTATTCCAAAAGGATAAGGCATTGTCAATCTAATGTTGCTACATTAATAGAACTAGAGCAGGGGCACCTAGGTGGCTAAGTGAATTGTGAGCTAGGCCTACAGACAAGAGGATCTGGTTTTGAATTTGACCTCAGACACTTCCTAGCCATGTGACCTTGGACGAGTCATTTAACCCCCATTGCCCTCCTTTTGCTTTGGAGCCAACATGAAGTATTGATTCTGAGAAGGGTTAAAAAAAAAATCTGTCTTTAGTATTATCCAGCCCATATTTCTTCATCTTGTCCACAAAATATCATGAAAGATTTTATTAAATGCCTTTTTGAAATCTAGATTTATTGTGTTTATTGTTATCAGTTCCTTTGATTTACTTATCCTTTTTAAAAAGAAGAAAGTTAATTTGGCATGACTTGTTCTGGGCAAACCCATTCCTTGCTCCTGATTTCCTTTTCTGAGGGTGTATATTATTAGTTAGTTATATTATTAGTCTGATTAATTATCCATTCTGGAATTTTGCTGTTGATCAGTATCAAAGATCACTAGATAATCAAGTTGAGGGGTCTTTTCAACTCTCGGTTTCTGTGATTCTGCCACCTGGCCTATAGTTTCTGGTATCTGTCCTTTCCCTTATTTGGAGAATTAGTGCAATCATCTAGAACATTTAAATCCCCAAACTTTTTGCCATTTTTATACTGAGAGTTGAGTAGGAGGAGAAAGAAAAATTGGGTTAAAATAACTATTGAGTATGAACATATAAATAAGTAAACTGTTTCCTGGCTTTATGAGGTGTATCAGTCTTTCAGGAAATTAGGATATCACTAGATTGTTCTATTGCACTGGTTATATTTTGGAAGCCTAAGTGATACACACATCCTTAAAAATGAGCCATTTACTTACATATATATATAACATTAAGCCTTTGATTATGAAAATAGATCCCTAAGTCAACATTAAGATTTGTTTCCTCATTGCATCTTTTGTCTTCCTTAGGAGATGATTGTCCCCAGTGGATGGTTCCTATAACAATTTCTACCAGTGAAGAACCTAATGAAGCCAAACTGAAAATTTTGATGGAAAATACAGAAATGAGTGTGGTTTTGAAAAACGTCAAACCAGACCAGTGGATAAAGGTTAGTTAGTTCTTTTTGTTGTAGCACTTTTATCCCATTTAATAGGCATCTACTGTCTGGCACTAGATAGACCTGTTTCCTTTCTTTCCCTTATTCTTCAAGTCCTATAAACTAATTCTGCTTTGTATTAGTTTACCTTAGTCTAGTGTCTTTTTATCCAAAGATTTTTTTTTCTAGAAAAGATCTCAGATAATACAACCTATATTGTTTTGCAAGTCTAGGCAAGGCAAATCAAGTGGTCCCATCAGCAAATGCAGGAACAGCTTTTCAGTTAATCTGTGAACAGCTTTTTGTATATCTCCATAGCAACCACAGCTTAACTAAAGTCCATCCTGGGAAGAGAGAGTATTGTTTTGTTGTTGTTTCTTAGGCTGTAGAGTTTTCAGCTCTTAAGTGTTTCTGCCAAGTGTATATATCTGTGAATGAAAAAATGCCTCATTTAGTTTGCAAATTTTTTTTTGTTTGTTTTCAGGATGTTCGCTTTTATTTATGAATTGCTTCTACCATCTAATGAGTGGTTTGACAGGATGATCAGGATTGGGAGTTTACTTCTGGATTTTGCTTTTCTGACTCCTTATTGCCTTGGAGTATGGAAGTTAATTTCATAGCAAAGACAAGAGAACTATATTTAGGAGCAATATTCCATAAAATGATATTTTAAAAAATAGAAATGTAGAAGGAATAAGAAATCATTATCCCTTTAGGGCATTTTTTGGGTCACTATTTAGATTCTTCTCTTTGAGGAATGATTACCCTCATTGAGACTGGTCCTAATGTTATTCTTTGCCCATTTCTAGGAAATTTCTAAGCCTAAAAGTAGCATTTTGTTTATATCTGCCCATAAAGCTCAAAAAACTCAGCTTTGAATTTGAATGTAGCAGTTGTAAGTAGATTCCCATTTTCTTCTTTGCCTCTCATTCCTTCTTCCCTTCTGGTGCTAACATATGGCAATGATGGTAGGACAATTGGTATTTTGTAATTGGAACAAATAAAGTAAACTGCCAGGCTTTCTCTTGGTTAAGGCTGTGACCATCCCATCTTTGTCTTTTTATAAATTCAAAGATAATTGAATTTTTCTAATTATATGTAGGGGGCAGCTGGGTAGCTCAGTGGAGTGAGAGCCAGGCCTAGAGACAGGAGGTCCTAGGTTCAAATCCAGCCTCAGACACTTCCGAGCTGTGTGACCCTGGGCAAGTCACTTGACCCCCATTGCCTACCCTTACCAATCTTCCACCAAGGAACTAATACACAGAAGTTAAGGGTTTAAAAAAAAATAAAATAAAATAATTATATGTAGTAATAATTTTTACATACATTTTCCAAAATTATAAGATTCAAACGATCTCTCTCTCCTCCTCTTCCCTCCCCTGAGTTGGAGATGGTAAGCAGTTTGGCCTGGACCATACATGTATTATCATGCATAATATACTTTCATATTGGTCATTGTTTTAAGAGCACACAGATACAAAACCAAAACTGTAAATACACTATGTGAAAGATAGTATGTCTTAATCCGCATCCATCCAACTCTTAATAGTTCTTCCTGCGGAGGTGGGTAGCGTTCCCTATCATAAATCCTTTAGAATTGACCCAAATCATTTCATTGCTGAGAGCAGCCAAGTTCATCCTTGTCTTAAAGATAGTTTTGCCACTTGCTAGCAGTATGACCTTAGGCAAGGCATAGCTTTAGTTACTTGATAATGCCTCACTTTTCTCATTCATAAATAAGGACAGATTGCTTTTAAGCTCTAACATGCTGTAAGGTATTCCATCTGGCCACCCCTGGAGGCCCTCATTGGGGTTATATCAGATAATTTGGATCAAAAGGACTGGATAGGATGTCATATTCATAACCTTAAAAAAAAAGTGAAGTTAGGAATTATCTAGTATATTATGTTTTAAAATAGGGGCCTTAACCTTTTTGTATCATATATATTTTATCATTGACCTTATAGAAACTTATAGATTCCCTCATTGTTTTTATGTAAAATATGTAAAATAATATGTAAAATAAAGTATGTAAAAATATTTAAAATAAAATAGGTTGAAAGGAAACCAATTATATTAAAATTTTAAGATGTAATTTTTTCCTTGTCCAAGTTCATAGACCCTTGAAAATTATCTTTAGACCCCAGATTAGGAACTACTGAACTAGAGAACTCCCCATTAATCTCATTAAGCCTTCATAATGTAAGAGAAAAGAGGACCTTATGGCAAAGGAGAAGTGTTAGGGAAGATTATTCCTAAATGTTCCCTAACCTTTTTGAAAGTAAAGTATTTCCTTAGTACCAGTGTGGTAATTGTTTGATATAATTATAGTTTTGCAAGTATGGCTTGTCATTTTAAGGGGGCAATATCCGCAGTGAAACATTTGACATCAGCAGTATATAATCTTAGTTAAACCAACTCAGGCATTTAGCATTGTTTAGAATGATTGAGATTTGAAATTCTATCCATTGGATCATAGTTAGAGAGCTGGAAATGACCTTGAGGGTCATTGAGTCCAACCTCTGTTTTACATAAGAGGAAAATGAGGCTTAAGAGATTTAAGTGACTGGCTAGGGATCAGGCAACCAATATGTCAGAGGCAGGATTAAAAACCAGGTTTTCTGGGCTCCAAGGCTAACCCTGTAACCACTATCCCATGTTACCTTTCCATATAAACATGAAATTTTTTTTAAATTAATTTATTTAATTTAGGCTATTTTTCCATTGTTACATGATTCATATTCCTTTCCTCCCTCCCCATCCCATAGCCAATGAGCAATTCTGCTGGGTTTTATTTGTATCATTGATCAAGACCTATTTCAATATTATCAATATTTGCAATAAAGTGATCATTTAAAGTTAACATCCCCAATCATATCCCCATTGAACTGTGTGATCAAGGAAATGTTTTTTCTTCTGCATTTCTGCTCCCACAGTTCTTTCTCTGAATGTGGATAGCTTTCTTTCACATAAGTCCCTCAGAATTGTCCTATATCATTGCATTGCTGCTAGTAGAGAAAAATAGGAAATTTCTAAGACTTGGCTTGGCAACAAACAGAACTTTATACCTTACTCTCTCTATGTTTATCCATATGCATGCGTGCATGTGTGTTAGGTATTTTGTTTTTGTTTTTGTTTTTTTTCCAGTTAAACCTAGGAACAGTTGGATTTTATCGGACTCATTACAGTTCTTCCATGTTGGAGAGTTTATTGCCAGGCATAAGAGACCTTTCTCTACCCCCTGTGGATCGACTTGGGCTGCAGAATGATCTTTTTTCTTTGGTAAGTTCCTCCTTTTCTCTTGATTGACTGAGGAATTTTGCTGTTATTAGAATATTTGACTAATAATATTTACAGTTCAAAGGACTTGACTATTCCTAAAGGTGGAATAACTGTGGTTATGGAATGCAGGTGCTGATTAATTAACATGACACAACTGAACTTGTTCAGTTCTCTTGGAAACAGATTCTTTGACATCAGCCTTAGCTAGTATTCTATAACTGTATTTGGTTTTATTTAGTTATTTCCTTGTAGAGCTTTTTCTGCCCAGGGCTTTAATTCTTTTCATTTTAATAAAAGATCTATTTAATATATAGATGAGTAATTTTTCTACTGAGATTTTAAAAATGCTTTATTCAGAATTGCTTACTAAAGTTAAACTAAGTTGTCTACTAAAGCTATAACTCTTGCCAGGGAATCTTAGGATGCTTTTCCCTAATAATGCTTTAGTTTTTTCTAAGTCTTTGCCAAATAACATTTGAATTTGTGAATGATATTTAGTTTACTAATCAGGAATGTGTTAGACAATTTCTAGATGCCTCTGATAGTCTAGAATTCTAGATACCTATAATAATTAATAGACGTAGCATGAAGTTTCCTTTAATTTGGATCTTGAAGTTTCCCTACCCCTGCGTATATAACTAGTTTTAGATTTCTGTTTTAGATTTAGATTATCATTGAAGCCCCAAACCTAAAATCTGTTGATTCCATGACAGATTCATCCTCTTAGGAGGATAAACCCTCTTTGTGTGGTTGACTACTAGAATAAAAATGGGGTTTTTTTCCCCCTAATTCCCCTTGTCCAATAATTAAGAGTTTGAAAGTGCTCTGAGTACTGAGTTGCCTTTCAGTTAACTTTCTTCTCAAATTTGTAAAGGACAGGGTAAAATTGACACAGTTTGGATGACCCAGCATTGAAAAGGACCCCTATTAAATAGTAAAGGCCCTAGAAGGGCAGCTGGGTAGCTCAGTGGATTGAGAATCAGGCCTAGACACGGGGCGTCCTAGGTTCAAATCCGGCCTCAGACACTTCCCAGCTGTGTGACCCTGGGCAAGTCACTTGACCCCCATTGCCCACCCTTACCTCTCTTCCACCTAGGAGCCAATACACAGAAGTTAAGGATTTAAAAAAAAAAAAAGGCCCTAGAAACCTAATAGAATCAGGAAATTGATCAGTTTTCTAACAAGTGCTTTTTTTTTTAGTTTATGTTGTATTCATGTACTTCAACATTTCAGAGATAGACATCTTATAAGAATAGATGATTTTGAACTTGTGTATCTTTGTGTTACAGTTCTATTTGGAGATTAGACTAATTTTAATTTTTTTTCTCTCCCAGGCTCGGGCTGGAATCGTTAGCACTGTAGATGTTCTAAAAGTCATGGAGGCTTTTGTGAATGAGCCCAATTATACTGTGTGGAGCGACCTGAGCTGTAATCTGGGAATTCTCTCAACTCTCTTGTCCCATACAGACTTTTATGAGGAAATCCAGCTATTTGTGAAAGATGTCTTTTCACCCATAGGGGAGAGACTGGGCTGGGATCCTAAACCTGGAGAGGGTATGGGGATATATATTTAAATTTTCAGAATTAAGATTGGTCAGTTCATAGTGGTATCATTAATGTAGTCTTTAATGCTAAGTGATATTAGTCAATATTTAATAAATCAAAAGTTTCCATTGAAGCATTTATATCATCTTTCTCTTTGAAGGTTACATGGAGAACTGATAGATGGAATTATATATTGTCTAAATAAGCTGCTAATACAATTGACACATTGCTAATTACACATTGCTAATATAGTGTGTAAAAGCCAAGGGAAAAAGGTCCATAGACCCATAGCCACATATCAGTTACATGCTTTTTTATTGCCTCTGATTAATATCAGGCCCTGGATTCCTTTCAACATTTGTCTTCCTATAAACTTGTTGCAATTTTATTGCTTTCTTTTTAATTTAAGAGGTAGAAATAAAAATGCAGGCATTTCTATTGGATTACTTTTTTTTTTCATTGTATGCCAATGACTAAGGAATAATTGAAGACATTAAATTTTTGTAAGTAGTAGTAACAAAATTTGAAATTTAACACTGTAGTAGAATGAGCATTGAATTTGGGGAGAGGGAAGTTCATTTTAAATCCTAGTTCTACCAGGTAATACTTCTCTGACCTTGGGCAAATCACTTAGACACTTTCCATGTTTTATTTTCCTCATTTGTAAAAAGAGATATGTGACCTTTCTTGCCTGATGATCACATGTAACACTTAAAACTCATTGCTGTGTTCTTGTGATAGAAGAATCCACATTTTACTGATAAAAGAACCAAGCACACACTTTATATATCAATACAGGTATGAAGACTCTCATTAGGTGCCTTGGACATAACTGAATGATCAAATATGTATCTTAATGGTCTTGATAAGAGACCTTACCTGAATAATCAAAGTGTTATCAAACTGAAGGACAAATTAATTTCAGATAGATGGCTTTTGTGATTTTATTTCAAATTAGATAGCAAACACATGTCCTTTTTTTTTTTAAGGTAATCTAGTATATCATTTCATACTTCATTCCTCTTTTGAAATATTTCCAGTCAATTATTTTTTATTAGTATCAAAACAGTTCTTTATAACATGAATCAATTGCAAAGGCAACCATTGACATGCTGATAGTCACAAACATCTAAAGAAAATAACTTTTTTATTTTGATGGATCTATCAGGACCCCTCACTCTGTCATTAAGCATTTATTAAGCATCTTCTATGTCCCAGGCCTTGTCCTAAGCACTAAATTCAAAGTCAAAAGATAGCTCCTGCCCTTGAAGGGCTCATGGTCTAATGGAGATTACATTATGCAGTCATGTATGAACAAACTATATAAAGGATAAATAGGAAATAATTAACAGAGGGAAGGCACTAAAATTCAGAGGTATGGAAAAAGGTTTCCTGTAAAAAGTGAGAATTTAACTAGGCCTTGAAGGAAGCCAGGACCCATTTGAGGTGGAGATGAGAAGGAATAGCAGTATTCCCTGCATGGGGAAAAGCCTTTTGTAGGTAGCCTTCCCAAAGTGTTAAGCCACCAAGGCCATGAGAAATATGGGATAATAGTTAATGGGGATGGACTTAACACAAGTAAAGGGTTTTTGAGGATGAAGAAGACATAGGCATAGGCAGTAGGGAAGCAGTCAGAAATGGAGAGGATAAAGATAAGTGAGAGAGTGGAATGCATAGAGTAGACAAACTGTTGGAGAAGTTGTGATGAAACTTCTAAATGTAGAGGCTTTAGCCTTGACAAGGAAAAGGAAACCTTTATGTAAAAAGGGTAAGGAGGAGATAGTGCCAAAAGGCATCAGGGTGATATGAGATAGAGAAGAGGGAACTTTTAGTGAATGGTCTCAGCTTTTTTTCCAATAAAATACTAGGCAAGTTTCTCAGCTGAGAAGATGGGTTCCACGTAAGCCATAGGAGATTTGAAGATGGATGAAAAGGCTTGGAAGACCTGCTGGAGTGGGTAGGATAATGAGATATTTAGGAAGGTATAGAAGGATTATCTGGCAGCAGTGAAAGCCCAGTTGAATTTATGCAATATAAAATTGTAATGGACCCAGTCAAAAAACAGTTGTGTGATTTTTCTCCATCCTTGTTCAACAGCATGTGTATAAAGGCATCAGATGGGTAAGAATGATTGAAGGCTGTGACTTAGCAGGGGAAAGTCAATGATATGATAAAAAGGAAAGGGTACTCAAGAAAACAGGGTAGAGTTGAAGTGTGGAAATTTTCCACACTGGAAAGTGTGGCTAATGCATAGGTAATGGCCTGGGATAGAACTGAGGAGTTGAGGGATTGGTGGTCCTGGTGTGAATAAAGAGCAATAGGGTTTGGAAAGGCAGAAGGAGAGGTGGAAAGCCAAAAGATTGTGGTTAAAAAAAAAGAAGGAATTTCAGAATTTAAGCACATGGAGGTAGTATATTTGTGAATGTTAGCAAGATCAAGAGTATGATTATTTTCATGACTCAGGTGATGTGAAAGAGTAAGTCACAGGTAGGTCAAGGAACTGTGAGGTTAAGAGACTTGAAGAAGTATGAGTAGCTATGTTTAAGTACTTTAGTATAAGGCAGAGTTGGGAAAAACAGAAAATTGTAAACCAGGTACTGAACTCATTGAGGAAAGAGCAGGATTATCCTGGAGTTCTATAGACGAGCTACTAGATTTTGATTGGTGATAAATGCAGATTTTTTTTTTATGATCTTCAAGGAGGAGTGATTATTGAAAGATAGTAATAGGGGAAAACCTGGAAGTGGTAATGAAGAACAAATATTCAACACCCCACCTAGACCAATAAGTCAGGAGAAATGAAAATGTAGCCATTGTTGGGAAAGGTAGCTAAAGACACTTGGTCATCATGACAAGGGAGCCAGGTCTAAAGTGAGATCCAGAAGAAAAAAGAATGAGAAAAGAAATGATTCAAAATGA
Organism: Gracilinanus agilis; assembly: GCF_016433145.1. Taxonomy (NCBI): domain Eukaryota; kingdom Metazoa; phylum Chordata; class Mammalia; order Didelphimorphia; family Didelphidae; genus Gracilinanus; species Gracilinanus agilis. The sequence continues at coordinate 195,362,280 of NC_058133.1, forward strand.
AAGCAAATTCATTGCTCATAGACCATGCATTTCAAAGGATGGGGGGCAGATAGGTAAAAGTGAAACTTGGGTTGGAGGGGATGCATTGAAGGGTATAGTAATAAGGAAATGGGGAAAGAGGTGGGGAGCGTTGGGGTATAAGTTTGGGGTGATGCCTTTCCAGGGTTCAGAATCACTGGGATCTGTGAGAACATCACCATGTGCTCCTTCAAGAATATGGAAATAGTCAAATGAAGTTCAGGTTGCTGCAGAATTTATAGAATCCTATTTAATTACAGGTATAATTCGTTCTCACTTCTCAGGTCATCTAGATGCGCTTCTTCGGGGCCTGGTTCTGGGCAAACTAGGAAAATCAGGACATAAGCCAACATTAGAAGAAGCTCGTCGTCGGTTTAAGGACCACGTGGATGGGAAACAGATTCTTTCTGCTGATCTAAGGAGTCCGGTATGTTCCTGTATTGTGTTATTTTATTTACTAGAGAACTGTCCTATTCGGATCCACCCTAATTTGGTTTAAAAGTTCTTTACAGTAACCAAAGTGGACCCAAGTCATATCAAATCAATGACCATTTATTAAGTTCTTACTGTATATATAGCAAGTATTGTGCTAAGTGTTGAAGATAAAGAGGAAGTTCTTAGTCTCTGCTCTGAAGCAGCTAATTCATAGGATAATGGGGGAGACTATATACCAGCATTGGTGAACCTTTTAGAGATCACATTCCCAAACTGCACTTTCAGGCCATTTATGAGCCCCCCGAATTACTCCAGAGAGTGGACAGAGGAAGTGCTCATGTTGGTCTGCTGGACAGAGGGGCAAGGCATGCAAAAAAATGTCCTCAGGTATGGTAGAGATGAGGAACAGAGCAGCCCCCTCAGGCATGCCAGGGCATACCTGCTACATCTTCGCCAACACAACTATATATAAACCAGATTTATACAGGATGAAGATAAGCTAGTCTCAGAAGGAAAGGAATAAGGTTTAGGACAGTGATTCCCAAAGTAGGCGCTACCACCCCCTGCTGCAGCAATCCAGGGAGGTGGTAATGGCCACAGGTGCATTTATCTTTCCTATTAATTGCTATTAAAATTTTTTAAAAATTAATTTCCAGGGAGCTAAGTAATATTTTTTCTGGAAAGGGAGCAGTAGGCCAAAAAGTTTGGGAACCACTGGTTTAGGAGGACTGAGAAAGACTTCTTACATAAGGTTCTTTAGTTGTCTTGAAGGAAGCTAGGAGGCAGAGATGAAAAGGGAGAGAGGGGACAGCCAGAGATAAAAGGCTCAGATATTAGGAGATGGAGTGTCTTATACAAGGAATCACTGATTGCAGTGTTCATAGAGGGGAATAAGGCAAGAAAAGACTGGAAAGGTAAGAAGGGACCAGGTTATAAAGGGTTTTGAATGTCAAACAGCATTTTATATTTAATGTTGGAAAGATAAGAAACCACTGGTGTTTATTGAAAAGAAGGTTGATGTGGTCAGATCTTTGCTTAAGGAAGATCACTGTCAGTGGGAGAAACCAAAGACAGGAGACCAAGGAGTCAGACATTGCAATAGATGAGGTGTGGTAATGAGAACTTTACCAGGGTGGTGGCAGTGTCAGAGGAGAGAAGGGGGTGTATTTGAGAAATGTTATGAAGGTAAAATCAATAGATTTCAGCAACAGATTAGATGTAGGGGAGGGATGTAGGAGGGGAGAGGAACTGAGACCATGAGAAGTCAAGAATGAAAACATAGGTTGTCTCATCCCAGAAGATGTGAATTCCTTGAGGAGAGGAGCTTTTTTGTATCACTAGAACTTAGTGGGGGAGCTAGATGGCTCAGTGGATGGAGAGCCAGACTTGGAGATAGGAGGTCCTGGGTTCAAATATGAACTCGGACATTTCTAGCTATGTGACTTTAGGCAAGTCACTTAATCCCTGTTACCTAGCCCTTACAGATTCTGCCTTGGAATAGTATGGGTTTTAGGGGGAAAAAAAGGATTTAGTGCCATGCTTGGCACTTACTTAGTAAGTGCTTAATAAGTGGTTGACTGACTGGCTACATATAAACAGCATCACAAAACCTTTTTGCTCTTTTGACATGGCAATTTACCATGTCTGAAAAAATCTGAAAGGGAAGATTATACTTAACCAAATTCCCTCTTTGATTATTAATTTATAGGTATATCTGACTGTTTTGAAGCATGGTGATAGCACAACCTTAGACATTATGCTAAAGGTGAGTACATGTGGAAATGGGTTCACATTCCTAGTTTGTGACTTTCAGATTATTCTTAATTGGCAAGTAATTGACAAAGGCCATATCACCAACAGAAATGGTAAACTTCCAATAAAAGACATTAAGAGAATAGTACTAGTAGTGTGTATATCACAAATGATTTAATACAAATTATTTTTACTTTTTTATTGCTGTGTTTGTCTCTACTGAATCCAAGTCCTAACATGTTCTTTTTGCTTAAATGGCATGTAGGAGAAAGAGCCGTGTACTAAGTGTCTAGAAGTCTGAATTCAGATTTTAGGCCTGACATTCGTTATACTCTGTGATTACAACCAAGTCGTCTTAACTTTCTGAGCCCACTTTGTGGTTGTAAGGTAGCACTTTGTCAGTTTTGCTATTATAATTAAAACAATTATGCATAATAATGTTAATAAATAATTCAGCATCAAAATTCTTTGAGGTTCCTAAAGGTTTTAGCTCCAAATATAGGAAAAGTCATTATCGTAATTACTTTTGAAACTTCTTCATGAAGAAAAGTTATACTTTCTAATAAAGAAGATATATAGGGTCGATATAAGTAGTTTTGATGACTTGAAATTTTGATATAGTGAGGACCACATGAATCTCATTTCATACCAGCTATCAAAACTCTGCTTAAAATAAAGAGTGCTAGTCACGAGAGAAACTTTGGTTTAAAATTAAACAAAAAAAAAATGTTGCCCATTCTTATTCCTCTTTGCAGAAGGCCAGGGTTCGGTGCTTTAATGCATGCAGTAATTACAACAAATGGTGAAAATTATTTGGTTCTACTCACAGCACATATTGGTCAATAACCTAGCTCAAATAAGTTGCTTCTGTTGCTACCTTTGGTGGCAGAATAAGGCTTCTATTTTCTCTTGGCGACTAATATAAGGAGAAGGGGTAAACCAGTTATCATATAATTAAGTTGAAATGTAGAGGTGCCATCTAGTGGACTAGCATACATGGTTCTCTACTTAGATCAGGTCCTTGAAAAAAGGGAATGTTAGAAGACAAAATTCTAGCAATGAAATATTTTATAGAACCAACTGAAGCTATTTGTTGAGTGCTAATAATTACTGAAATTTTGAGTTTTATTTCATTAGAGCATGGTCCATCTGTAGTGCTTCCTAAAGGAAATTAATAACCCTACTCTTACTCCCTGTAGCTTCACAAAGAAGCAGATATGCAAGAAGAAAAGAATAGAATTGAACGAGTCCTTGGGGCCACTTCACCACCCGAACTAATTCAAAAAGTCCTTACCTTTGCACTTTCAGTAAGTTATCTGGAAAACTGCTTGTGAAGTGAGTTGCCTACTGATGCAATGCAGGTTTCTCTGATTTGGCAGTTTAATCATTAGCTTATTACTTTAAGGCTTGTTTCTTAGGGAAGCTTGCATTTGAATATTTTCTTTTTGCAGAAGACTCCATGCCTGCTATTTATCTCTTTTTAATCTATTTGTTTTATCTATTTTTTATATCTTATATTTATATTTATTTATATATTATGTCTATTTTTTTTTTAACCCCTGTACTTCGGTGTATTGTCTCATAGGTGGAGGATTGGTAAGGGTGGGCAATGGGGGTCAAGTGACTTGCCCAGGGTCACACAGCTGGGAAGTGGCTGAGGCTGGGCTTGAACCCAGGACCTCCTGTCTCTAGGCCTGACTCTCACTCCACTGAGCTACCCAGCTGCCCCCTATTATGTCTATTTTTATTGTCTATTATTATCTATTTTATTATTTATTATTATTATCTATTTATCTCACCCATTTCTTATTCTACGAGAATCTTGCACAGCTGAGCCCTACTTTGATAAATAATCTAATTTGTGCTTTTCTTCATGCCCTATCCTCAGTCTAATAGAGTTCTCTTTTCCTTGGTGGTGATTTTTTCTTAAGATAAATTGAGTGTTCACTTAGATTATAGATCATAGATTTTAGAGCTTGTAGGGAATTTAGAGATTATCAAGTCTAGCCTCCTTTTTACATTATGGTAAAAATGACATCCAGAGAGGTTATATAATTTGCCCAAAATCACATAGTATCTGAGGCAGGTCTTAAATCTAAGTCTGTCTTTACTCCATCTCTCTTTTTACTATACCTTAAAAAAAAAAGTTACCTTAAAAATGGTAACTCTGGGGTTTCATTTAAATAGACACTTATTCTGTTTAAGTATTACCTGACAGTTTAGAAAAATTAAACCTTTTTTCCCCCCCCCAGGAAGAGGTACGTCCTCAGGACACTGTATCTGTTATTGGTGGGGTAGCTGGAGGCAGCAAGCAGGGGAGGAAAGCTGCTTGGAAATTTATAAAAGACAATTGGGAAGAACTTTATAATCGCTACCAAGGAGGATTCTTAATATCAAGACTAATAAAGGTACCCAAGATCCTTTGTGCTTGTGGTTTTTTCATTGTCATTGTTAATATATCCCCCATAATGCGTAGGACCTGCAAAACTCAATCCATGTTCTTTAGGAGCTTACATTCTAAATAGACCAAAGGACACTATTCTTTTAAAAAGTCATGACTTATTTTTGTCCAAAATGAAAATTTAATACCCCACCCCCCTCAAATTAAGGCATTAGTAGCTAGTATGTCATTTGTTTTTAGACCATGTAGAAATTTTTTCTAGCTTCTGCACCCTGTTAACTATGAAACACTCACCTTTGAAATGGGTTCAATTATAAAAACACTATGTACTCTTTATCTCTTTTCAGCTCTCAGTTGAGGGATTTGCAGTTGATAAAATGGCTGCAGAAGTTAAGGTAAGAACTATGCTTTTTTAAATTTAACTTTTCTAGCATAAAAAATATTTCCTTAAATAGCTCTTGCTAAGTTGTAGTCTGAGCTAAGCCTGACATTTCAATTGTAGCTTCAGGTTTAGATTATTTCAGATATCTAGATATTCCTTGTTCCTTATCTGAAGAAAAGATGATATTGATTGCCAACTTGGATTGTCTGTTATCAAGAAAATTTAAGAGATAGCATCACCTTTTCTGGAGTCTTTAATTGGAACATGGCTAGTTGAGACATAACTGAGCTGCATGCTTACAAAGGATTATCTCCTTAATCACCTTTCTGAATTGACAGGCAAGACTACCTCCGTAATGTGGACTCTGCACCTTGGAATTTTGGCATTTTTGTTGCAGGCCAAATTGTCTCTTCATTGCTTAGCCACTTACTAACTGTACATTTTAAAACTCTGAGTTTTGCCTGAGTCTTTTAGGGTAACTGCAAAGGGTCTTGATTCACTTTAAAAGTCCATAGAAATCTTCCCCCATTAAAATGATTAGTTTCTGGGATAAACTAAAGAAGTATCTACTCCCAGAAGGGATCATACATAGAATGTAATTTGTGTATAACTTAGGTGTAGGATTTGACTGCTAGGTGAGGAAAACCTCAGTGCTTCCATTTTCCTTAATATCTTTATTTCCTTTCACTGGATAAATCTAAGGCAGCTAACATTTGAACAGAATTTGAACAGGAGAAATAGAATTGCAGACTTTCATATAACAGGTTCTCTCCCCTCCCAGTTTTTTTTTCCTTTTTTACTCTTCATAAGGTAACATGTTGTATCTTAGGCTTTTGGGTTCTTGGCTATCTTGATTTATATGCAGTCTTGAGAATTATAGGAATTACTGTACACAGAAGTTTCCTACAGCTACTAGTAGTGGATAGTCAGTATTTAAGCTTCATTTCCATACAGCTTTCTGATCAAATGTACATATATCAGTTGCACCTCATGCTCTTTCAAAGCACATTTGACCTTTTGGGGCTGTTCAACCTCATCAGTATTGGTCATATATAACTTAATTTTGAGGCTCTTTTTTATTTTCTTCTCTAACAAACTGGATGTTTTATTCTTAGAAAAAATATTTTAATTATTTCAGCAAACAGTTTCACTATTTAGGAAGCAAATGTGTTTGTGTTAAACTGTTTATCAAACATATATTAAACTTGGAGTCATGAATGTAAATTTGGACCTGATTATGATTTCTGGCTCTGTCACTGTGTGACCTGGGACAGATTTTGTAACTTCTGGGCCCAAATCTCCTCAACTGTTTAATGAGAAGATTGGACTGGATGATCTCTAATATTTCTTCTAACTCTAAATCTGTGGTCCTAAGATTTGGGAAACAAGTTGGGAATCTTCTATGAAGATTTTCAGGCTTACTACCTGTGTAAGAAAACAGCCTAAAGAACACATTGGATTTTAGATAAAGGGTTAAAACACAGGAGGTCCTTAAGAACAAGTGACTCAACTTTGTAGAAGTTAGTTTTCCAGAATCCTAGTTGGACTTTCATTTGGATAATTATTCTTCCATTTTATCATCAGAATGCCAGCCGGTATAAAGAATCTTGCCCTTTTGTTATATTTCTATTTAGTGGTAGCCTTGTTTTACATACAAAGAGCTGCATTTGGTGGAAAATAGTGTTTCTCCAGAATCATATTACAAAGTACAGAATGAGAGAGAGAACACATTGACACATTGTTATTACCTAAGGCTCCTTAAAAGAAAAGTACAGGGGGCAGCTGGGTAGCTCAGTGGATTGAGAGCCAGGCCTAGACACGGGAGGTGTCCTAGGTTCAAATCCGACCTCAGACACTTCCCAGCTGTGTGACCCTGGGCAAGTCACTTGACCCCCATTGCCCACCCTTACCACTCTTCTGCCTCGGAGCCAATACACAGAAGTTAAGGGTTAAAAAAAAAAGAAAGAAAAAAGTATAGACAGAATCCAAGTTTTATTGTCACTTACAAACTAACACTCTTGGGGGACATCATACATAGAAAGTAAGCTTAAGAAAAATGGAATTAGGCCTTCCTTATTGCTATTTTGCATAAGTTGCATTTGAGAAGACTTGATGTTGAATGTTCTGAGTAGTTTGTTTCTATTTTCTCTTAGCCTGGTAGAGTAGAAAGAAGTAGCTAAAGAATGGATAAAGATTCCAGTAGTAATTTTTTATTAGTAAGGCTTATGAGATTTTTGCAAGCCAGCTAATTTCCCCCCCATAACATTACTTAAAATGTTGCTTTCTTCCTCTAAATTCAAATGCTCATTAAGCGTGACATAAACACCCACATTCTGGGTTGTTTTGCAACAGGCTTTCTTCGAGAGCCACCCAGCTCCCTCAGCAGAGCGTACCATCCAGCAGTGCTGTGAAAATATCCTGCTGAACGCTGCTTGGCTGAAGCGAGATGCAGAAAGTATCCATCAGTACCTCCTGGAGCGAAAGGCCTCACAACCCACAGTGTGAACCCCCAAGCATGCAGCCACTGTTGTCCTGCTGCCTCATGGCAAGGAGAAGGTGGAGTTACCCTACAGCTGATTCATATGCCAAGAATTTGGAGTCTTTTCTCAAACCAATGGGGGTTGGACAATGAATGTAGTTAACTGGTTCCTGCTCACACTCCAGAATTAAATTCTATTAAAAAAAAAAAAAAAGGAAAAATCAATTCAGCAAAAAAAAATGTAAATATGATAGTAATAAAATAGAGCATAATGAAACTGTGAAACTTCCTGAAGCCTTGTCAGTGGTCAAAAGGATTTAACACTTCTATGATGTTAATGACAGATGTTCTGTTTTTAAAACCCTACAAAAAGGAAATTTGAGAGGCTTCTAGGTCAGGAGGAATTTGTGAAGTGTCTCGGGCAGGAATGGGTTAATGCCTCTGCAAACAAGCCTATGAGCCAAGGGTAGCGTGCATTTGGGGAACGGTTACTATGAATGGCAGATAGCTGATATGATATAGTCTGAGTCTGTGCATAATTCCGAGTGTTTTTTTGGGGGTGGGGTGGAAGGGTGATGATCTGGGAGATTTATTTTCCTGCATAACGCAATCAGAACCAAGGATAGTAGTCTCTCTCTGCCTCCTTCCCTTCTGTGTGACCTCTTGGCAAAAACAAACAAAACAAAACACCCAATTACTCAGTTCTCCCTCCTTCTTGGTCCTACCTCTTGGTGTCCTTCTTAGAGGTAAAGGAATGATAAGGAAACATCTTTAATAGCCACATTAAATAAGAGAAACTGATTCACATTTTCTTTTCTTTGTAAGGTGATTTTTATTTTTATTTTTTATTTTTTGCAAGAGCCCTGAATTGCGTGCAAATGCAGTGGTAGAAATATAAAGTGTTTCATTTGGGCCTTCTTTAGGGATTTGTTCTACAAAAAAGGCTTTTACTCGTCTGACAGATCCAACTCTTGCAAAGTGGCATTAGCTTGTCCTGGTTAATTGTTGTGCATGTGTGAAGTGGATGATAACTGATGCAAGAGCTGAACTGTACCTTAGTGACAACTGGTAAAAGTAAGAGTATATACCTCTTGCCGCTCTTTGTTCCATCTACAGTGTATTCTACTAACAAGGCCTCACCCATCTAATCCAGTGGGGTTTTTTTGTTTATTTTGTTTTTTGTTGGTTGGATTTTATTTTTTTTTTAGCCCTTTTTCCCTTCCTTGTCCCTCACCAACCCTTTTTTGTTAACAGGAATTCCTATTTGGTGTGGCTTAACTATTTCAGAAGGTCATCAGATTAACTGTCAGACTGCTTCCCTGAAACATTTTTGTGCTATTGTTTTAAAAAAAATAATAATTTAAAAAACTGTTGGCGTTAATAAAAATGTCAATGTGAAATTGATGCCTTGATTTTCTTTTCTGTTCACTGAGCAAGTAGTTTAAAGGACCCCACAACTTTTCTTAGTTGCTATTATTCAAACAGGATTAGAATTTGAGTTGAATTTCTTTCTTAGGGGGGAAAGGTCTTTCAAATTACCATGGTGTTTTTTTGATTGTAGGAAAGGCTGATTCTTGGATATTTTTAGCTCTGAAACCTAAATGGAGGATCTTAATAGAATTATGTTTGGGAATAAAGGGTTTTTAGACTTTAAAGCAACCTTCCCAGATGTTAACTCCAACTTGCAAATAAAAGAGGAAGTGTGCTAGAATGGAAAGAAGATTGAATTTGATGTCAGAAGGTCTGGGTTTAAGGTAGCTCTTCTGTGCATTTTGTCTGAGTTACTTTACTTCTCTGGGCTTTTATCCTCTGATCCCCATGAGTAAAAATAAGGGAATTGGACTAAGTGCTTCTTAAAATGCCATTAATTTCTAAATACTTGTGAAGTCATGTCATTGGGACACAAGCACATCAAAATTTGTGAAATAAGAAATAAGGCACTGGGTCTAAATAGCAAAAGCCTTATGGGTGAAGTTTTCAGTGGGAATAAGCAGATAGTCATGGCTGCAGATTAAAGTTTAACTTGTTGATGATGGCAAACCAGCTGTAAATAGAAGGAATGGCTAAGAGAACAGTTTTAAGAAGCCTGGAAGGACCGCATTACATTGCATAGTTTCCAAAGGTTTTGTAGGTTCCAGTATTTTACATCTTTTTATTAGTTGGGTCAGACCAAAAATGGTTAGAAAAGTTTTCTTAATTTCTGTTCCTCAGTTTCTTCCTACAGAATAAAAGGGTTATACTCTCTTAGTGATACTGAAGGGTCTCTCTAGCATGAGCATTTTATAACAAATTACAATAGACTAGTAATGTCATTCTTGTTCTTGGGATAAATCCTCATTGTTAACTCCCTTACGCCTACTGCATCCTTTTACTAAGATGAGGAAAATAGACTCCCACCCCTCCCTCAAAAAAAAAAACAACAAAAAACCTCCTGAAGAAAATAACTACCTAAAACAAGCAGATTTCCAGGTACCGATTTGGGGATAACCAAGAACAGTTTTTTATTGTTGTTTTTTCCTAAGAGCAGGTTTTGTTAGGAGGAAGAGAGAGACCATAAACACAATCTTGTGGTTGTTCAGTCATTTCTGACTTTTAATGATCCCATTTTGGGATTTTCTTGGCAGATACTAGAGTGGTTTGCCATTTCCTTCTCCGACTCATTTTATAGATGATGAACTGAGGCAGAGTCAGGTGACTTGTCCAGGGTCACACAGCCAATCAGTATCTGAGGTTGGATTTGAATCCATAAAGATGTCTTCCTGATTTCAAGCCAAGTGCTCTATCCACTGTGCTACCTCGCTGCCCCCAAGGTCAGTTTTTCTTGAGACTTCTATAATTTATTTTTTGATTAAATTTTTTTCAACTAACATTTATTTTCTCTCCCCCATTAAAAAACAAACAAAAACCCTTTTAACAAATGTACTAATAATCAAATAAAACAAATTCCCACATTGGCTATATCCAAAAATGTATGCCAAGACTATTTCTTGATGGGCTTGATTTTTAAAGAGGCCAGGCAGGTTTACTGAGGTGGGGAAGGAATCTTAAAGCTTTATTCTGAGTTGGGAATAAAGGATATATAAATATTCCAAACTGAAAAATCACCCCAGAATTATTTGCTTGATCTTGGAATATGATTTATACTTTACACAGAGGTATGAGAATTCACACCAAAGCAAATAATAAAGCCACATTTTGAAGAACTTGGATCACAGGAGGAACTGGGAGATAGGCCCAATACTCCTCCCATACCACCTGCTTAACACTTCATTGCAATTGACTCTATCCTTGAAATATACTGCTCATTTCAAAATGAAGCAAAGTAATAATCTTAAGCAGGGTTGTCTTTTCTTTCACTGATGGACAAGGCAATTTATTTGTGGGGGAAAGAGGCAGTTTTAAAGAGTCGCTCTACTGGAGTGTGGGCCTTACATTTAATGAGAGTTAATATATAAATCTCGTCTTCAAAGAAATAATTGAATTCTTTTATTCCCTCCCCCTGCCCCCCAGATTGCTTCTCCTTCCAATTTTCCTTCTTGTTGATAAGAACACTATCCTTCCAGTGACCCAGGTTCAAAACTTTGGAGTCTTCTTTTCTTTCATTTTTCCCTACCCCTTCATATCCCATCTTTTGTCCAAGTGCTGTTGATTCTGCCTCCACAGATCTCCAGTATCCTTTCCTCAACTATGTTTACCCTATTCAGGCCGTCATTACCTTTCATCTAGAATATTATAATATTCACCTATTATAATATCCTCTTGCCTGGTGTTAATTCTATACTACTACTAGTAATATAGCTATAATTTATATGCTACTTTACGGTTTACAAAAGTTCTTTACATCTATACTTATCATCTTTTACCCGGCTTCCAAGGTAATATTCCTAATGTACAAAACAAACCATGTTATTTTTCTTGTTCAGAAGCCTTCAGTGGTTCACTGTTTGAAGCCTGTAGGATAAGACACAAGCATCCCAGCATGGCATTTAAAACCTTTCTCAATCTAACTTCAACTGTCTTTTTTCAACCTTATTTTATATTACTCTGCAGTCCCTCCAACTGATTAATAACTCTGTTCTTTGTTCTACCCTCTCTCTGCCCCTTTGCATTTGTAGAAGTTCTCACCCCCTTTCTTCTTCCTAGAACATAATTCTCTTCATCTTTGCCTCTTGAGATGATCTTCCTTCAAGGTCCAGCTTAGGTGCCATCTCCTCCATGAAGCCTTCCCAAATGAAAGGGCTTTCTCCTTTCACTAATTTCCCTAGAACACTTTGAACACTGCAAAGGACAGATCTCATTATCTGTTATTGTAGACCTATCTCTTACTTATTTGTGTACATACTGTGTCTCTCTTATTAGATTATAAGAAGAGTGCTTTTTATACCCATCACCAAAGATAGTGCCATATACTATATAAATATTTATTGAATAGAATAAGTTGTCAATAATAGGAAATAACAGTATCCCAAATAATCAGTGAACTCAGTGTTCTCAGTAAACTTGAAAACAAGGGTTGCCATTGATAATCATCTGGCAATGGGCAAGTGTTCATTGAAGCATGAAATATAGAATTAAAGCTCAAAAGGATCCTTAGATGTTACTAATATTGTTCCTTTTGTAGATGATAGGTAGTTAAGTCTCAGTCTTGCCTGCTTTGGTCATGACCAGCAGGTGAAGGCATCACCACAGGTAATACTGTGGCCAAAATAACAGCAGGCCTCCCATAGCCAGCAGTACTATACAGAACTCCAGGCTCTATAGCTTTCTCTCTCTCTCTCTCTCTCCCTCTCTTTCTCCCTCTCTCTCTCTCTCTGTCTCTCTCTGTCTCTGTCTATCTCTTTTTTTTTAATCCTTACTTTCTGTCTTAGAATCAATACTGTGTATTGATTTCAAGGCAGAAGAATGGTTAAGGCTAGACAGTGGGGGTTAAGTGACTTGCCCAGGGACACATAGCTAAGAAGTATCTGAGGCCAGATTTGAACCTAAATCTCCCTCCCCCCTCCATCTCTGGGCCTAGCTCTCAATCCACCCACCTAGCTGCCTCCTCTCAAATCTTTTTTAAAAGTGACTTGGCCCAGCTGTGTGACCCTGGGCAAGTCACTTGACCCCCATTGCCTACCCTTACCACTCTTCTGCCTTGGAGCCAATACATAGTATTGACTCCAAGACGGAAGGTAAGGGTTTAAAAAAAAAAGTTACTTGGTTAGTAACACTTTGCTATCTGGGAGTAGAGTCAGGATTCCTGATTTCAACACCTATACTCATAGGTATAGATCATTTCCTTCTCACCAAAGATGAAGAGCTCTAAGTTCAAGAAAGGCAAATACAATTTCTATGTGTGACAACAGCTATTTAGTGTGCTTGTCTTCCTCTCTCCAAACTTTCCACTTGAGTATACACAAAAAGTAGATTGTCACAATATGTGGAATAGTGGAAAGACTTTGGCCTGGGAATCCAAAGAAATAGATTGTTAGTTCTTGGCTTGCCACTAATTAGCTGTGTGATCTTGTCTTTCCTCATCTTCTCTTTCTTCATCTGTAAAATGTAGGGTTGGATTAAATGACCTCTGAAGCAGTCTGGTTTCCCAATTGCTGATTAGGAGACCATCCATATTCTAGGCTGTAGATTTTTACCACTCCACAAAACTTAAACCAAAGGCCTTTAAAAAAAATTTTAAACCCTAACTTCTGTTTTAGAATCAATGCTAAGTTTCAGTTCTAAGACACAAGAGTGGTAAGGCCTAAGCAATCGGGGTTAAGTAATAGGGTCACACGCCTAGGAATTATACGAGTTTAGATTTAAACTCAGGATCTCCCATCTCCAGGCCTGGCTTTCTATCTATTGAGCCACCTACCTGCTCTAGGCCCTGGTTTTTTAAAACCTAGAAACTTAACTTTACTCCTCTGTCCTCTCCTTCCTGCCTGCCCCTGATTGTTTTCCTTCTCAGATCCTAGCCTCTAGGGTCATTGCTACTGTGCTAAAACTGGGGGCCCTAGGAAAGAAGGGTCATGAAAATACAAATGAGGCAGAGATAATGAAATTTAAATATTTTCCCAACCTGCTTTGGAGTTTGGATCAGAACACACTTTTGTATACTGTTTCTTCTAACTCTCATAGTCTCTTACAAAGTTGGGCAGTATGGCACAGTGAATAAAATATAATACTTAGAATTAGAAGACCTGGGTACAAATCCTTCCCCTGACATTATGTGATTACAACCTCTCTGAACCTCAAAGTTCTCTAAAGTTATAGAAAAGTTGGGATGGATGGAATCCCTAATTACCATGCACAAAAATGGTACTAGTGATCTATCTACTTGAATAAAATGTTGTCTTTTTTTTTGTTGTTCTTTCTTTTTACCAATTACATGTAATAACTTTCCAGTTTTCTTAAGTTATATGATCAAATTTCTCTCTCTCCCTCCCTCCCCTTCCTTTCCTTCCCCCTCCCGGTGCTGGCAGGTGATTTGATCTGGGTTATACGTGTATTATCATGCAAAAAATATTTCCATATTGTTCATTTTTGTAAGTGAGTAATCTTATAAAACCAAAACCCCAAAACATATACCCAAATAAAGTAAAAAATCGTATGCTTTCATCTGCTTTCTGACTCCCACAGTTCTTTCTTTGGAGGTGGATAGTACTCTTTGTCAAAAGTCCCTCAGAATTGTCCTGGGTCATTGTATTGCTAATAATCTCAAAGTCTATCACAGTTGATCAGAATGTTGTCTTTTGAGTTGTTTTTCTAGTATTACATTATATTGTACAGAGCTATTTACACTGACTTGCTTATTCCCTTTCCCAACCAAAGGCAAATATTTCTAGTATAGGTTAGGTAAGATACAGTCTGTGGCCACATGAAGCTAATTGGTCTGCTGGACAAGGATCATTAACTATGTGTTAAGTCAGTTTTTTCCCAACAACTTGTACTGAGTCACAAATATGTAAGTTTTCTACTGAAGACACCTCTGCAGCCTCAACAAGGCTTTGCATTCAAGCAACTTAAATGCAGATAGGAAGATAAGACACCAGTACATGATTATAATGCAGAATATTTTATGGTGAATACATTAGAGAATTAATAAGCAAAGAATTCTTTGAAACACAAAGGAAATCATGAACTTAAAGACTAGGAATTGAAACACTTGCTCCATGTGTAAGTGTACCATATTCTCCATCTTGTCAGGAGAGTCTGAGCCGGTTTAAGTTGAACCTTGCCCCTAAGGACCCTATTACCACAGTTCTCTTCTGCATCTGGGTTCCCAGAACTGTTTAGAGATCCTGACTTAGAATCACTCAAGGGACTGCATTAAAACCGAACCACATCAGATATCCAGAGTCTCAGGGTGCTAGTGATTCTGAGAATTGAGTGTGTTTTGTGTTCAGTGTGGCTTCTGGTTATGCCTTACAACTTGGGATGAGGTTATATGGCTGGTGCTGAGAATAAACTTAATTTGTTCTGAAAGACCCCAAAACTAGTTACTGACCCAGATACCAAGATAGAGCCCACTTGCATTCACTCTCTTGCCTCCTTATCTCCATTTCCCTGGTCTAACTCGGTATCATTGCTCAGCCATTAAAGGACCCAGGAGGGTAGGAACCCTGATGAATTAGTTCTTCCTACCCCTTCTATCTTATGGCAGGCAAACTTCTAGCTTCTTTGTCTTTCCTTTGACCCTATGATTTCTTCTACCTTTGCTAAGATGAAAATTACCTCCCCAAGGGAGGCAGAGCCAAGATGGTGGAGTATAGAAGCACTCGGGTGAACTCTTTCAGATTCTCTTCCAAACAACTTTAAAATAACACCATAAATCTAATTCTGGAATTACAGAACCAAGAAAAGGTTAACAGTGAAACAATTTTCCAGCCCAAGACGACTTAGGAGATTGACAGGAAAGGTCTCAAGGGTGGTAGTGTTTGTCTCAAGGGTGGTAGTGCAGCATAGACTTTGCCTTGGGGGCAGTTGTGTTGGCTGCAGCAGCAGCTTTGAGAGCTCTCAGCTCACAGTCTGGGTAGATAAAAAAACTGGTCACAAGGAAACTGCAAAGCACCCTTTGGGTTCAAGACCCTGTTACATTGCCCATGACACTGTTCCTGCAGTCCCAGGGCCAAAAAGAGCAATAGCACTTGAAGCTAAAGAAGAGCACCCACGTTGTACCTTGAGGGTGGGGAGGAGTGTTTGTGGTCACTTTCGAGGCAGTAGGGGACCCTGTTCTCAATTCTAAAGCAGAAGGGAACATTTGCAATTGCAGCTGCAGGAGAGTAGAGGACCTGGTCACAGACCAAAGGCTAGGAGGAATGCTCCCACTAATGGCTACAGAGGAACAAGGCTCCTTCCTGGGTAAACCAGACCACAAGCCAGGAAAGCAGTGACTATACCTCTCCTTAGATCATATCACCTTGGAGGCATCAAAAATCTACAGACTCGAGAGCTAGGTCCAAAAGCAGCAGCAAGAAAGACCTGAAGCTTGAGATAATGCCCCTTCTACTTTGGAAGCAAAGCCCACCTTTAACATAAAGTTTAAAGTCAAGAAAGAAGGGCGGAAAATGAGCTTAAAGAAAAACATGAATTGGTTTTAGGCCCAAAAAGAATTCCTGGAAGATCTCAACAATGATTTTAAAAATCAAGAGGAGGAAAAATTAGGAAAAGGGAGGGATGCAAGAAATACATGAAAGAAGGGTCAATAGGTTGGTAAAGGAGGCACCAAAAAAAAAATAATAATAAACACCTACATTAAAGGATCAGAAGACTTGGAATATTATGATCCAGAGGGCAAAGGTAGTTTACAACCAAGAATCATTTGCCTAGCAAAATTGAGTATAATTCTAAAGGTGAAAAAATGGATATTTAATGGAATAGAGGACTTTCAAGCATTGCTGATGAGAAGACCAGAGCTGAGTAGAAAATTGACTTTCAAATACAAGACTCAAGAGAAGCATAAAAAGGTAAATGGGTAAAGAGAAATAATAAGGGATTAAACAAAGTTTAATGGTTTACAATCCTACATGGAAAGATGATGCTTGTAACTTCTGAAATCATTATCATTATTAGGGCAGTTAGAGCTATATATAGACAGAGGACACAGATATGAGTTAACTATAATGGAATGGTATCTAAAAAAATAAAATCAAGGATGAAAAAGGGAGAAGAGAGAGAGAATGGGGTAAATTATCTCACAAAATAACTTTTACAGTGAAGGAAGCAATTTGGGCACAGAGTGAGGATGGAATGCTGAACAACAGTGAAGAGGAACTTGGAGGGGATGGTAGATATCATGCCCTTACTCTCATCAGAATTGGCTCAGAGGGAATAAACACACTCAGTTGGGTTGACCTAGGATGTGAAGAACTTTAAATACTAAACAGGGGAGTTTATACTTGATCTCAGAGGTAATAGGGAACTGCTAGAATTTGAGTAGGAAAATGCCATGATCTGACTTCTAATTCACAAAAAAATCCCTTTGGCAGCCATGTGGATCATGGATTGGAGAGGAGACAGCTCAATTATGAGGCTTTTGCAATAGCACAGGTGAAAGGGGATAAAAGTAAACTAAGATGGTGGCTGCATGAATAGAAGGGGATGAATGGAGAAGAGGTGTTATGGAGGTAGAAAAAGTAAGATTTCACTACTATCAGGTATGTGGGGTGAAGGAGAATGACAAGGTGAGAGTAACATCAGGGCTGTAAATCTGGATATCTAGAAGAATGGTGATAGCCTTGACAGAAATAAAGAAACTGGAAGGAGAAATGGGTTTTGGGCATCAAATATATGGGACATCCAATTCTTAATATCTAAGAAGCATTTGGTGATACAAGACTGGAATTCCTAATTAACTTCATAGCAGTTGATAAGATCAACAAGTAAGAGAATGTGGAAAGAAGTGAAGAGTGCTATCCATTCTTAGAACAGCTGTCAAAATTAACATTCCTAAAACTGGCCTATTAAGTTACTCCCCTGATAAAAGTTTTCAATAGCTCCTGATTTCCTCTAGGATAAAACACCTTCCTCAATCTGGTATTTCAAGTCCTCCACAATCTTTCATGTGATCACTCTTCATGCACTCTACCTTCCAGCCAACCTGAAGTATCTGATGTTCTTGGAACCTGTCTCTGTGCATGCCTTGAATATATTCCTTTCATTTCTGCCTCTGAGGAGCCTACACATCGTTCAAGGCTTAGCTCAGATGCTATCTCCTATGGAAAACCTTTCCTGATCCTCTCAGTTGTTATTGTTCTGTCCCTCTTCATATATGTTTCATTTATTTACTTCTCAGCAAGCAACTTGAAAACAGGGAGTGTATTTTTAGTTTTGGCCTTTTTATCCCCAGAACTAGCACAAGCTCCTTACTTTAAAAACACTTGTTAAACTGAGTATAAAAGTGGTCTTAGTGTTTTAACTCAATTAGCCATTATTAATAGCTTGGCTATTATTAATAATTAATATTAATAATTAAATTAAATTAATTCATTAAAATTAATTATGTTAATTTTGTCCTTTTAACTGCTAGTTTAGTTTAATATCATTAGCTAAGTCATACCTGGGGATTGTCTTTTCAGAGAAAGAAGTTGCTGATGTGAGGAGGAAAGGGTTTTTCTCCCAAAATTCCAGGTTATTGGTCTTGAAATTAGGCCATGAGTTATTCCCATTAGGGCTTCCCTACCCGCTGAATGACTGCTCTGCCAAGCTGAGCGGTTGTGTTACTTTCACACCTACGACAACCCTATTAATTTGATGAGCACGGCTCACTAGCTCTAACAAATAAATGTGCCATACACCTCAGAAGGAGGTCCAAGTGTGGATCAAACCCAGTTCAGAGCAAGGGGAGGGCCTGAGGTCGGAACTAGTCCAAATTGCTGTGAATGTGATTGGGATCTGAACTGGATAACTCCAAAGAGGATTTGAGTCAGGGATTACGTTAGAGCATCACAAAAGCTATCATGTAAACTAGGAAGCACCTCAACATTTTTTTAAACCCTTACCTTCAGGGGCACCTAGAGATGCCTTGGTGTCTCCTGGGTTCAAATCTGGCCTCAGACACTTCCTAGTCATGTGACTCTAGGCAAATCGCTTAACCCCCATTGCCTCACCTGTACCCCACTCTCCTGCCTTGTAACAACTACCCAATATTGATTCTAAGGTGGAATATAAGGTTTTAAAAGAAAAAAACTCTTAAATTCTATATACTGTATAAATTCTAAGACAGAAGAACATCAAGGGCTATGGGGCTCTGACTTGTTCAGGGTCACACAACTAGGATGTGTCTGAACACCCTGACATTTTAATGAGAAGGCAACATACTATAGGGGAGAGAATGCTAACTTGGAATCAGTCAGGAGGACTCTGTTCCTAACTCTGACACTGAATTGCATGACCTGTGCCGCTCTCTCTCCATCTCTAAAAGTTGATAACAAAGCTTGCTCTTCTGGCATCAAAGATTTGTTGTCATCAAAGTGGTTGGTGTATCTGGAAGCCTTGTATTAGCTATTGTTATTTCCTGTCGGTTTTAAATATTGATATTAATTCTAAATATTATTCAGTATCAAATATTCTGAGAGGAAGCAGAGTAAAGTTCTCAGAGCCAGAAAGGACCTGGCAAGAGTAGCCTCCAACACATGCTGGCTGTATGAGCTTGAACCCCAAATCTCAATGTTCCAGACAGTTCCCTAAATAAGTTGCAGACCAGTTTCCCTACCTGAACCTGCTTGGGGAGAGGGGAATCTTCTACACCAATGAAATTACAGTTCTGGTCAAAAAAAAAAATCAAATCAAATAATCCACCTTGTAATATGCTAACATGATCTTTATCGATTCTATAACAAAGGTTTATTTAAGCTATTCTTCAAGGGGTGTTAGTTCCTAGAAGTTTCCAGAAGAGCCTGTCATGAACCTAAGGATTCAGTCCATTTGTTCTCCCCTGCTACCAAGAAACTTATAATATAAAACACCATGTTGAATGTGAAATTGCAGAAGAAAAAGGCAGCTGCCCCACAGACCTAGAGGGCATGAGAGCAAAAGCAAAGTAAACATGGTAGCCAACCTTACCTTTGGATCTTCCTGGGCTAAGTAAATTCTTTGCTGCTAATCTGACTTAAGAGCCAAGAAGCCCAAGCCAATAGTTGGCTTTCTCTCTTTGTTCTTTGTGGCCTTTAGTCTGCTGATAGCCTCTTGGAATCCCTGTTTGTTTTAGTCCTAATACCCAAGCCATGGAAAGACAACCAAAAAAAAGAAAATACATACCAAAGTGGATTAAAAAACTGTAAATAAATTTCTGACAAAAGGCCACATAGAATAATGTTTAATATGATAAATATTTAAATAATAAATATAATAACCAGTGTTATTTATGCAAACATTTAAATAATCATTTATTTTTAAAACAAAAAATTTAGATATATAATAATGAATACTTACAGAAATAGAAATCAAATATTATTTAGATAAGTAATGAAATAAATAATAGCACAAATATAAATAAATAGTATAAGCATAATGTTTCATGATAAAAATTATTACTATGACCAAGTTGAGTATTTTTTCCTTCTGTCTCTCAGACTTAGGACTCTTCCTCAAGTTTGGAAGAACTAAGGAGAAGATGGTAAATGGCTTAGTCCATTGGTTCAAAGACCAAAGCAAATTTCCACTGGCGCTGAGGCTGCTTCCTGTAGGTATCTCAGGTGGTATTGTAAGGATAATCTTTAGCAAATAAGTTTTTACTCTTCTGGCTGCCCCAATGCAATATTTTATCAGTATCCAAGCTTCATGCTCTTAGAGCTTTGCCATAATCCCCAAGAGACAAGTTAGTATTAGACTCTGTCCCGAAGTGGAAGAAGCATCTTCCTGCTTCATTTTCTGAGTGCCCTCTTATCTTAATATCCCTCAGAGGCCTCTCATACTATTGTTTAATTGACCGTCACCCAAGGGCCTTGTCTTAGGCTTCCCTTTTTGACTCTCTTTCTCTTCCTGTTGAATTTCTACCCAACCTCTAAAACCCAATTCCAATAGCATTTTCTCCAGAAAGTTCTCCCCTTTCCATTATGACTTGTGCTTTTTGGACAACACATCACATGTTGGTTGCTCTTGTGATGCATGAATCCTATATTATTTTGCATTTGGTTAATTTCCCTACTAGTCTGAGTGTCATGTAGCCACAGCAAGTATTTTAGTTCAACTTTTATACCTTTGCCAGGCCTAACATTGTGATCTCTACAGAGCAGATGTTTAATAAATGTAGAGTTAAATCGAGTCTAATCCTTCTCAAAAATCCTACTGGGTTTTTTTAACCTATTCACATCGATTTAGTATTAGATAATAGGAATGTCTGAAACTGGATTCAAATACAGCTTCTGTATTGTAGTAAAACTTTAGTCATTCAAACTAATGAGAGAAAACCTATCCAAATTAGTGAAACTTACAATGATATATATTTTAAAATACAGTTTCATTAGTTTAAATTAACATCTGACTAACATACAGCTCAACGACTTGGATAGCATCTCATAATCAATGTAATGTAAAACAAAATTCATCTTCTCCCTAAAATCTCATCCCCACTGGCTCAAAATCATGCATTCGTGGTTATGAGTCAACATAGAATGGTGAAAAAAAGCTCTAGGTCCGGAATGAGGCCTTGGTTTCCTTCTTTCTTTAAATTTAATTTAGTTTTCCACCCAATTACATGCAAAAATAATTTTTAAGACTCTTAAAATTCTGAATTCTGAATTCTCTTCTTCTCTCTCTCCCCTGTACCCTCACTGAGAGTAAACAGTCTGACATCAATTTTACATATGTGATCATGTTAACCAGTTTTCTTTATTAGTCCTTTTGTGGAAGAAAACTTGAACAAAAAATTAAGAAAGTGAGATATAATATGCTTTAGTTTAGATTCAGACTCCATCAGTTCCATCTCTGGAGGCAGATAGCATTCTTTGTTGTTGTTGTTTGTTTTTATCATGAGTCCTTTGGAATTTTCTCAGTTCCTTGAATTGTTGAAGATAGCTAAGTCATTCACAGTTGTTCATCATACAATATTGCTGTTACTATGTACAGTGTTCTAGTTCTGCTCACATCACTCTTTGTCAGTTCATGTAAGCCTTTCCAGGCTTTTCTGGAATTGTCCTGCTTGTTATTTCTTTTAGCATAATAGTATTCTAATAAAATCATATACCACAACTTGTTCAGCCATTCCCCAGCTGATGGGCATTCCCTCACTACAAAAAGAATTGCTATAAATATTTTTGTACATATAGATCATCTTCCTTGTTTTTTATCTCTTCGGGATAGAGACCTAATAATGGTATTGCTGGGTCCAAGGACATATACAGTTATAGAATCTTTTGGGTCATTTTTCCCACATCTCCAATTTTTGTCATTTTCCTTTGCTATCATAATAGCCAACCTGTTGGCTTATTTCTTTTTAGAATGATATAACTTCCAAGCCCCACAGCTAGTAAGTATCTGACTCAAGATTTAGATTCAGGGCATCATCCTAACTCTTAAAACCAAAGTGGTATCCACCATGCCACCTAGCTACTTTGGTGGTCAGCCAGGTAGAAGAACTGGAAGGGAATAATGTCATAAAAAACCCAGAGATGAGAGAACATACAAAAGAGAAGAGTGGTTAATAGTATTACCACAGTCTAGACAGGGAAAAGGCTATTAAAATTTAATAGCAATTAGACTTAATAACAATTAATTGTTACCAACTTTGGAAAGAGCAATTTGAGCTGAATGATAAAGTCATAAACCAGATTGGAAAACATTTAAAAGTCAGAATGAAAAGAGTTAAGGTGTTAGAAGAGTGGAGACAGTGGGTATATACACCTTTTTTAAGGAGTTTGACTGAGAAAGTGCAGAGATATAGGATGATGATAGCTTGAGGGGATGGCAAGAGTCCAGTGTAAGTTTTTTTAAGGCTGAAGATCCTTAGATGTGTTTGTAGGCATTAAAGAAGAAACCAATAGAAAGGGAAAGGTTGAAGATTCAACAGAAAGAGAAGCTGATTGAGGGTGAAATCTGCTAAAGAAGTTAGGGAATAGAGATTAAACTTTTCACATGTCCTTGGAAAGAAGCGTCTCTCAGAAATTGAAGGGGAAGAGGATGGGGGATGATATCAAAGGACTCAGAGATGAAGAGAATGAGGAAAGAGGAAACCTATATCAAATGGCCTCAATTCTCTCAGTAAAATGAGATACAACGTCCTCAGCAGAGGTTTGGGAAGAGAAAGGAGAAAGCTGTGGGAAGATTTGAGGAGTGAAGAAGAGGTTTAGAACAGCTTTGGGAATTGAGATGAGGAAATCAATTAGGAAGGAATATAAGGCCCAGGTGAAGATGCTTTACATGAATTTATGGGCAGCTAGATGGTGTGGTACATTGGATAGAGTGCAGAGCTAGAAGTCAGAAAGACTCATCTTCCTGAGTTCAAATCTGGCCTTATACACTCACTAGCTGCATGACCTTGGAGAAGTCACATAAACTTGTTTACCTCAGTTTCCTCATCTGTAAAATAAGCAGAAGAAAGAAATGGCAAACCAAAATGTCTCTGTTAAGAAAACTCCAAATGGGGTCATGAAGAGTCCAACACAACTGAAAATGACTGACCAACATGAATTCATAAGGTATCTAGTCAACATGGTTATATGAGACTTCCTGTACCTTTGTTCAGCAGTTAAAAGTATGAGTGAAGAAAGTAGATGAGTGTGACCAAAGGCTGAGGTTTAACAAGAGATGAACAGTAGATTCTACTGTAAGAAATAATGAACAGCATGATTTCAGAAAGAGCTGGAAAGACCTTCATGGACTGATGCAGAATGAAATAAGCAGAACCAGGAGAACATTGTACACAGTAAGAGCAATATTGTGGGATGATCAAATGTGATAGACTTTGCTACTAACAGCAATACAATGAGCCAGGACAGTTCTGAGGGACTTATGACAGGGAATGCTCTCCACCTCCAGAGAGAGAACTGTTGGAGTCAGAATGCAGATGAAAGCATGATTTTTTTCAATTGTTCATTTGGGTTTATGTTTGGAGGTTTTGGTTTTATATGATTATTCACTTACAAAAATGAATGATATGGAAATGTTTTGCATAATAATACATCCAGATGGAATTGCTTATCAGCTCCCGGAGGGGGGAGGGAAGGAAGGGAGGGAGAGAAGTTCAGTCATATAACTTGGGAAAACTTGTGTGAAAATTTGTTATTAAAATAAAAAATTTAATAAAGACATAGAGAATTGTAAATCCTACATGGCCGTGTGAATATAGGCTCTAAACTACGAATAGTAAAAGAAACCTACATGAAAACAGCTTTGTGGTTTTCACATTGCATCTATGAACAGGTAAATTGGAAGTTAGCCTTGGAGGACCTATGAGAAGACAGGCACACTAAAACACCAGAGGGGAGGAGGTTGGCACTGTGAATTGTCCAACTTTTTGAGATATTTCTTGGGAAAGATGCAAGAAGAGGGGGCTAAATTGTCCATGCCCTTTGAAACAATGATCCTGCCACTGAATATATATACACCCAGAAGGTCAAAGACAGAAATAAAAATCCAGTTCATACCGAATGTTTATAGCAGCACTCTATTGTAGCAAAGAACTGGAAACAGAGAATGTCCTGAAAAATGTATGGTATGCGAATATAAACAGAATATTATCATGCAGTGGGAAATGAATATGAAGAAATCAGAAAAACCTGGGGAGACTTGTATCCGCTAATGCCAGGTGGACAGACGATTGTATGTAATGACTAAAACAATATGAACGAAAAGATCATTAAAAGCAAGTAGAGAAAAAATATTTCTAAAGGAAGTAACTGAGGAGGATGCACCACATGAAACATTTCCATTTTCACAGCATAGAGGAAGGGAATGCTAAGTCAGAATGTTAGATGCATTGTCAGATATCGTCACTATAATGGGTGGATTTTCTTTGTCACTAGAAAGAATTTGATCTTGAGGGGAATGGGATAGGAGGGGTCTTCTTGCCCTCCTCTACCCTCCCCAAATAAATGTGATGAAAAGACACAGACACTCCCTGCTCAAAACCCTTCTCTGGCTACCTATTGCTTCTAGGATAAATATAAACTCCTCAGCCTGCCATTTGGTACTTGTGTCATTATGAATAGAGGACCGTGCCTGCAGTCAAGAAAACCTGAGTTCATATCCATCTTCAGGCTGTGTGACCGTGGGCAAGTCACTTAACTTCTGCCTCAGTTTCCCAACTGGATTATAGGGATAATAACAGCACCTGCCTCCCGTGGTTGTAGTGAGGATCAAATGAGATACTTTAAAGTGCTTTGTATAATGCCTGGTACATGGTAGGTGATTTTTAAAATTATCTTATTTTTATTTTTGGTGATTCTTAATAAATGCTTATTTCAGTGGGCACTACCACCCCCTGGTGGGTGCTGCAGTGATCCAGGGAGGCAGTGATAGCCACAGGTGCATTTATCTTTCCTATTAATTGCTATTAAAATTTTTTTAAAAATTAATTTCCAGGGAGCTAAGTAATATTTTTTCTGGAAAGGGGGCGGTAGGCCAAAAAAGTTTGGGAACCACTGGCTTATTCTCTTCCCCGAATCTAATGTCTCATAGGAAATCTCAGAGACTAGGCTCATCTTTAACTTAACATACTTCTTCCCGCTATTATGTATCTACACAAGCCATCTTGGATTCATCTACACTTCCATGCCTGGAATTCACTCTCTCCTCATCTTCATCTCTCAGAATTCTTATTTTTCTTAAGACATTTCAGATATCACCTACCTTCTCTTCTAGGCTTCCCCCAAGTTGTTAGTGTTCTCTCCCTCCTCGAAATTACATTGTATTTACTTACCTGTGGGCATGCCTTATCAACAAAATGAAATGTAAGCTTAAAGGCAGGTACTAATTGCCATTCTTATATTCCCACTAGCTAATGCAGCTTTTTATATATAATAATTTTTTTAAACCTGTACCTTCCATCTCAGAATTGATACTAAGTATTGGTTCCAAGGCAGAGGATTGATGAGGGCTAGGCAATCCGAGTTAAGTGACTTACCCAAGGTTACACAGCTAGGAAGTATTTGAGGCCAGATTTGAACCCGGGTCCTCCCAATTCTAGGGTTGGCACCCTATCCACTGAGCCACTTAGCTGCCTTTTATACATAATTATTATTTTTTTTTTACTTTTTAAATTTTTCTTCTTTTATTTTTTGTCTGTTTTGCAACAAAAAATGGTTTGCATGACTTCATGAGTAAAATCATTATCAAATTTCTTGCCTTCTCAAGAAAGAGAGATGGGCAGGAGGGAGGAAAAGAATCTGGAACTGAATTTTTTAAAAAGATTGTTAATTGTTTACATGTAATTAGGGAATATTTAATGAAATAAAAAATTTTTTAATTTAAAAATAATGAATATAAGATCTGAGTCACAGTCTATGGCAAATTCTCCAAACACTGAATTGTATTATGAATAGGCTCCTAAAACAGGACATTCCCTTCTTCTGCCCAGAAAGCCCAGCTAAGCATAAATATACTCCCAATTTCCACATATCTAAGATCACTTCGGTCTTCACTAATCTGTTTTCACACGTGCATACATACATATACCTTGTACATAATTCTTAATAAATATCTTTTAATTGAATTGAATGTGCTGGGCTGTAAAGTTTGACAGTTTGTACTCTTCTTTGACATCATCTTCAAGAACCCAGAATCACATCCATAGCCCAGGTACCAAAGTGGAAGAGGTGTTGAGAATATAAGAATAAAAACCTACTTAGTCCCTGTCCTCAGGGAGTTTAAATTCTAATCATAGGAAGGGGACATTCATAGAAATGCTTATAATACAAATTAGAATGGAAGTGTATTAGAAAGGTCAGAGACTTGGGAAGGATGTGGAAGGCACTAAAAAGGAGACGGCATGGAAGATGTACCTTGGAGGACAGATGTCAGTAGATGGAGAAAAGGGGTATGGAAGGAGGAAGGAAAAGTCCATAAAAGGCATGGCTGATAACCCCTATAAATGCAGAGAAGTAGGACAGAGGAAGGTCAAAATCAAAGAGCAGTTAGACCAATTGTCACAAAAAGGAATGTAGACTGGATCCAGATTGTGGTGGGCTTTGAATCCCAACATGAGGAATTTGTATTTTCTCTGTGTAGCAGTGTTATGGGGTGAATGTGAACTTGTTGGGTGCCCCAGGTGACACTCAGGGTAAGTAACCCCTTTCAGCTCTTGGTGGGCTTTCCTTAAGCTTGGAGAAAGAAAGCGCCTCCTTTTACTGTTAACCAGCAAGAGCATGGAATTTTGAGTTTAGTTCACCAAGGGGGGGCACTATGCCAGCGATTACCCAAGTCATCTTGGCCCCCACGAGGAATAATCACCTCTATGTGCATGAACAAGCTGCCCAACTCCACACCAAAGAGCTGAGGAAGGGTGCCTGGACAAAATAAAGTATATGCAACAAAGAAATACATGCTCGAAGCAAAATAATCTTGAAAGAATTGAGGATTAGTTTGGAGGGTATCTTAGGGAGGAAAGATACCTCCAAAATGGAGAGACAATCACATACAACAGGAATACTTCAGAAAGGCAACCAAGAATATAATAAATACTGATGCATTAAACAAGTAATTCCATTAGAGAGAAGTATTTATAAAGCGTTTCCACCTGGTCACTTCATTAACACTTTATCATCTGACTTTTTTCCTGTGATTACCTCAACTAAACTGGGAGGAAGAGGAGAGCAAAATAACCCTCCTCTCTTCCCTTAAACAGTAACAACAAAATCTAGGAGAATAATTGTAGGGAAAATACCTTTCAAAATAACTACAAAATGCATAAAAGTCAAGCTAAAGGCACAATTGAGACATATAAATAAAATTACAAACCAGTCTTTCAAGAAATAAAAAATCACTGCAATAATTGGAGGAACCTTTCATGTTCATGGCTTGGTTGTACCAATATAACAAAAATGACAGCACTAAATTAATTTTCATATTTAGTGCTGTATCAGACTACCAAAGGGATACTTAATAGAGCCAGTCAACATAATTTAAAAGTATATTCAAAGGAACAAAAATCTAGAATCTGAAGGGAAATAATCAAGTAGAAATGAAGGAGGAAATATAGCACTTTCAGACCTCAAATTATAAAGCAGTCGTCATCCAAATTATTTGGTATTGATTAAAAAATAGAAAATTGGATCAGTGAAACATTACATAAATAAGAATCAGTAATAATGACCCAGTTTTCAATAAACCAAGGAACATTACTTGGGAGAAAACTCCCCATTTGACAAGAACTTCTGGGTAAATCAAGAAACCATTTAACTCTACTACCTACAATAAGAACAAAACAGATAGTTGATATTGTGGTTCAGTCATGTCCAACCCTTTGTATCTGGGAATTTCTTGACAAAGATACCAGAATAGTTTGCCATTTCCTTCTCCAGATCATTTTATAGATGAGGAAACTGAGGCAAACAGGGTTAAGTGACTTGCCCAGGGTCACATAGCTAGTAAATATCTGAGCTTGGTTTTTAACTCGGGAAGATGAGTCTTCTCGAGTCCAGATTTGGCACTTTATCCTCTATGCTACTTAACTATCAAAATATATGATCGAACTGAATACAAATCATCTCTAAAAAAAAATTAGAAGAAAACCAAAAGAGGTAAGTTTCACAATTGGGGGTAGGGGAAGAATTTTTTATCATCTTATTTGTATAAATACTATTTGTTTTTATATCACCTTCATTTCTGAATATATTTCTCATTTTCCTCCCCTCACTGAAACTTCCCTAGTATAACCCAAGCCTAATACCCTTTGGTATTGGACTCTTTCCTCTGTGGAGACGAAGGTCCTCGCCTGCATGAGGAGCCGGACAGAGTTGGTGAGACAGAGAGCTTCGGTTTCTTCAGTTTTTCTTGAGATCATCCTTGGGGATCTATTCAAGCTTCTAGTAGCTTTGAGCATCTCTGGCTTCCAACTTGGAGAGAAAAGATGGGAAAAGTCAATCCTTCTTCAGGTTGTTGAAAGAAAAGAGTCTGAGTAGAAACTGAAACAAGAAGAACTGAAAGTGTTTGTCCTACATTAGAAATTTCAGGGAGGTTCCCCTTGAGTGAGATTCAGTTCTCTGTCTCTGTTTCTGTCTCTTTGTCTCTCTCTGTCTCTCTGTCTCTGTCTCTCTTTCTCTGTTTTTGTCTCTCTCTGTTGAGTTGAGTTACCTCACTTCCAGTGGGAGGACATGATTCTCTATCATCCAGCATATATTCTACTATGTATACCCTCTCTGATATCTGATAAATAAATTCTTCTGGCTAAGTGCTAAGTGCATTCATTTTGGAACTGGTATTTGTTAGGAAATGGGTCAAATCTTGAATGTAAAACTTGGGGTTCTGCTTATGCTCAATAATGAAAAAGTGATCAGAAAATAGATTAAACCTGATCACATGCCCTAAACCAGTGATGGGCAAACTTTTTAAAGAGGGGGCCAAAGGAAAGGAAATGCTCGTCTGTCAGTCTGTTTCTAAAGCAACTCTTTCGAAGTTTCATTGTATCCTATACTACTCATTGTATTCGTCAGATTAGGAATAATGTTGCAAGGCTGGATAGAACATTTCAGGGGGCCATGTCTGGCCCACTGGCTGTAGTCTGCCCATCACTGGGAGATGAACTAATAGCCATGGTAAAGGAGATATTGATGTTATATGCCTAACTGGTCTTCTGACTCCAAATCTTAATTCCACCTTAATTACCAGTTTATTAGAACTTCTGACTTTTTGTTTTCCTGACCTCAAGCCTTCACTCCACTTCCCCAGACAAAGAGCTGAATCCAGTGAAGCCGAAGGCAGCAGATTTCAAACCTCACTTTAACCCTCTGGGCTCTGGTTTTCCCATTCATAAAATAAAAGTTGGTCTAGAGCAGTGATGGGCAAACTTTTTAAAGAGGGGACCAAAGGAAAGGAAATGCTCATCTGTCAGTCTGTTTCTAAGGCAACTCTTTCGGAGTTTCATTGTATTGTATCCTTCTCATTGTATTGTCAGATTAGGAATAATGTCATGTGGCCAGATAGAACATTTTAGCCCCTCCCTCCCAATCTGGCCCACCGGCCGTAGTTTGCCCATCACTTCCCTAGACTAACAATATTTAAGGGACCAGATAGATATAATTCTTTTTTTTTTAACCCTTACCTTATGCCTTAGAATTGATAGTAAGTATTGGTTCCAAGGGAGAAGGGCTATATGCAATGTCTGAGGTCAGAGTGGACCCCAGGACCTCCCTTCTCCAGGTCTGGAGCTCTACCCACTGATTCACTTAGCTGCCTCCAGATAGATACAATTCTAACCCAATATCCTGTCTTTGAGGAGGGCAGAGGGGCCAACCTCTGGCCCCAATTTCCTAATTCTTTTCTTGGCAGGAATGGAAATCTCCCTTCGGAAAGATAGGGAGAGAAACACTTTAAACATTTATTTTGTGCAAAGCGCTGGACAAATTGCTGGAGATACTAGAAAAGGCAGCCCCTGCTGTCAAGGAGTTCACATATATGGAGGGTTGCAACTACAAGCTTGATGGAAAAGCCCCGTGGTCCTTAGGGCACAGCTACACAGCTGATGGTAATACCTCTTCTTTAATGTTATTTTTTTTAAACTCTTACCTTCTGTCTTACAATACAACCCAATACTGTCTATTGGTTCCAAGGCAGAAGAGTGGTAAGGGTGGGCAATGGGGGTCAAGTGACTTGCCCAGGGTCACACAGCTGGGAAGTGGCCGAGGCCAGATTTGAACACAGGACTTCCCATCTGTAGGCCTGGCTTTCCATCCACTGAGCTACCCAGCTGCCCCCTTTAACATTATTTCCAATGGAAAAATCATCAGTTTCTGCTGTTGATCCACTTGACAGTGTCAAGGACTTTATTTTCTGAGTTCTTAATAGATACAGCTGTAGCACCTATAGGAGCAGTTGTCTTGCTATATTTGCACCTGAGTTGACTTTTGTGATTGCCTCACATTATCAACTTTTCTGACAGTATTGATTCACTATTTATATGATTCTCTTGGTTCCATTTTTTTTTTCTGTGCAACTATAAAATCTTTCTGTGGGTAAGAAGGGGTGATCCAGGAAGATTTCAATAAAAGCTTAAAGTCTTATGCAGCTAAAAGACATTGAAGTATAAAGGGGAAAACCTTTAGATGCAAATAAAACATTCCCCACCATAGGAAGTGTCTGATCCTTGAATAGCTTGACTAAATAAGAAGAGGCCATTTGGACTAGGAGTCAGAAAACTATGACCCAAGAATGGTTTGTACATTTGGAGAAGTGCGAGAAGTATTACTTATATTTCTCTGAATTCATGTGGCATTACTTATGAAATAGTAATATTTCATTATATTCCTATACCAAAATTTGTTCTGTATTCCCAAAACTTTGGGCCTATATTGTTTCCAGACTTTTATTATCATAAATTTTGCTATCAACATTTTTGTACGAACAAGGAGAACATTGTACATGGTAACAGCAATATTGTGGGATGATCAACTGTGATAGACTTAGTTACTCTCAGCAATACTTTGATCCAGGACAATTCTGAGGGACTTAGGACAAAGAATTTATCCACCTCCAGAGAAAGAACCATTGGAATAAGAATGCAAATGAAAGCATATGATGTTTTGCTTTAATTTATTTGGATTTTTATTTTGGGATTTTGGTTTTATATGATTATTCTCTTACTACAATGACCAACACAGAAATATGTTTTGCATGTATAAGAGAGGTGGTGAGGGGAGGGAGAGAGAGAGAGAGAGAATTTGGATCATATAACTTCAAAAAACTTATGTGGAAAATTGTTGTTATATGTAATTGATAAAATATATTTTAAAAATAAAATAAAAATAATGTTGGGGGGAAGGATATTTTTGCACATTGGATCTTTTTCTTTCTATCCAAAAATCTGCTTGGGGTCGCAGTAATATACCCTTTTGGTCCAGATAATGAACAGTTTCTAATTCTCTTGCTCATCAATCTTTCATCTTCTCATATACTGCTGGAAGCACATAAATCCACTGATAGAATTGTTAGCAAGATTCCAAATTGTTTTCCCAAACTGCAGAACAAACGATTAGCTCTACCTGCAGTGAATAGTGGTGCCTGTCTTCTCACAGTCCCTCCAGCAAGTTTTCCCACCATTGATAACTTCCTGGAATCACAGAATTTAAATGTTGGAAGGGATCTCAACCCATACATGAAAGGTATCACAATTATAACATCTGACAAGCCCAACCTCTGCTTGAAGACACATATATGAGGTGTTCCTCATATATATATTTAAGGTTGTAGTAATTTATATTCTTTAATTATTTGTAATTTCATACCTTTTTCCAGATGATTATTGATAATATGGTTTTCTTTTTGAAAAACTGTGGTTGTATATCTTTTGGTCACTTGGCATGATAACTTTAATCAGAGAAACAACTTTACCAGGATTTTTGTAACTATTTTATAATTTGCTGTGATGACAAACCAAGTACTGATTAAATAGAACATCCCTCTTTTATCTATTTTATTAATATGTAAACATATATTCATGGCATTATTAGCATCCCAGTTTGTATTTGTAAATGTAAGTAGAAATAGATGCCTGTGGCTTGAGAAATGGATAAGCTAATTGTGGTTCACAAACATTATGGAATTTTATTGTGCCTAAGAAATGATAAATATGAAGCATGAAAAAATAAAAGTACAAAGTAAACAGAATCAAAAGGATAATATATACAATGACTAAAACAATGTAAGTACAAAGAACAATAATGATTAAAAGAAACTAGATACTGTATATGAATAATTAAAATGATCCCTAAAGAAGATATGAAAAAATATGTATCTTCCAGCTCTATGGCAGAGTGCATAGAGCACTGCATTTGATTAGTTTCAGGTTCAAATTCTCCTTCAGACACTTACTAGGGATATGACCCTGGGCAAGTCAAGTAACCTCTCTCAGCTTTCTTCATCTGTAAAATGCAAATAATGATATAATTCACCCTCAGAAGGTTGTCGTGTGGATCAAATGAGGCAATACTTGTAGGAAGGTTTACATACCTTGAAGATCTCCATAAATATCTACTATTATCCCCCTGTTTTATTTTCAGAGGTGGGGAACTATGAATATGGAACCCTGCATATACTGTCAAATTCAATTGAGTTAGTTTTGTCAAGGTGCTTTTTGCCCTCTTTCTTTTTTTTAATTTTGTTACCTGAAATCAGTTGAAGAAACATAGTTGGAAATTAAGGTGTTGTAAAAATAAAAGATGCCAATAAAATGAATTAGACAAAAAAGTAAAGGAGTGTAAAATCATAACAAAGGATATGGAGCCAGAGCTGATGTGGGATGACAGAGTATCTGCCTCAATGTGCTGAATTCAGAGGGGGCTGGATGGCCCTTCAAATTGGCAGTAGAAACAAGAGAACTTTAAACCTAGTGGGTATTGGGGGCAGCTGGATGGCTCAGTGGATAGAGAACCAGGCCTAGAGACAGGAGGTCCTGAGTTCAAACATGACCTCAGACACTTCCTAGCCATGTCATTTAACCTGGTCAAGTCATTTAAACCCCATTGCCTAACCCTTATATCATTCTTCTACTTTGGAACCAATACAGAGTATTGGTTCTAAGAAGAAAATGAAGGGTTAAAAAAAAACCCTAGTGTGTGAGAATAATTCCTATTGATTAAAATGGGAAGCTAGCAGGCAGGCATTTCCTATGTGAGCTGTTAGTTTTATTCACCACCATGAGAGATGTGCCTTTATTGGGCTGGAGACTCATGAGTTCAGATGGAGGGATCCTAGAAGTCTATGGCCCTAAGAATAGCAGTGCCCAGCAGACCACCAACATTTATCACCGCTTGGACTCTAAAAACCATGTACCACAATTGGGACAGCTAAAGCCACAAGCAATCTTGAGAGGTAGACAGGAGGCAACTTGTGCCAGACAGGTCAAATCATCAATAACATTTTGCCTACCATCAACCAGAGAAGACAGTTCAGGACCGAGAGTCCAAGAACCCTGAGAATTCGAATCACCTCTCCTGCCCTGAGATAATAGTACTGAAAACCAGAAAGTTGATAAAAATAAGGAAGAAATAACAAGTTGGTCAACACTGAACTTCATTCTCATCTAAACTGTTCAAAGGTAGAACGCACACATACAGTTGGGTACAAAAATACATTTCACTCAATGGGGAAACAGCACAGAAAAGGTAGAAGGGAAAGGGAGAAATAAAAGACAGGGTGTATTAAGGAAAGGATTAGACAAGGAAAATAGGTTTTTTTTTTAATTATTTAAAGTATTTTTTTTTAAACCCTTGTACTTCGGTGTATTGTCTCATAGGTGGAAGATTGGTAAGGGTGGGCAATGGGGGTCAAGTGACTTGCCCAGGGTCACACAGCTGGAAAAGTATTTTTTAATTTAAAAAAGTGTCCAAGTGTCTCACTCCTTCCTTTCCCTTCCCACATTATAGAAGGCATCATCTCGCAAACAGATATGTATTTATAGATTCTACTCATCATTTCTTAGTGCAGTAGGATTCCATCACAACCATATACCATAATTTGTTTAGCCATTCCTCAATTTCCAGTTCTTTGTCACCACAGAGAGAGCGACTATAAATATTTTGGAACATATAGTTTCTTTTCCTTTAAGCAAAATAAATTCTTAAAGAGAATGCAGGAAAACTAAGAGAAGAAAAAGTATAAGAGAATAGGATGAATGGAAATACATAATTAACAATCATAACTGAATGTGAATGTGATGAATTCATCCACAAAACGGAAAGGGGTAGCAGAATGGATTAGTAACCAGAATCCAACAATATGTTTTTTAACAACACACTTGAAAAAGAAAGTTATACAAAAAAGTTAAAATAAGGGTCTGGAGTTGACTACTACAGCTGAAATTTTTTTTAAAAGGCAGGGGTAGCAAAAATTACCTCAGAAAAAATTACACCAAAAATAGATTTAGTGAAAAGATAAAAATGGGAAAAATCTATTTTTTAAAAAGGTATAATATGTAGACAGTGTATTAGTGTAAATATTAGACATATGTGTGCCAAATGGCATAGCATCTAAATTCTTAGAGGAAAATTTAAATTCATTTCTGAGAGAATTAGACAGTAAAACTATAACAACAGGGAACTTCAACTTATCCCTCTCAGAACTGGATAATTCTTTTTTTTTTTAATAATTTTTAATTTTTAGAAAAGTTATCATGGTTACATGATTCATGTTCTTTACTTTCCTCTTCACCCCCCAACCTTTCCCCCCCTCCCCCATAGCTGATGTACATTTCCACTGGTTTTAACATGTGTCATCGATCAAGACCTATTTCCAAATTGTTGATTGTTGTGGTAGTTTCAAATCTACATCCCCAATCATGTCTGCCTCAACCCATGTGTTCAAGCAGTTGCTTTTCTTCTGTGTTTCCTCTCCTGTAGTTCTTCCTCTAAATGTGGGTAGTGTTCTTTTCCATAAATCCCTCAGAATTGTCCTGGGTCATTGCATTGCTGCTAGTACAGAAGTCCATTACATTCTATTTTACCACAGTGTATCAGCCTCTGTGTACAATGTTCTTCTGGCTCTGCTCCTTTCACTCTGCATCAATTCCTGGCGGTCTTTCCAGTTCACATGGAATTCCTCCAAGAACTGGATAATTCTAACCAAAAAATAATAGAAAAGAAAAACGAAAAGAAAAATAATAGAAAAAAACAAATAGATTTTTTTTTTAGAAAAATTAGGTAAGATAGACCTCTAGAATTTATTGAATGGGAATAGAAAGGAATATACCTGTACCTCAACTGTGCATGTCACAAAAACTGACTATATATTAGGGCTTAAAAATCTTACTAGCAAATGCAGAAAGGAATAAACAGTATATAAACTATTCACTATTTTTATTTTTCTAAAAAAAAGAAACCCAAATTATTAGTATCAAAAATGAAAAGGTGACAATACCAAAAGAAGAAATAGAGGAAATTAAGAACTATTTTGCATTATCATATGTAAATAAAACTGACCACAAGTTAAGTAAATGAATATTTACAAAAAGATAAAATGCCCAGATTACAGATCAGGAAAGAGAGAACTCCTATCTTAGGAGAAAAAAAACCTGAACATATCATCAATGAACTTTTAAAGAAAAAAAACCCCAAATCATATGAATGTACAAATGAATTTTACCAACCATCTAAAAAACAATTAATCCAATACTAGATAAACTGTATGAAAAAAAAAAAGGAAAAGAGGTCTTACCAAATTCCTGCTATGACACAAATATGGTCTTATGCCTAAACCTGGGAAAGAAAAAGCAGAGAAATAATACTATAGACCAGTGATTCCCAAAGTGGGCGGTACCACCGCTTGGTGGGTGCTGCAGTGATCCAGGGAAGCAGTGATGGCCACACTTTTTTTGTATTACATTCTATTCTGAGTTCAATAAATAGTTTCATAATTTCCAGGGGGCGCTAAGTAATATTTTTCTGGAAAGGGGGCGGTAGGCCAAAAAAGTTTGGGAACCATTGCTATAGACCAAATCTCAGGTACATATTTATGTAATAATTTTAAATATTAGCAAAAGGATTATAGAAACATATACCCAAAGTTAAACACTATATCCAGACTAGATTTTATAGTAGGAATGCAAGACTGTTTCAAAATTAGGAAAACTATATATATAATTGACCATATTAAAAACTAGAATAATAAAAATCACTAAAAAGATAAAGAAAAAACTTTTGACAGGATATAGCATCCATTCCTGTTAAAATTCTGGAAAGCATAAGAATGAATGTATTTCTCCTTAATGTGATAAGTAGTGTAAGGGGTAAAAAGGGGATTTGATTGGGTTAATATTAAAAGGTTGGTGCCAGGGAATTGAATAATTATCAGTCCCCAGTAATGAGATTAAATCTACCCTGCCCATCTTTAGATTTAATCAGTAGTATCTATCTAAAAAAACCAAGAACCAGCATTATCTCTAATGCAATAAACTAGGTATTTACAATAATACCAAAGTTAAAGCAAGAATGGTTATTATCTTTTCCATAGGTATGCTAGTAAATGTTTAATAAGTGACTCTGAGGGGGGGAAAGTGTATACATGACAAACTTTTAAGTTTAACCTGCATTATTAATATTTTCTCCTTAACCTTAAGTGTAGACAACCTTAAAAATACATCAAACATTTCTAGTGTTTGTCTATTTCTGAAGTGTAAATAGTCATACTGAAAATCTCTCAATAATAGTATGAATTTATTCCAAGTGCACCTCTGATTATCAAGATTATTATTAATGGTGCAGCTAGGTGGCTCAGTGGATAGAGAGTCTGATCTAGGGATGGGAAGTTCTGGGTCAAATTTATAGTTATGTGACTCTGGACTTAACCCCAATTGCCTAGCCCTTGCTGATCTTCTGCCTTGGAATTGTTACTTAATATTGATTCTAAAACAGATGGTTAACTTAAAAAAAAGATTACTATTAAGTATAATGCTAGAAATTCTAGCTTTAGCAATAAAAAAAGAAGAGCGAATAAGCATAGGGAAATGCCTGAAGTAATATTAACTAATCATAGATAAGCTGAAACAATATGATAAAAATAAAAAATCACCTAAATATACTAACTTATTCAAAGTCAGCAAACTACTAAAGGATTACTTTATAGATCTAGAAAAAGAAATGAGAAAACTCATTTGGAGACACAAAAGATTAAGAATAGCAAAGAAATTAATGGGAAATAAGTGGGAAATAAGAGGGTCTATCAGTACCACATCTTAAACTATATTACAAAGCAATAGTCATAATTATTTTATACTGGACAAGAAATAAAAAGGTTGATCAGTGAAACAGATTAGGTACACAATATGCAGAAGTAAATGAACATAGTAGCCTAGTGTTTGATAAAAAAGATTCCATCTACTGGGGCAAAACTCACTATTTAACAAAAACTACTGGGAAAGCTGTAAAGCTGTCAGGATGAAACTTGGTGTTGGCATCTCACACCACATTCCAAGATAGTTTCCAAATGGGCACGTGATTCTGACATAAAAGATAACATTATAAACAAATATCAAAAGCAAGGAAGAAATTACCCATCAGATATATGGATAAAAGTGTTCATGAGCAAACAAGAGATATACAGGATAACAAGAGGTCAAATGGGTAATTTTGATTACATAAAATTAAAAAGGTTTTGCATAAATAAAACCAATGCAGCTAAAATTGGAGATGTAGGTAAATGAGAAAAAAAGTCTTTGAAGTAAGTTCCTCTGATAAAAGTCACATTTCTAAGATATACAGGCAACTGATTTAAATTTATTTGTTTATTTAATTCAGCCTTTTAATAGTAAGAGCTAGACAATGCAGGTCAAGTGACTTGCTCAGTCACACAGCTAGGAAGTGTCTGAGGCCACATTTGAACACAGGACCTCCTATCTCTAGGCCCGACTCTCAACCCACTGAGCAACCTAACTGCTCTCTGATTTAAGTTTATAAGAATAAAAGTCATTCTTCAATTAGTAAATTGTCATAGGGTAAGTATAAGGCAATTTTCAGAGGAAGAAGTCAAAACTATCAATAGCCATATGAAAAAATGCCCTAATTCACTAATTGTTTTTGTTAAGTCCCTTAAGTCATGTGTAACTCTTTGTGACTGTCTTTGGGGTTTTCTTGACAAAGATACTGGAGTAGTTTGCCATTTTGTTCTTCATCTCTTTAAGAGATGAGGAAACTGAGATAAACAAGGTTAAGAAAATTTCCCAGGCTCACACAGCAAGTAAGTGTCTGAAGTCAGATTTGAACCCAGGAAGGTGACTCTTCCATTTCCAGGCCCAGAACTCTATCCATTGAACCACCTAGCTGCCCTACGAATAATTAGAAAAATACTGAGTAAAACAACTCTGAGGTTCTATCTCATACCCATCAGACTGGCAAAATTGACAAAAAGGAAAATGACAAATGCTAGAGGGGTGCAAGAGAACAGGAACATCAATGCTTTTTTGATAGAGCAATGAACTGGTCCAACCATTCTGGAGAGTAATTTGGAACTATGCCCCCAAAGCTATTAAACTATGCATACCCCTTAACCTGGTAATACCATTACTACTTGGTCTATACCTCGAAGATATCAAAGAAAGAGGAAAAGGTTTCTTATATACAAAAACATTTATAGCAGACCTTTTTGTGGTGACAAAGAATTGAAAACCGAGGGGGATGCCTATCCATTTGATAATGGTTCAACAAGTTATGGTACATGAGTCTGGCATAATACTATTGTTCTATAAAAGATGATGAAGGCAGTGGTTTCAGAATAACTTGAGACCTATATAAACTAATGTGATGTCAAGTGACCAGAATCAAGAGAACAATTTTGGCAATACCAAGTATAATGTAAAGATCTGATCAATACAATGACAAGAGGACTCACACACACACACACACACACACACACACACACACACAGATGTGGCCAATGTGGATTTTTTTTTTACTCAGTTATACATATTTGCAACAGGGATATTGTTTATCTTGCTTTCTCAGTTGGGAAGGAAGAGGAAGGAGAGAATGCCAATCTGAAAATAAAATTGATCATTAAAAAGGATTCTTTATCTATAAATTTGAATGTTATCTCTTCTCCTTCCTTAATTTAGTTATTATATGGCTTTTTTTTAACATTTATTAATATTCATTTTTAACATGGTTACATGATTCATGCTCCACCTTTCCCCTTCAACCCCCC
The DNA here is from genome assembly GCF_016433145.1 of Gracilinanus agilis. Lineage (NCBI taxonomy): Eukaryota > Metazoa > Chordata > Mammalia > Didelphimorphia > Didelphidae > Gracilinanus > Gracilinanus agilis. The sequence goes on from NC_058133.1 coordinate 195,401,505, forward strand.
CTCCTGAACTCCCCCCCCCCACCAATGGCCGATGCGCATTTCCACTAGTTTTGTCATGTGTCCTTGATCAAGACCAATTTCCAAATTGTTGGTAGTTGCATTGGTGTGGTAGTTTCGAGTCCACACTCTCAATCATGCCCACCCCGACCCATGCGTTCAAGCAGTTGTTTTTCTTATATGTTTCCTCTCCTGCAGTCCTTCCTCTGAATGTGGGTAGCGTCTTTACCATAAATCCCTCAGAATTGTCCTGGGTCATTGCATTGCTGCTGGTACAGAAGTCCATTACATTCAATTTTACCATAGTATATCAGTCTCTGTGTATAGAGTTCTTCTGG
>NC_058133.1:195406838-195456716 GCF_016433145.1 Gracilinanus agilis
TAATCTTCTGGTATTCCTTTTCAATCTGGTCATTTCTGGAGTTCAATTTGCTTATCAGTTCATTTGGTTTCTGAGCCTCACTTTCCAATTGCATGATTCTACCTTTTAAAGTTATTTTCTTGCCAGATCTCTTCCATTTTCCTCCAAATCTCAGTTTTGAACTCTTCCATAGCTTGTGAGGAGTTTTCCTTATTTGAGGAGGGTCCGGATGCTTGTTTGTTCTCCTCCTCTGTTTGCTCAGTTGTCTGGATTTTCTCTGTGTAAAAGCTGTCGAGTGTTAAAGACTTCTTTTTCTTGTTGTTATTCTTTCTCTTCTGAATTTCCTGAGGCTGAGTAGCCATCATTACCCCAGCAGCTTCTCAGATTTATCCTCGCGCTCAGTGTCTGTCCTCTGCCGGAGGTTTCTTTACAAGTCTCAGGGCGTTGCTTCCACAGTCGTATACCCATCCACACTGGTTCCCCACTTAGGCTTTAGTTCCTGGCTGTGTCTGCCTCCACCCATGCCTTCGCAGTGCCTGCGTTCTGCTCAGCCTGCGCTGTGCGCCCTGCGTCCTGTGCCCGCGCTCAGATTTCGCCTGCTTTCTTTGGCTTAATGGGGTCCTAAGTCTTGCTGCTCTCAGGAACAGGCCCCGGAGCTGCCAATGACTCGATGGGTGCCCCAAACTTGCTCTATTTCTTTTTAGCTGGCTTCAGAGCTCTAGATCTTGTGTGTGGAGGGGGTGGGGGTGGGGCGGTTGCTCAGCCCTAGATTTAGTGAGAGCCCTTTATAGCCTGGAAATGTCTCAATTCCACGTACCTTCCACGCCGTGCCCTGTTGTGGGGTTCCTCCGTTCGTCTGGACTTGTTTTTATGTCCCCTTGAGGAGTTTTGTGTGTTTCGGTCAGGAGAGGTTAAGAGCTGCTTCTTACTCTGCCGCCATCTTAACCCGGAACTATTATATGGCTTTTTAATAGCTTAGTTATATATCTATTTGCAGGTGATTGTGGTATATTGGTTTCAAGGCAGAGGAATGGTAAGGGCTAGGTAATGGGGGTAAAGTGACTCACCCGGGGTCACCCAGCCTAGAAGTGTCTGAGGTCACATTTGAATCCAGGACCAGATGTTTCCAGGCCTGGCTCTCTTATCTACCAAGCCATCTAGCTGATCCATCTTGAATTATGTTTCACTTTTTATATTTGTAATTTGGTTTTCTTCTCTCCCTTTTGGTCATATGGACTAATGATTTATCTATCATATTAGGTTGTTCTTTTTTTTAAACAGCTCTAAATTTTATTTATCAATTCAAATTTTGGTTTATCTCTTCTTTCATTTCAGCCTTTCTTTATTTGTATTTATGTAGAGCTTTTGACATGTTACTTTTTTTGTTTGTTTTTTTTTACTTTAAAATGTCTTTATTCTTGATCAAAGGAGTACAGAATTATTCTTCAGGAAGAAAAATAAATGTTCAACAATCATTTCCAAAATTGCATTATTATGCAACTTGGAGATCCAACAGATATCCTTTATAATTACAATAAATAGTATTTGAAATGTATCAAGACAAAGTTTACTTAAACATCAAATAATGGTGAAATGAACCTCTGAATTAAAAATCTCTGGTCTGCCCACCATGATTAACTATGATAACTTACCACTGTAAGTGTTGGATTTTTCAAAACAAATATAATTCATACTTGTCTTACATTCAAATGTGTCATGAGTCAAATTAGACCTCTGAAGTTATCTCTAATCACAGGACATTCACTTTATGGAGAAAAAAAGGCTATAGTTTAATTAAAAATAAAAACTGCAGAGACAGTTAAAGGAAAACAGTTATAACTATTTACCTGTAACTCAAGACCCCCAAGGCATCCTGCTTAAATGTTTGCCACACCAGTTTTTGTGCATAGAGGCAATGAAAAATTTCTTTAGTCTATAAATTCACAAAGGGAGCTTCTATATTTGAAAGAAGATGACAAATATATAGGAAGTGCAATTTATAAAAGGGAACTAAAGGAAACGCAAGGATTTGTTACTAAAGGAACCTTTGAACTAACAATAACCACTAAGGTCAAATAATTTTTTTAGGGGGGCAGTTGTATGAAAACTGAGCATTTGGGGGTGATATTCCCAGACAAAAGCATGAAGTGCATATATTCTACACTTCTATATGCAGTAAATTTCTTGTAAGTTATTGTAGATTCCAATTTGTGGTTTAGTCATAATTTAAAAAGTCATGCAGGTCTTCAATACACGGAATAGCTTATTTATTCACTTTCTCAAAGTATTCTTTGGAAGCAGTAGGAGATGGCTTGATAGTAGGTGAATCTGGTGTCCAATTTGCTGGACAGACTTCTCCATGCACTTCCACAAACTGGAATGCCTTCACTAAACGCAGAGTTTCTTCTACACTTCGGCCCACAGGGAGATCATTGATACTCATGTGTTTAATAACTCCATTAGGGTCAATTATGAAGAGACCTTTTAATGCAAGGCCAGGTCCTTCAAGCAACACACCATAGTCCCGAGAAATTTGTTTGGTTAAATCTGATAGGAGTGCAATATTCATATGGCCTAAGCCAGCAACGATTTCTGTTAGACATACAAAAGTGAAATCCAGAGGGTAGAAGAAAAGTACCAAATATTTGCCTTTAAAGTCATCAAGGCTTATTTCTCTGAATTCTCCATTGACAACAGCTGTACCCTTAAAATGTGGAGCATGTTGGGTGACAGCAGGCACATAAGTTGAAGTACTGGTGCTGAAGGCCAATTTTGGACTGGTAGCACTTGTGAGCATTACGTTGGCTGGGAATTTGTTTCTGGTAGCCACAGTCCTAAAGGCTGCAGAAATTCCCAAGGGAAAGGAGCTCACATGCCGAGCAACCGAAGCCCGAAGTAACCTTCCCACGGCTGCCGCCATCTTCCAAGCTTCTTTGGTTTGTTTTTTGAAGTTACACACCCATTCATTGATCAATTCTTTCTCTTTTTTACTAATGAAAAATATATATGTACATATATATTTTTTTCTCCTTCAGACTTTTCTGGTTTATTCAAAAGATTTCACATGCTGTCTCATGATTACTATGTTTAATGAAATTATATATTATTAACCTAGAAATTCTTTAGGATTAGACTATTTCATCTTCAAGTTTAAATTCTTTCTTCAAATGTCCACCATTGATTATAATTTTTATTTTTATGGGGTCAGTAAAGTATGTGTTTGATATTACTACTTTTTTGCATTTATTTATGAGGTTTTTATGCAGCAGCACATTTTTCTTTTCTTTTTTTTTTTTTAAAACTCTTACCTTTTATCTTAGAATTGATGCTAAGTGTTGGTTCCAAGACAGAAGAGCAATAAAGGCTAGGCAATTGGGGGTAAGTGACTTGCCCAAAGTAAGGTAGTAAGCAAATGCCTGAGGTCACATTAGGAATCTGGATCTCCCATTTCCAGGCTTGGTTTTCTATCCACTGAGGTACCTAGAATCCCTTGTAACACATTTTCAGTTTTGGTAGAAGTGCCAACTAAGTTGTACCACACAGAACTAAGAATGTTTATTGCAGGTAACGAGGAAACAAAACTATCATTCTTTACAAATGATATGATGATATATACATGGAGAATCCCAGAAAATCAACCAAAAAACCTAATAGAAATATTTAGCAACTTTAGCAAAGTTTCAGGATCCAAAGTAATCTGACATAAATCATCAACTTTCCATTTACCACCAACAAAGTTCAACAGCAAGAGATAGAAAAGGGTGTCTCAGTGGATTGAGAGCCAGGCCTAGAGACAGGAAGTCCTAGATTCAACTCTGACCTCAGACACTTCCCAGCTGTGTGACCCTGGGCAAGTCCCTTAACCCCCATTGTCTAAACCTTACTACTTTTTTGCCTTAAAACCAATACATAGTATTGATTCTAGGATGGAAGGTAAGGATTTAAAAATAAATAAATAAAATAACTGTCAACAATATATAATACTTAGTATTCTATAAAATACTACAAAGTATAAAATACTCATCGAAACAAACCTATATGAAAACAATTACATAACATTTTTCACACAAAAAAGTTAGACCTAAACAATTGGAGAAATATCAATTGCTCATGGATAGGCTAAGCCAATATGAAAAAATTATAATCCTACCTAAATTAATTTACCTATTCAGTGCCGTACCAATCAATCTACCCAAAAATTATTTCTAAGAACTAGAAAAAATAATAAAAAAATCATATTAAAAAACAAAAAGTCAAGAACATGAAGGGAATTAATGAAAAAAAAAATGAAGAAAGGAGGGCTGGCTATACCAGATTTCAAACTATACTATAAAGCAACAATCATCAAAACAATCTAGTACTGGCAAAGAAATTAAATGGTAGATCAATGGAATGTCAGGAAATCAACACACAGTAATTAATGACCATAGTAGCCTAGTGTTCAATAAACCCAAAGATTCAAACTATTGAGGGAAGAACTCACTATTTGAGAAAAACTTTGGGGAAAATTGAAAAATAATATGGCAGCAACTGGGCATAAACCAGCATCTCATACTACACACCAAGAAAAAGTCAAAATGGATACTTCATCTAGAAATAAAGGGTGATACATATCTTCTGTCACAGGATGAGGAATATGGAAGTATATATTGCATGAAAGCACTGATTTAATTTATAACAAACCATTTACCACCTTGAGGGGAAGGGGGAAGGAGAACAGTATATATAATCCTTAACTTATTCCTTGCTTATCTTTTTTGTTAAAGTCCTCTAGTTCTGATGGGGGTGCATTGAGGTCTTCAACTATTATAATTTTGCTGCTTATTTCACCCTGTAATTCAGTTAATTTTTCCTTTAATTACTTAGATTCTATGCAATTTGGTATACATTTATTTGAGGGATATTAATAATATGATAAATTCATTATCTCTGGTGCATTTAAGTATAATGTAGGGAGAAAGACTGGAAAGTCATAAGAAGCTATTATAGTGATAAATTAATTAATTAATAATATAAAATTATTGTATTATAGTATAATTATAATTAATATTATATAATTAAAATTAAACTAAATTAATTGTTATTACTGTGAAGATGAATAGAAAGAACTTACCTAATTAGTCTTCTTCACTCCCATCAGCCTGGCAAAGATACATAAAGAAATAGCAATTGTGGGAAGATAGGCTTATTGGTTAAGTTGTGAAATAGTTCAGCTTTTCTGGAAAAGAATTCGAAACTATGTCCAAGAATTCAATAATTGTACATACCCTTTGATCCAGCAATATTGCTATTAAGTATGTGCCTCAAAAAAGTTCAGGAATGGGGAAAAGACCTATATGCACAAGAACTTTACAAGAAAGTAGCACTCTTTGTTGTAGCAAAGAACTGGAAACAAAATAGGTGTTGATCAATTGGGGAATGCCTAAACAAATTGTTAACAAATTGTGACATATATGAATACAATTTTGTTACACCAGAAGAAATAGGGATATGATAGATTCAGAGAAATATGGAAAGATTTGTATAAACTGATGGAGAGTGAAGTGAATAGAAGCAGAACAATTTATGTGATGACCAAAATAATGTGAAAGGAAATAATTCTGAAAGACCTCCAGAAAGTGATAAAGTGTCAATCAGTCATAATTTCAAAGACTGAAGAAGAAACATTTTCTACCACTCTAATCTTTTAGTTTCTCTGTGCTTTCCCCAGAATTTCTCTTAAATGGATAATCCTCTATAACAAACACTTAAATGTACCACATGATCTCCTGTTAAAGATGCAGAAACATCCTTCTGTAACTTATCTACTTTGTTAGGCAGGATTTTAGTCCATTGGCATTGCTTTGAGTAGGGCATGACTATAAAATATTAAAGCACTGGGCTTAGAGTCAGGAAGACTCATCTTTTTTAGTTTAAATCTGGCATCAGATACTTCCTAGCTGTGTGACCTTGGGCAAATCACTTTCTCTTGTTTGCCTCAGTTCTCTCATTTATAAAATAAGATGGAGAAGGAAATGGCAGAGTACTCCAGTTTGTTTGCCAAAAAAACTCCAAATGAGGTCATGAAGAGTCAAACTCAACTGAAAATCGATTGAACAACAAAATAAAGTATTCTGCCAAGAGATGGGGTGTTTCCCCCATCTTGACCTTTGTGAGGTGGCAAGAGAAACACAGGAGCCGGGAAAGTACCACATGAGGGGCTAAAGGGGAGGAATAGTGAGATGGTCTGAAATGTTCTCTCCTCTCTTGTCCTATCATCCCTAAATCCACATATCCCTGAGGCAAGATCCACTCCCCTATGAGAAGAAGAATGAAGTGGAAAGAACTTAAATCTTAGACTCAAAAACTATCTAAATGACTGTAGATATATCATAAGCCTATAGAATCTCAGGATTTTAAGCTTAAAGGGACCTTAGAGGTCTTCAGCTACCTCTGTTTCAGAGGAGGAAACTGAGATCCAGAGAAGTTAAGCAATTTAATCCCAATCACAGGGACACTTTATCTCTCTAACCCCTCCCCTAAGTGTTTATGAAGATTAAATGAGATTATGTCCTGGATTGCTCTGTTACCTATAAAGAGCTCTCTAAGAGTGAATGCCATCATTATTGGCAGGCATCCATATCCCTGGGCATTTTCATAAGTGTGCAACTAACTTCATCTTTCAATTTATTGTAATCTGTGGTCACTCCTCAAAGCTCCTGATTACTCAGCTACCCTGCCCATCTCTCTTGCTAGTTTTCTAGTAGTGAGGTGTTTCCAAATTCTTTGGCTAAGAGGGCAACCATTTTTCTTTTTTAGTCCAAGGTGAAGAAAAGAAGAAAAATCCTTGGAGTGTTTTTTTTCTCTGCTTGTACTTTTTTCCTCTCTGTGTTTATTAGCCAGAGTTACTGTTGTAAATGTTTGCCTAGCCCAATGCTTTTAAGAGAAAAAGAAATGGCACTACATTCCACACTTCCCATGGAAGCTGTTTGAATCTTCATCTCCTTGAGCTCTGGCAGTATCTAGTAACTGACTTCCTATATCCCTTTATCCCTTTATGGACTGTTTTAAATAGTTAATTCTCTATTTTCCAAGCATGGCTTACCCATATTATAGGCCAGTGATGTGTGTAAATAGAATTAGCTCTAGCCCATTCATAGTCAAAACCCTACTCAACCTAGGCATAGAAATGATGTCACCCTCACCTTCCTTAGTGGGGAGGGGAGAGGAGTTACCCACATGTGACAATAAGTACAAATCAAGAACAAGGGACTGCCCTTTGGGCAGTCCAAATCAGTGCAGAGGCTGCCATTTGTCCACTAGAATTAGAGGTGGACCCACGGGAAGTGAAGAAAGACACTATCTCTTTAAGTAAGTTGGTTACTTCCTGTGGAGGCAGTTCCCGCTCTGAACTTGGTGCTGAAGGACCTCTCCTGAGACCACAGAACGCTTACACTCTGTATTGTCAAGTGGGTAAGTTAGGCTGACTTCCTTGGCCTACCTAGGCCGCTTCTAAACTCTGCCTTAAGTAGGCATTAGCCTATCTGGTTGTTAGGCCTTGAGGCTTGCAGCTTCATTTATTTAGCCTTTTAACCTTCTCTCTAGTCCAGGCATTCGCAGGCCTGGACTAGCCTCTCCCTTATTCTTTATTCCTATACTTTTACCTTCCTAGTTGTAAATAAACTTGCCTCAACCAGATGCTGACTTGGGTCTGATTTAATTATGGAATCAATCTGAACTGTTGATTTCTGGCGGCCATGTTTTAAATATATATTTATAAAATACCTAAATTTCCCTCTTACAGATGGCAAATCTTTTAGAGATGGAATGCTGGGCCCTCTCCCCAGATCTAGTGCTGTGCCCACCCTCATCCCCCAGAAAGTATGCCGCCCTCCTCCCCCACATCAAGTACTGGGTGCACCTTGGTCCCACCCTTATCCCACACAGGGGAGGAAAGAAGTGCTCCCGTTAGGCTGCTGGGCAAAGGGGCAGGTGAAGTGATGAATGTCCTCAGTGAGTGTAGAGATGTGGAGGGAAGTGGCCTAAGAGCTCTACTTCCTTCCAGCTCTGCTACCTGTGAGCCACCCACCTTACTCCCTGTGTGCTCCCATTGTGCTGCTGGGCAGAGAGGTGGGTGATATGAAAAAATGTCATCAGACATGGTGGAGAGGGGAAGGGGAACAGTTCCACTTGAGTCCCTCTGCCTTTCTAGTAATGAACTGGGGGTGGGGGCAGCCACATGCCCATAGAGAGCATTCATTGTGCCATCTCTGGCACCCATGCCATAGGTTCACCATCACTGTTATAGGATAAGAGAAGATAGAATTTTTTCAGATTAAATTGATATTTAAAGTTTTCTAGCTGCTTTTGTTTTTGTTTTATTTTAAAACCTTTACCTTCTGTCTTAGAATCAATACTGTATATTAGTTTCAAGACAGAAAAGTAGTAAGGGCTAAGCAATGGGGGTTAAGTGACTTGCCTAGAGTCACACAGGTAGGAAGTATCAGAGGTCAGATTTGAACTTCTTTTGTTTTAAATAGCACAGTTATTTCCCTGTCTCTTCTCATGATCCCTTCACAACATAGTTACCTCCTTTGAATTTCATAACAGTGACTCCACCAGAACCATAATTAGAATAGGGCAGTCAGGGCTTTACCTAGTGAGAGAACTTAAGAAGATGTCAACACCTTCATGGAGTTTCTTCTTCTCTTGCCTGGTTCTGTTCTTCTTTGCCTCTTAATCTTCACTGCCAAACTTATTCTGTTTTGACCCAGAGGGCAGAACCAATAGCTACATATGAAAATCTTGTGGTATCTCCAAAGTGTGTTTTCTTTCAATGATCAGGTTGCACTTCAGGTAAGCCCCACTCCCTGTCTATCACTCTTTCTAGGTGAAAAATACTGCTTTTTATAGCTCTGGTCTCCACCTCTCAGGTATGATTGCCTATCAGTTATCTGAAATGAAGATAATTTATTATAATCATCAGAGAAATGACAATGAGGAGACAACATATCAAAATTTATGGGATACTGCCAAAGCAGCACTTAGTGGGAAATCTATATCCCTGAATGCTTATATCAATAAAATAGAGAAAAGGTAGATCAATAAATTGGGCATGCAGCTAAAAAACTAGCAAAAGAACAAATTTAAAATTCCCAATTAAAGACTAAATTGGAAATCCTAAAAATCAGAGGAGAAATTAATAAAATTGAAAGTAAAAGAACTCTTGACCTAATAAATAGAACTATTGACTTAATAAATAAGTCTAGGAAGGAGTTGGTTATATAAAAAAATGAATAAAATAGAGCATTGATTAATTTTATTTAAAAAAGGAAAGAAGAGAATCAAATTACCAGTATCAAAAATGAAAACAGTGTCTTTACCTCCAATGAAGAGGAAATTATAATTCATCAAATTGACTTCTTTTTAATATTGCCATGAATGTTAAACCTGGGAAGTGCCTTAAAGTTACTGCAGCCCCTCCTACCATAGAGAAATGAATAACTAGGTGATGAAGTGGATAGAGTGCTGGGCCTGGAGTCAAATCCTACTCCAAACACTGACTAGCTGTGTAATTCTGGGAAAGTCACTTACCCCTTTTTGCCTTGGTTTTCTCATCTATAAAAACTAGTTGGAGAAGAAAATGGCAAACCATTCCAATATCTTTGCCAAGAAAACTTCAAAAGAGGCCATGAAATGTTAAATATGACTGAAAAATGACTAAACAACAAAACTGCAATTGGTTAGAATGCATTAGAAAAAGAAAAAAAGAATTCATTAGAAACTCAAGGTCCTGAATTAAATCCTTTAGTTAGACCGTAAGTTGAATCTCATGCACTTTGCCAAATGCAGGTGATTGAAGCTGCTAGTGATCAAAGTAGTAGGAGAAGATGAGTAATCATTCTGCTTCCATAGCAAGAGTTGGGGGAAGGGAGGGGATGATATCATTCCTTCTACTCTTAAAAGCCTTAACGGCAGTTGAAAATCTATAATTGAACACTAATACACTGCTGGTGGAGTTGTGAATTGGTCAAACCATTCTGTGACCAATTTCCATTTTTTTAGGAAAGTTGTATGTGTTTGTTTGCCACTCTCTGCTGTTGCTTTGGTATTTTTCTTTTTCTCCATAGAAATTATCCAGGGTCATAAACTTTTTTTTTCCACTTAATAATTTTTATTTTTTAGAAAAGTTAACATGGTTACATGATTCATGCTCTTATTTTCCCCTTCACCCCCCTCCCCCCACTCCCCCCCATAGCCCATGTGCATTTCCACTGGTTTTAACATGTGTCATTGATCAAGACCTATTTCCAAATTGTTGATAGTTGCATTGGAGTGTAATCATAAACTTTTTTTGCTGCTGTTTATTCCTTTTGCTACTAGCGGATTGGAGTTCCTTTATGTTCGTGATCATTGCTTTCTTAGCTTCTGTCTTGCAGGGCTTTGCCTAGGCAGTATCTTCCCTTCCCAGTCAGAAGTCTGAGTGAACACAGTTCTTTGTGTAGCATACTTTAAAGCCTTTTGCCCTGAGGCTATTTTTCCAGTCTCTGCTTCCTCTGTTGAGGCCAGCTTTGTCTTTACCCAATCTCCATGCTCTGCTGCCCAGGTTCCATGCTGTTTAGCCTTGTGTCCCAAGTCTCACTGCCAAGGCCTCGCACTGCCTTCAAGGGTAAGTTTGTGGTGCCCATAGTCAGCCCCTGAGAATTTAGAGATTGTCCCTGCCTGTGCTCTGACTCTGGCACGGTAGGTAGTGTGGGAGAGAGGTGACCAGCTTGTGCTTTGATAAGTATTAATTTCATCCCCTTATAGCAGTGGTTCCCAAACTTTTTTGGCCTACCACCCCCTTTCCAGAAAAATATTACTTAGCCCCCTGGAAATTAATTTTTAAAATTTTAATAGCAATTAATAGGAAAGATAAACGCACCTGTGGCCATCACTATCGCTGCAGCACCCACCAGGGGGCAGTGGTGCCACTTTGGGAATCATTGCCTTATAGCATGGAAATCCCCAAACACTGCCTACCTCCAAGGCTGCAACCAGTGGGAGAGCCCCTTTACTTATCCTATTTTGATTTCTTTCCTCTTGAGATGCTCTGCAATGATCAGTTGGAAGGAGATTTAGAAAGCTCCTATTACTCTGCTGTCATCTTACCTCTACCCCTCAGTTTCTTTCTAAAGATATATCAAAGTTGAGGGGGAAAAGAGTCATTACATTAGATCCCAATCTACTTGCTTTTTCATTTATTTAATTTTGTCTTATTTTTAAGTAGCATAAGTAAGTAAGGATCAAGAGTCATCTAGTCCATTCTCCTGCCTCCAGACATAACTGTCTTGGAGGGCAATTTGGAACTATGTGCAAAGGACTTTAAAAGAATGCCTACCCTTTGACCCAGCCATACCACTGCTGGATTTATACTCCAAAAAGATCATAAGGAAAAAGACTTGTACAAAAATATTTATACGCAAGCTCTTTGTGGTAGTAAATATTTGGAAAATGAGGGGGTATCCATTGATTGGGGAAAAGTTGAACAAATTGTGGTATCTGATGGTGATGGAATATTATCGTGTTGAAAGGAATAATGAACTGGAGAAATTCCATGTGAACTGGAAAGACCTCCAGGAATTGATACAGAGTGAAAGGAGCAGAACCAGGAGAACATTGTACACAGAGACTGATGTACTGTGGTACAATTGAATGTAATGGGCTTCTCTATTAGCAGCAATGCAATGACCCAGGACAATCTGGAGAAAAAGATATCCATATCCAGACAAAGAACTGTGGGAATAGGAATGCAGAAGAAAAATATAATCTGTCATGTGGTTTGATGGGGATGATGTTAAAGCATTGTTCTATTGAAAATATAAATAACATGGAAATAGGTTTTGAATAATGATACATGTATAACCCAGTGGAATTGCTTGTCAGCTCTGGGAGTGAGGAGGAAAGGTTGTTGGTGGTGGTGGAGAAGGAGAGAATCATGAATTATGCAACCTTGGAAAAATATTCTAAATAAAAAAAAGAAAAGAAAATCTACAACTGAACCTTTGGTTAATAAACACAGAAAGGAAGCAAATCTAAGTAGAAAGAGATGAGGGCCAAATATGTTTTCTTCATTTTGGACAAAAATTTGTGATACTACTTTAGGAGATTTGAAATTCTCTATTACTACTACTATATGCCTTTGTGTGAAGTTTGTAATCTATTTCCCAAATCCCTCATCAAATTCTTCTTCCTACCTAGGTGGTTTATGTAAGGAATTAAATTAAGGGTTTGACTAAATATGTATGACATTTCTAAATTAATATTGTGTCACTGATTTTAAAATAGTATTGCTTAAGCCAAAATGACTTTTAGTAGCTTTATTTACAAAGAAGTGGAAAGAGTGAAAGTAAAAAAATGCAAGGTTAGAGAAGGTGTCTAGCCTATCACACTAAATATTGCCGAGGTGCTCAGCTCAACCTGGCAGGGCTTGTTAACCCTTGACCAGAGGACCCAGAGTTTAACCCACGTGACCTCCTCCAAGAGGGGAAGGCCTCTCTGGAACTAATCTCTCTCCAGAAGCCAGGAAAGGAAGGCCAGCTACTCATTCATCCAAGAGCCAGTCCAAGAGCCAAGGTCCCAAGTCAAAGCAGAGGTCCAAGTCATAGCTCCAAGCTGCAGTCCTAGTCCAAGATCCTCCAAGCTGAAGATTCAAGCTGGAGATGACTATCCAAAGACTATCTCCAGAAGACTGCTTGCAGAAGACTTTCTCCAGCTGAAGAAATTCAGGGCTTTTATAGTGACTTCTTGTTCCTTCCCCTTTTTACAGGGGTCAATCATAGGTTCCAAATTGCCTAGCACTGCCCGGGGGGGGCAGTGTCTGTGAGATCCACTTCTCACCTCTGAAGGTGTCTATATTTTATCATAGGCTTCTGAAGGTATCAACTTTTATTTCTGGCTGGTTATCATCCACTTTAGCAGATGACTTGGGAATAGTCTGACTTAGTGTTAAGTAGGGGTGCTTTGAGTTCTGGAGTTATCACTCATTTTAGCAAGTGACTTGGGAGTTCTCTTACTTCTTCAAATAAGTTGTGAATTCTCTTACTTCTTCAAGTGACTTGTAAATTCTCTTACTTGATGGCTAACAAAGTGTTAACTCAAAATAGACAAAGAGAATAAAGAATTCCCTTTCACATCTATAGTACATTCTGATAGCAAAAATCACTTCTGTTTCTCCCTCCTTTGTTTATCATCCACATACTTTTTGTTATGCTTCCCTGCTTTTCCCATACTCTTGGATTTCCTCACATGAATATCCCTTCTTTTTTCCTCTTCTTTTCCCCAAAATTATATATAAAAACAGTTCCCAACATTTTAAAAAGAATTCTGAATCTTAAATTTTCTCCCTTTCTTCTCTCCCCCACCTTCCTAGATGGTGAACAATCTGAGATACATTTTATATGTGCAATCACATAAAACATTTTCCCATATTAATCCTTTTGTAGAATGAAGCTCAAACAAAAGAAAAGTTAAGAAAGAAAATGAAAAATTTTTGCTTTGATCTGGATTCAGACTCCATTGGTTCTTTCTCTGAAAGCAGGTGTCCAATTTTTTTTTTTATCATGAGTCCTTTGGGATTGTTTTGGATCATTGTATTGCTGAGAATAGGTAAGTTAATCACAGTTCATTGAATACAGTGTTTTGGTTCTACTTACTTCAATTCTTCAGTTCATGTTAAGTCTTTCCAGATTTTTCTGAGTTCCTCTTGGTCATCAGTTCTCACAGCACAATAGTATTCCATTACAATCACATATTTTAATTTACTTAGCCATTCCCCAATTAATGGGGAATGGATCACATTCCAATTTTTTGACCCCACAAAAAGAGCTGCTTTAAATAATTTTGTCCTCCCCCTTTATGTTTTACATCTCTTTAAAATACAAAGGATACATACTGTTTTATGCTTTTTGGTCATAGTTCCAAATTCTTCTCCAGAATGATTGAATCAGTTTGCATTGCCTCCAACAGTGTATTAATGTCTCAATTTTCCCACAGCCACTGAAGTTTTGTCATTTTCCTCTTCCATCATAATAGCCAATCTGATAGGTATGAGATGGTGCCTCAAAGATATTTTAATTTGCATTTAACTAATTAATAGTAATTTAGAACATTTTTTTCATATGACTATAGAGAGCTTTAATTGCCTCATTTGAGAACTGAACTGTTCATATCTTTTGACCATTTATCTTTTGGGAAATGACATATTCCTATACATTTGACTCATTTCTATATGTATTTGAGAAATGAAGAAAAACTTCTAATTAGAAAGACTTTGTGAGAAAGACTTGAAAAAAAGTTTTCTCATCATTATGATTACTGTAGATTACTCTCCATCTGATTTCTGACACCTCCATTTATCTTTTTTCTCTCCTTTCATTTTGTCCATCCTCAAAAGTATTTAGCTACTGGCCACCACATCCTCTAATTAGCTTTCTTTTCTATCAGCCCCTCTTTCCTTCTCTTATCCCCTTCCCCTCCTGCTTTCCTATAGTCTAAGATAGCTTTCTATACCCAATTGATTGTGCATTATCTTCCCTGTTTGAACCAATTCTAATAAGAATAAGGTTCAAGTGCTCCCCTCCCCACTTCCCCCATCTTTGCCTCCGCTATAAAAGTCTTTATGCCTCTTTTATGTGAAATATTTCTGAATTTCTCTATTTACTCTATTTCTCCCCTTTCCTTCTCCCAATGTATTCTTTGTCAGTCTTTACTTATAATTTTCTTGGATATCATCATATTCAAGTCATACCCTTGCCCTCTTTCTATGTATACTACTTCTACCTTCCCTAATAATAACAAAGTTATTGGGAATTACAAGAATATCTTCCCACATAGGGGTGTAAACAATTTAACTTTATTGAATGTCATTTGATTTCTCTTTCCTTTTTAACTTTTTATGCTTCTTTCGAGTATTGAATTTGAAAGTCAGATTTTTCATTCAACTCTGGTCTTTTCACTAGGAGAGTTTGAAAGTTCTCTATTTCATTGAATACTCATTTTTTTCCCCTGGAGCATTAAGTTTTGCTAGGTAAGTGATTCTTGGTTAAAGTCCTAGCTTCTTTGCCCTCTGGAATTCCTTGCCTTCTGTTCTTTTAAGATAGAAGCTACTAAATCTTCTGACTGTGTTTCCACAATATCTGAATTGTTTCTCCTTGACTGCATGCAATAGTTTCTCCTTGACCTGGGAATACTGTAATTTGGCTATAATATACCTAGGAATTATCTTTTGGGGATCTCTTTCAGGAGACGATTGATGGATTCTTTCAATTTCTATTTTATTCTCTGGTTCTAGAACTGAGCAGTTTTCATTAATAATTTCTTGAAAGATGATATCTAGACTCGTTTTAAAGACCACAGCTTTCAGGTAGTTCAATAATTTTTGGATTATCTCTTCTAGATTTATTTTTTTTGTCTTTTTTTTAACCCTTAACTTCTGTGTATTGGCTCCTAGGTGGAAGAGTGGTAAGGGTGGGCAATGGGGGTCAAGTGACTTGCCCAGGGTCTCACAGTTGGGAAGTGTCTGAGGCCAGATTTGAACCTAGGACCTCCCATCTCTAGGCCTGACTCTCAATCTACTGAGCTACCCAGCTGCCCCCCTAGATTTATTTTCTAGGTCAGTTGTTTTCCCAATGAGACATTTCACACTTTCTTCTATTTAAAATTTTTTTTTTACTTTATTTGATTGTTTCTTGGTGTTTCATGGAATTATTAGTTTCCAATTGCCCAATTCTAATTTTTATGTATATTTTTCTTTTTTTAATTTTATTTTCATTGTCATGAAAAAAATTGGCCATTGTTGTAAGCACACACTCATTCATACCCCATACCCCAAAATAAAACCATAAATACACTGCTGTGAAAGATGACACCAACAGTTGTTTCTCTGGAAGTGGAGAGCATTTCCCATCAGAAATCTTTCAGGATTGTCTCAGATTATTGCATTGCTGAGTGTAGCCAAATTTTCATAGATATTGCTGTTATTATGTACAATGTTCTCCCAGTTCTGCTTATTTCACTCTGCATCAGTTCCTGCAGATCTTTCCAGCTTTCTCTGAAAGTATCTTGCTTATTATTTCTTATAGCACAATTTCCATCACTAACACGCACCACAATTTTGTCAGTAAGCCACGTTTTTCTTGAAGGAGCTTTTCTATTTCCTTCTCCATTTGGCCAATTTCACTTTGTAAAGAATTCTTTTCCTCGGTCTTTTTGTACCTCTTTTTCCATATTGTTAACTCTGCCTTTTAAGATGTACTTCAATGCATTTTTGTATATCTTTTTCCATTTGGCCAATTCTGCCTTTTAAAGAGTTCTTCTCTTTAGTGAATTATTGTGCCTTTTTTTTTTTAACCAATTGGTCTATTCTGTTTTTTAAGATGTTGTTTTCTTCAATAATTTTTGTGACTCCTCTATCAAGCTGTTGACTCTTTTTTTTCATGATTTTCCTTTATCACTTTCATTTCTTTTCCCAATTTTTCTTCTACTTCTCTTATTTTGAGTTTTGAAATCTTTTTTGAGTCCCTCCATTGTTTCTTTTTTTGGCTCGAGATCAATTCATATTTTTCTTGGAGGCCTTGGATAAAGTGTATTGATTTTGTTGCCTTCTTTTGGAATTTGTGTTTTGGTCTTTACTGTCACCAAAATAGTTTTCTATGTTGTTTCTTTTTTTATTGTTTGCTCATTTTTTCAGCTTTTTCCTTTTCTTTTATTTTAAAACACTATTAAAGGTTAAATTTCAGATTCTCTATACAGTTGTTCTGGGGATCTATAAGTTTTCAGTTCTTCCAAGAAAATATGATATAAAGAGTGGTGTGTTTAATACCCTCTTGGCTTGTGCTCTTGTCTGTGAGGAATCACAAGCACTCTTTTCTGCCTTGGAACTGTGACCAAGATCCCTTGCTCCCCTGAGATTGCAAGCACAGGTATGCTAGTGTTCCACTTCACCTTGATACCAGGAACCAGGACTGCAATCTGGATATGCATATGGGCAATGCAACAAGTCTTGCACCCAGAGCCAGCAAAGGCACCTCTATAGTCTCCTGATCACTTGTCCAAATCCCTTTACTGTCTATGCCTGAGAGCTCTGGAAGCCTTTGCTGCTGATTCAACCACCCTCAAGGTCCATTGCTTCAATAAGGCCTACCTTGGGATGGTGATTTCTGCTCCACTTCCACCCTGGTGTACTAGATTTTTCCTGCCAGCCTTCTAAATTATTTTGGGCTGAAAAATTATTTCACCTCATATTTTTATGGGTTATGTTGCTCTAGAATTTGTTTTGAGGTGCTTCATCATAGTTGTTTGGAGGATAATTTGGTGGAGATCAGGTGGGCTTGTGTACCTTCACCACCATCTTGGCTCTGCCCCTCATATTCTTTTTGTTCCTCAAATATCTCTTCTTCATATAGGATCTGTTTCCCACTCTCCTTTTATTGATCCTTTTATTTTAACAAAGTATATCCACCCAGGGCCATATTTTAGTCATGGGTTTCATCTTACCAAATCTCAGTAAGACATGACATTAAATTTGCCTCCTTGTGTCAGAGCCTATAGTTTCTCCTGTAGTTATTGCCTAAACTTTGAGCCAATTTACTTTCATAACAGGCCTGGAGATAGGTGGTCTTGTGTTCAAATCTGTATTCAGACATTTCCTAGCTGTGAGATCCTGGGCAAGCCACTTGACCTCAATTGCCTACCCCTTATCACTTTTTTGCCTTGAAACTGATACTCAATATCAATTCTAAGATGGAAAGTATGGGTTTTAAAACAAAGAATATGCTCCTTTGTCTCTTCTGCCACTGAAACCACTCTAATAGAGCCCCTCGTCCCCTCACACCTTGACTATTCCAGTAGCCTGCCAATTGGTCTCTCTGCCTCAAGTCTTTCCCTATTCCATTCTCTCTTCCACTTAGCTATCAAATTAATCTTCTTAAAGTTCAATTTGGATCATGTTACCCCACTATTTTATTAAGTCCAGTGTCTCCTTATTACCTCCAGGGAGAAGTACAAAATTTTCTTTTTGGTATTCAAAGCCCTTTACAACTTGGTCCCCTCCTATCTTTCCAGCTTTTGAGGCTTCTTACACTTTACTTCCCACCTCTTATTCCATCATCCAGTGACAGAGTCTCCTATATTGTTCCTCATAGGAGACACATCCCTGGAATTCTCTCCTTCTTCATCTCTGCCTTCTGGTTTCTATAGCTTCTTTTACTTCTCAGCTAAAATCCCACCTATTTTTTTTTAATCCATTGCCTTCTGTTCTAGAATTGATTTTGAATGAATATTATGGAAAAAGGTATTAAGTGATGACTTTTGTACAATCCAGTGGAATAGCTAGATGGCTCTGGGAGGGGGAGGGAAAAAGGGAGGGAAAGAAAATATGAATCATGTAAACATGGAAAAATATTTTTAAAAAACTTAAAAATAGAATTGATTCTGAGTATCAATTTCAAGGCAGAAAAGCGGTAAGGACTAGGCAATTGAAGTTAAGTCACTTGCCCAGGGCCACATAGGCAGGAAGTAATTGAGGTCAGATTTGAACCTAGGACCTCCTATCTCCAGGCTTGGCTTTCTATCCACTGAGCCACCTACCTGCCCCTAAAATCCTATCTTCTACAAGAATTCTTTCCCAAACCTCCTTAACACTAGTGTCTTTTGTTGATCACTATCTATTTATCTATCTTTCTATCTATCTATCTATCTATCTATCTATCTATCTATCTATCTTTCTTTCTTTCTATCTCTATCTCTGTATCTATCTCTTATTTGCATATATGTAGTTGTTTTCCTGTTGTCTCTCTCCTTAGTAGACTATTGAGTTCTTTGAGAATAGGGCTCTTTTTCATAGGTGCATAAGTGCTTCTTTTAATTGTTGGCCAGTCCTAAACTAGGACCACTCCAACAATTAAAGCTCAAAGTTTAAAATGAAATAAGAACAATTTAATAGAATTAAGTTAAAAACACTATTCCCTATTCTTCCAGAATCACCACAGCAGAGGCAAGTGAATCAGGAAGTCATTCCCAGGAGGGTGATAAGAGCACAGGGGAAGCCTCAAACTTTAAGCAGCCGGGTGGGAAAAGCCAAATGATCCCTTTCTTCCTCTCTTTAAAGTGTGGCCTCATAAGCCTGCTCTCAGCAATGCATACTTCCCAGTACTCATACAAAAACCAGCAGAGTTCCTATAATAGAAGGTGAAGAAATATGAGCAACAAGTATAGAGAACCTCATCCAGTTTATCTGTGAAAGGCAAAAGGAATAGGATAACCTGAGGGGATGACTTCGAAAGATTGAGTAGAGCTATATTGTGCAGGGTTTTACACAAAGGCATTTGTATTTCATCCTAGCCACAAAAAGGAAGCATGAACTAGGTGGCTCTCCTGGACAAGTCAAGGAGAGGAGAGAAGAAGAAAAGAGGAGAGGAGAGGCGAGGAGAGAAGAAGAAAAGAGGAGAGGAGAGGAGAGGAGAGGAGAGGAGAGGAGAGGAGGGGAGAGGAGAAGAGGAGAGGAGAGGAGAGGAGAGGAGAGGAGAGGAGTGGAGAGGAGAGGAGAGGAGAAGAGAGGAGAGGAGTGGAGAGGAGAGGAGAGGTTTAGAATAACCTAGGCAATAGGATTGCCTAGCATCAGTGCAAGACAGCTGAAACTAGATAACACAAATTTGTAACAGATTCTGTTAGTTCAGATGCCTTATTTTATCCAGCATTATTCAGGACACCTCTCTACCCCTTGGCTATCTTCTAAATAACCTTGCCAGTTGTTTTGCTCTTCTGACCAGAGATAGTACCTGGGGAGGTTTAAACATTTCATCCCTAGCACATTGGCTCTTAGGCTTCTGTCTCCTAATTGGTGACCATTTTCCCTGCCCCACAGTTTTTGGGAGGCCCCAGCCATGTTTCACTTTACTCCCAGATCTCCAGTCATCTTCTGCACAACTTTCTCTGCTATCTGCTATACACATACCATCTTCTTCTTGCCTTCTCTCCCTGCCTCCCATTTTGCAATCAACTCAGCTATTGTTCCTGGAAGGGATGTCCCCTTACTATCTCTGTAGCTTTCCAAAATGCTGTCCCTTGGGGACAGTGACTCAGTGGATCGAGAGTCAAAACTAGAGACAGGAGACATTCAAATCTGGCCTCAAACACTTCCTAGTTATGTGACCCTGGGCAAGTCACTAGACCCCTCCATTGCCTAGCCCTTACCACTCTTCTGCCTTGGAACCAATACACAGTATTAATTCTAAGACTGAAGGTAAGGGTTTAAAAAAAATGCTCTCGCTTCAATGAATTACTCCCTTGTGTGTATTGTCTCTCCCTGTCACAATATAAGGGTAGCTAGGTGGCCCAGTGGATAGAGCGCAGGATGTAGAGTCCAGAAGACTCATCTTTCTAAGTGCAAATCTTCCTTGGTTCAAATCTGATTGCAGACACTTTTTAACCCGTTTGCCTAGAGCCTGCTGGAGGGGGCTGCTCCCTTCCCCTTCTCCATCTGTGCCTGACAATATTTTTTCACATGACCTGCCCCTCCTCCCAGCAGCCCAATGGGAGAGCTTCCTCCCTCCCCAGTCTGGGGTAAGGGGACATCTCACATGTGGTGTTCGAATTGCAGTTTCTGCACTTAGTCTCTGAAAGGTTCGCCATCATTGGCCTAGTCTTTGGCCCTCTGTCTTACAGTTGTTACTGAGATAGCAAGTCAGAGTTAAAAAAATTTCTTTTAAATAAATAACATGGATAATCTATATGAAATTACAAAAAGTGAAATGAACAGAACCAAGAGAACATTATATACAACAACAGTAATAATGTTTGAAGAATAATTTGAATATCCATATTTAGAGAAAGAACTGAAAAACAGAAATAAGATATAATTTTATATATACTTTTTTTGGTCAAATGATGTTCTCTAAGGTGGTTCTCGAGGAAGTGTCTGAGGTCCCATTTGAACTCAGGTCTTCCTGATCCCAGGGACTCTTATTCACTGAGTCACTGAACTGCCTTCCTCATTTTTAAGTGTGTAAAAGGGTCCTGAGACAAAAAAGTTTGAGAACCACTGTTTTAGGGTAATTAGTTTCAGTTCAGTTTTTATCCACCTTTGGGAATCTTATGGAGATGACAAAGGTGTGAATGGAGTCATGCCCTGGGGCCCACTTCATTGTCAGGCTGACCTTTTCTTATACACTTAAGTTATTCACCTCCTTTCCAAGCTGGAGTCTCTCTTTTACATTTAGAAAACTTTCCTTTACATTTCTGGGTCTCTGTCTTTTAGCCTTGGCCAACTCTACCTTTTTCAGAAGTCTTTCTGGGGCATCTTATTGGAAGGCGAATAGACACAATCTCAGTCATTTGGGTACTTGTCTTTTGTTCTCTTATGTCTTCTCATGTGAATATTGTCTTCTCCAAACTTTTCATGTGTATATACCTATCTTACAGCTATCTCTAGCTAGAACTGACCGTTCTTGGAAGACTAAGACTGCATGGGCTTTTTTAAAGTTCTCTACAATTCCTAGAATAGAGCTTTAATTTTTTTTTAATCCTTTAAGTTTAATTAATTAATTTAGAATATTTTTCCATGGTTTCATGAATCATGTTCTTTCCCTCCCCTCCTCTCACCCCCTCCTGTAGCCATTGAGCAATTCCACTGGGTTTTTACGTGTTAGAGCTTTAATTTCAATAAATATTTTGTTTGGTTAAATGTTAGAAGATGATTATATCCTTATACCTCCTGTACTAGCATAGTACCTAGGCCATAGTAAGCACGGAAATGCTTGTTGATTGGGGGCAGTTAAATATTTCAGTGGATTGAGAGCCAGACCTAAAGACAGGAGAGAGTATTTAAAAAAAATTTTTTTAAGCCCTTACTTTCCATCTTAGAATCAATACTCTGTATTGGTTCCAAGGTAGAAGAGTGTAAGGACTAGGCAATGGGGGTTAAGTGACTTGTCCAGGGTCATACAGCTAGGAAGAGTCTGGGGTCAAATTTGAACCCAGAACTTCCCATCTCCTGGCCTGGCTCTCAATCCACTGAGCTACCTAGCTGCCCCCCCCCCCCAATTGTATTCATTCTAAGACCGAAGGTAAGGGTTTAAAAAAATAAGAAAAGAAAAGAAATGCTAGTTGATTGACTGAGCAAGGAAGGCTTTTCGAAGGAGACTTTTGCTAGGCATTGAAGAATGGGAGAGTTTGAATATGTGGAGGAGGGGTAGAAGGAAGCCTGGAATTCTACTTTGGGGCCATAGCTTGAACAAAAGCAGAGGTGGAGATTAGCTTTTTTTTTTTTTACCCTTGTACTTGTATTGTCTCATAGGTGGAAGATTGGTAAGGGTGGGCAATGGGGGTCAAGTGACTTGCCCAGGGTCACACAGCTGGGAAGTGTCTGAGGTCAGATTTGAACCTAGGACCTCCTGTCTCTAGGCCTGACTCTCAATCCACTGAGCTACCCAGCTGCCCCAGGAGATTATCTTTTCATGAGAGTGAATCCTCTAATTGGATGCATGCTGGAGAGTAGGGAGGGTAATGCAGACTAGGTAGAGCAGATCCAAATTCTAGCAGGGCTCAAGAGCCAGGCAGAGGTGCTTTAAATAAAATTAGGGGAAGGTTCAGGATCAAGACAATAATTTAGAGAGATTAGTCTTCTATTGAGCAGGAAGGGACTGAGAGCAGGGAAATAGATTCTAGTAATTTATGTATGAGGAGTTTACAAGACTGAGTCCTTGAGGGTAGAGACTGTTATCTTTCATCTTTATAGCCTCAGTTCTTTGATATTGTTGTTCAGTCATGTTGGATTCTTTGTGACCCCATACATTTGGAATTTTCTTGGCAAAGATACTGGAGAGGTTTGCCATTTCCTTCTCCAGCTTATTTTATATAGATGAGGAAACTGAGGCAAACTGGGTTAAATGACTTGCCCAAGGTCACACAGCTAGTCAGTATCTGAGGTTGGATTTGAGTTCTTTAGGATTTAGCATTACTGCTTTATCTAGAGCAGGAAGAAGATCCCCAGTACCTTGGTTGGAGTCCCTGTGGCAGATTTAATGGGCATAAAAATGACATGGATTGATTTAACCAAGCCACCCACCCCACTCAAAGCAAGCAATAAGATGCCCTTATACCTAATGAGGTGAAAACAAGTCTCAGTCATAGGCTTCACATTAAGTGTGGAAAGTCCTAAGTCCTGGAGTGACCTTATTATACATGGCGCATTGCCCAAGAAGAGTCCTTAAACAGGCTGAGAAAGCTTGGTCATGCCCAAGGAGGCATCGTTCTATTATCAAGCCTGTTGAGAACTTAAGTCATTTCAGAGATTGGAGCCAGTGTGGCACTTGTAACTAAACCTCTTGAGAAGGAAAAGCTTAGTGGAGTGGGATGGAGGGTGATGGGCAGGAGAGATGTTGGCGGAGGTCTTCTTCTCACTCCTTACCCAGAGAAAGACATTTCACTCTTTGAAGAGAATAGGGGATTTGGATCTCCTGCCTTCCCATCAGTAGCCCCAGATGAACTGATGTCAGGGTCTGCATGGGGAACCAAGCACAGATGGGTTGTAGATTCATGATTCCACAAGGAGCCCAGCAAAGTATCCACAAGACAACCCACATGAGAGAGTAAAAGACTCTTAGAACCAGAAACTATGAGTTCCCCCTTTGCCACACGTGCTCTCCAAGCTTGAGCCCACTTTCCCTGGATTCTTTTTACAGCTGTGGAAGGGTGTACCAGAGACTTTGGGGCAAGAGATGCTTCATTAAACTGTTCTTAGACTACTCTAGAAAATAAATGAGGCTGGCTCACTGGAGAGCAATCAACCTATAATCACGGAGATGACACTGGGATGAAAGCTTGAGACCTCAGTGTCACTGGTGAGGGCTACGTCCCTAGAACTTTGAAAGGGGCGATGTCGTCGCCTTAACTCTGGGAGAGGGCGCCCAGAAGACTGGTACTGGCACATGGGAAGATATGGACAGCAGATGTACAAGATTAGAGTCAGAAAGTCAGAATCAGAGTCGGTTCAATAAACATGTATGAAGTATCTACTATGTGCCAGGCATGGTGCTAGCACTGGAGATACAAAGAAAAGATATTAGATAATTCCTGCTCTCCAGGAGCTCATAATCTAATGGGGGAAGGCAACACATAAAAGAAGCAGAAAAGGGGCATCTGGGTAGCACAGCAGACAGAGTTGTATAAATCTTAGAAGAAAATGTATGTTTTGTAATCTATAATGTAAAGTTTAAATTCTTTTGAGAATAATTTCAGGATAAGGATCCTACCATCTCCCCAGAATCCAGACGATGAACCTGTTTTGGTGAAGACACCATGAAGATGTCTGAAAAGCCTTCACTGTACCATGAAGACCAAATTTGAACTTTGGGGTGCAGTTGATTGAACTATGGGGAGTTGAAATTGAATTGTATGTATTGTTTTAATTGTGCACTGTTGTACCAATAGGGGACTGCCCCCAGCTTGGTTTTTTTGTCAGTGCAGCTAATTTTAACCATTTGTTCATCTATTTCTTTTATCCCCAAATTCCTGGAAATTTTAGAAGTTGTCTATTTTTACAGGTCCAGCGAAGAAAAAGGACTAACCTTTTTTTTGCCGGACCTCATGGGGAATTGTAAAAGTGAAATTTGGAAAATGCCATCTTTAAGTATATATATGTAGTTTCTTTGGACATGAGGAAATTATCAAACTACATTTCCCGTGGTCCAACGGGTTTCCGGTTCCGGTTCTTTGGGCGTGGGGACACCTAAGTTTCCACACAGAGAAGAGTTTATAATCTCCTGGGTTAGGAGGGAGTGGGGCTCTTGGCCAGCAGACTGGGGAGGAGACAGGAGACAGTAATGGCGAGGGCAGTGGTTTTGAATGCTTACAAGTGCGTGGTCTAATAACTTTTCTATCTATCAGCATGGCTTTAATTAAAATACTAATATATATATTTATAGCAGCTTTTATCATTTTAAATATTTACAGAGTGCCAGGCTTGGAATCAAGAGGACCTAGGTTCAAATCTGATCTCAGATACTTCCTAGCTGTATGACCCTGGGCAAGTCACTTATTCCTCATTGCTGGTCTTCTGCCTCAAAATCAATACTTTGTTAATTGTAAGACAGAAGGTAGGAGTTTTTTGTGTTGTTTTTTTTTTTTCAAGAAACTGAGGTTCATAGATGTAAAGAGACTTGCCCAAGGTCATACAAATAGTATCAGAGAAGGAATAGAAATTAGGCCCTCTGACTCCAGAGCCAATGTTCTTTCAATTCAGTGTCCATTCACAAGAGATAGGATGAACTGCAATCTGTATCACTAGAGGGTATTTCCACAATGGAATAACTCACCTGTGATGAGATGATAGGTCCACTGAAGTATACAAGACTATTGAGTTTGGGATGATGACATAAGGAGATGATTGGAAAAAAATGTGTATATGGGGGGCAGCTAGGCAGCTTAGTGGACCGAGTGACAGATCTAGAGATGGGATACCCCGGGTTCAAATTTGACCTCAAGACACTTTCTAGCTGTATGACCCTGGACAAGTCACTTAACTGCCATTGCCTAGCCCTTTACCACTCTTTTGCCATGGGACCAATACACAATATTGATTTTAAGACAGAAGATAAGGGTTATAAAATAAATAAATAGGCTCAGGTTAAATTTTCTCCCCTGTTATGTCCAGTTAATTTTGTTCCGTAAACAACTATTGGAATTCATAAATTAAGTGCCCTTTCATTCTTCACTACTACCTCAGAAACATGTGCTTCCCTCAGGCACAGGAAGGACTAGGGGAGAGATTATAGGTGTCTGGTCCAGGACAATTGATGTCACTACCAGAGAAATCACTTGATGTTTTTGTCCTGCTAATGGTCAGGAGCTTCCAAAATATATATGATCATACACTGTGAACCAGAATGGACCTTGGAGATCGTCTGGTCCAATCCCCTTGTTTTGCAGATGAAGAAACTGAAGTTCAAGTTCCATCCCTAATTTCACACCCGTAGCACATAGAGATGGGATCCAAATATGGGTCTTCTGAGTTAACGCTGTTTCCTGTTTGGCTTTGGAAACACCACTGAGTGGTGGCTGTTTTGTTGTTGCTGTGCATTTGTTTGTATGATCAGGGAGTTACTTTGAGAACATGACCTTGTGTAGCAGATTTCTTTCATTGATTAGTTTTTATATCATGATGCCTTGGAAGGTACTTTTATCACCAGCACTCTCAGGAACTGAACCCCTTATTTTCATTTGTATCTGGTTGCCAGGGTCAAAGACGTGGGGACTAGAAGGGTCTTGGGAAATCTACCAAGTCTAAGAGGCCCCAGCTGCTCACGGCTGGGACTTTTGATGCCTTCACATGACCAGGAAGCTAAGTCAAGATAGTTCCAAAGATAGCTGTGTCCCTGCTTAAGGATTAAGGATGAATCCCTAAGGATTAGAGTAGGGCAGTTTAGGTGGCAAATTGGATAGCGCTGGGCCTGGAGTCAGGAAGACTCATCTTCCTGAGTTCAGATCTGGCCTCAGATTCTTAGTAGCTGTGTGATCCTGGGCAAGTCACTTAACTCTATTGGCCTCAGTTTCCTCATCTGTAAAATGAGCTGGAGAAGGAAATGGCAAATCACTCTTTGTCAAGAAAACTTCAAAAATGGGGTCAGAAAGGACTGGATATGACTAAACAACAATGAAAGAATGAAGGTAGGAAGAGAGGGCTAGGCTTACCCATTTTGTGTATATGAGGGGGAAGAAGATGCATCTGGGAGAATCAAGGTATATATTAGACCTATCACACTCTCATTCCTTGATAATTTCTTCCCAGCTCCAAATGAGTCTTTCCTTATAATAAAAAATAATAAAATTTGTATTTTTATATACATAAAAATAATTAAAATCCTTGTAATAAAAATAATAACAGTTGAGAAAAAACAATGAATACAATGACCTTGTCTGATAAGTATGTGTAAGTTATATGTAAAGGAGATGAGGAACTTTCTAAACCATCTAATAATAAAGTGTGAAGAGGTTTTTCAATCAACTTGAAATTATAGGGCATTGACCATTAGATGAGGACAACTGATAACTGGCTGCCTGAGGGTCAACCAGGTCCCAATAGATTTTTTTTGTGTTTGTTTTTTTTTTTTAATCTTTACCTTCTATCTTAGAATCAATACTGTGTATTGGTTCCAAGATGAAAGAACAGTCACGGCTAAGCAATAGGAGTTAAGTGACTTGCCCAGGGTCACTCAGCTGAGATCAGATTTGAACTCAGGATCTCATGTCTCTTATCCTGGCATTCAATCCATTGAGCCACTTAGGTGTTCCCTGGTTACCTTTTTTAAAAATTTAATTGAATTTAAAAAAATTTTAATAATAAATTTCCACATAAGTTTTCTGAAGTTATATGATCCAAGTTGCCTCTCTCCCTCTTCTCAGAGCTGGCAAGCAATTCAGCCTGGGATATATATATGTATTATCATGCAAAACACATTTCCATATCATTCATTTTTATAAATGAATAATATAAAACCAAAACCCCAAAACATATGCCCAAATAAACAAGTGATAAATTATATGCTTTCATCTGCATTCCAACTCCAATAGTTCCTTCTGGGGAGGGAGATAGCATTCTTAATTGTCCTGGATCATTGTATTGCTGAGAGAGTAGCTAAATCTATCCCATTTGATCATTCCACAATATAGCTGTTACTATGTCTGATGTTTTCCTGGTTCTGCTTATTTCACTCTGCATCAGTCCATGAAGGTCTTTCCAGCTCTTTCTGAAATCTTTCTGTTCATCATTCCTTACAGCACAATAGTATTCCATCACCAACATGTACCACAATTTGTTCAGCCATTCCCCAACTGATGAACATCTTTTTAGTTTCCAGTTCTTTGCCATCACAAAAAAAAAAAAAAAAAAAAAAAGCAGCTAAAAATATTTTTGTACAAGTTGGCCCTTTATCAATTAAAAAATATCCTCGGGATACAGATCTAGTAGTGGTATTACAGGATCGAAGAGTGTGCATTCTTTTATAGCCCTCTGGGCATAATTCCAAATTGCCCTCCAGAATGGTTGGATCATTTCACAACTCCACCAGTAATGCATTAGTGTCCCAATTTTGCCACATTCCCTCTAAGAGGTATCACTTTCCTTTTCTGACATATTGGCCAATTTAAAAAGTGTAAGATGGTACCTCAGAGTTGTTTTAATTTACATTTCTCTAATCAAGAGTGATTTAAAACATTTTTTCACATGATTATTGATAGCTTTGATTTCTTCATCAGAAAACTGCCTATTCATATCCCTTGACCATTTATTGGGGAATCACTTGGATTCTTATAAATTTGACTTAGTTCTTTATACAGATGAGACATGAAACCTCTATCAGAGAAATTTGTTCTAATTCTTTCCCCTAATTTATGGTTTCCCTTCTAATCTTGGTTGCATTGATTTTGTTTGTATAAAGCCTTTTTAATTTAATATAACCAAAATCATCCATTTAAGTCTTGTAATGGTCTCTATCTCTTGTTTGGTCATAAATTCTTCCTTTCTCCATAGATCTGACAGGTAAATTAATCTATGTTCCCCTAATTATAATATCACTCTTTGTTTAAATCATATACGCATTTTTACCTTCTCTTGGTATAGGATTGAGATATTAATCTAAACCTAATTTTTGCCATAGTTTTCCAATTTTCCCAGCAGTTTTTGTCAAATAGTGAGTTCTTATTCCCAAAGCTGGGATCTTTGGGTTTATCAAACATTAGATTGCTGAGGTCTTTTACTCCTAGTCTATTCAACTGATCTACCCTTCTGTCTCTTAGCCAGTACCAGATTTTGTTTTGATAATTACTGCTTTATAGTAGAGTTAAAGATCTGGTACCATGAGGCCACCATCCTTCACATTTTTTAAAATTAGTTGCTTTGATATTCTTGACCTTTTGTTCTTCCAGATGAATTTTGTTATTATTCTTTTCTGGTTCTATAAAATAGTTTGATTGGTAGTTTGACACTGAATAAGTAAATTAATTTGGGCAGGATTGACATTTTTATTATATCAAGTTGACCTACTGATGAGCAATTAATGTTTTTCAAATGTTTAGATCTAACTTTATTTGTGAGAAAAGTGTTTTATAATTGTGTTCATATAATTTCTATGTTTGTCTTGGCAAATAGATTCCCAAGTATTTTATATTGTCTAGAGTGATTTTATTTAGTTTTTTTTTTTAAACCCTTATCTTCCATCTTGGAGTCAATACTGTGTATTGGCTCCAAGGCAGAAAGGTAGGCAATGGGGGTCAAGTGACTTGCCCAGGGTCACACAGCTGGGAAGTGTCTGAGTCCAGATTTGAACCTAGGACCTCCCGCTTCTAGGCCTGCCTCTCAATCCACTGAACTACCTAGCTGCCCCCAAGAGTGATTTTAAATGGAATTTCTCTTTCTAACTCTTGCTGCTGAGCTTTGTTGGAAATATGTAGAAAAGCTGATGATTTATGTGGGTTTATTTTGTATCTTGCAACTTTGCTAAAGTAATTAATTAATTCAACTAGATTTTCTAGGATTCTCTAAGTAGACTATCATATCATCTGCAAAAAGTGATAGTTTAATTTCCTCATTGGCTACCTTAATTCCTTCAATTTCCTTTTTCTTCCTAATTGCTAAAGCTAGCATTTTTAGTACAATATTAAATAATAGTGGTAATAATGGGCACCCCTGCTTCACTCCTGATCTTATTGGGAAGGCATTTAACTTATCCCCATTGCAGATGACATTTGCTGATGGTTTTTAATAAATACTACTTATTATTTTGAAAAAAAGGCCCTTTTATTCCTATGCTTTCTAGTATTTTTTTTTAATAGGAATGAATGTTGTAATTTGTCAAAGGCTTTTTCTTTTTTTAAACCCTTAACTTCTGTGTATTGGCTCCTTGGTGGAAGAGTGGTAAGGCTGGGCAATGGGGGTCAAGTGACTTGCCCAGGGTCACACAGCCAGGAAGTGTCTGAGGCCGGATTTGAACCCAGGACCTCCCGTCTCTAGGCCTAACTCTCAATCCACTGAGCTACCCGCCTGCCCCTCAAAGGCTTTTTCTGCATCTATTGAGATAATTGTGATTTCCCTGTTTGACTTTTAAGTATCACATCAGGAGGGGTTGATGAGCTGTATTTATATATATATTTAATATAATTTTATTTTCTTAAGTATTTTTCCATGGTTACATGATTAATGTTCTCTCCCTCCTCTCTTCCCTCTCCCCTCCTGGAAATGACAAGCAATTCTACAGGATTATACATGTATTATCACGATGAGTTATGTTTTTAGAAGTACAGACCTACAGATTATCTTTAACCTAGTGTAGGTGGTCATGCATAGGAATAAAGGGTTTGTGAGTTTGGAGCTAGTGCCACGGGATTACTACATATGCAATGCATCATTTCAAATATTTAGTCCCCAGTGGTAAGAAGAGGGGATTCTCTATCTCTTCTCCAGAGCCAAAATTGGTCAGTACAAATTCAGAGATGAGTTTCATTTTAATGTTTTTTATTATTAAAAACAACAACCTACGGGGCAGCTGGGTAGCTCAGTGGATTGAGAGTCAGGCCTAGAGGTGGGAGGTCCTAGGTTCAAATCCGGCCTCAGACACTTCCCAGCTGTGTGACCCTGGGCAAATCCCTTGACCCCCATTGCCTACCCTTACCACTCTTCTGCCTTGGAACCAATAAACGGAAGTTAAGGGTTTAAAATTAAAAAAAACAAATAAACAAACAAACAAAAACAACCCAACGCATATTACTCTCCATCTTAGAATCAATACTGTGTGTATTATGCTGTTTGGTGAGTCAAAACTGTTAACTAAACTTTCACCTGAACTTTGTAATTTTTATCTTATTGTAAAAATTTCTTTTTTTTATGGGTGGAATTGACTTGTGTGCGAGATTTTCAAAGGCATGATGGATCTCTGTCCCTTTGGACTTTCTTTCCTCAAGAAGAGATAATGAATTTCCATTTTTTGGGTCATTTTTTATAGTGTAATGCTCCATTATATTCATATGCCAAAATTTGTTTATCCACTCCCCAATTTACTGACCCTCCCAAATTGTTTCTAGTTTTTTTGCTACCACAAAAAATTATTCAGTTTTATTTTATTTTAAACCCTTACCTTCTGTCTTGGAATCAATACTGTGTATTGGTTCCAAGGCAGAAGAGCAGTAAGATTTAGGCAATGGGGGTTAAGTGACTTGTTCAGGGTCACATAGCTAGGAAGTGTCTGAGGTCATATTTGAACCTAGGACCTCCAGTCTCTGGGCCTGGCTCTCAATCCACTGAGTCACCTAGCTGCCCACTTCAGTTTTGTTTTAAGAATATTTTTATTGATTTAAAAAAAAAACAATTCAATATTTCTCAATGTATCCCTTCCTTCTACCCACCCAGAGATCCAACCTTTATAACACAATTTAAAAAAGAGAGAAAAGTAGTTCATCAAAAGCAGCTAACATGTAACTGAGCTTGGCATGACTCTAAAATGAGTCCAAAACAGATCTCATTATTTTCCCCCTCTCCCAAACCTCTCCTCTTCTAAATATCCCTATTACTCTCAAGGGTACACCACCTTTTCAGTCACCTAGGCTTGCAATTTTGGTATCATCTTCCACTCTTCTCATGAACCCATCCCATATATCCAATCTGCTGCCAAGACTTGATTCTGTCTTTATACTCTCTCTCTTTGTAACATGTCCAGTTCTCTTCTCTGACACTGCCACCAACCTGGTTCATGCCCTGGTCACCCCATGCCTAGATGAATGAAACAGACTTTTGGTTCACATCCCTGTTTCAAGTCAGCTTTATAGAATGTCCTCTATTTAGCTGCCAAAGTGATCATTCCAAAGTGAAAGTCTGATCATATTACTCCTTTACTCAGTAAACAACAATGGCTCCTCTAGGTTCAAATATAAAATCTTTGGATTTTAAAGTATTTCACAATTGGATCTCTTCCTATCTTTCCTCTAGGATCAAATATAAAATCTTCTTTGGATTTTTTTTTTTAAACCCTTGTACTTCGGTGTATTGTCTCATAGGTGGAAGAGTGGTAAGGGTAGGCAATGGGGGTCAAGTGACTTGCCCAGGGTCACACAGCTGGGAAGTGGCTGAGGCCGGGTTTGAACCTAGGACCTCCTGTCTCTAGGTCTGACTCTCACTCCACTGAGCTACCCAGATGCCCCTCTTCTTTGGATTTTAAAGTCTTTCACAATCTGATCTCTTCTTACTCTTCCAGGGTTCTTATACTTTACATGTACTCTAAGATACACCAACATTAGCTTTCTTGTTGTCCCTCACACATAAACCTCCCTCTCTTGAATCTGTACCTTTTTACTGACTGACCTCCAGGCCTGGACTGCTCTCCCTCCTCACCTCTGCCTCTAGGTTTCCCTGCCTTCTTTCAATTCTTGGCTTAAGTCCTTCTGTACCTAGTCATGTCTCTTTGGTTGCATTTATTCTTTTTTTTTTTCCTTTTTTTTTTTTTAAACCCTTGTACTTCATTGTATTGTCTCATAGGTGGAAGATTGGTAAGGGTGGGCAATGGGGGTCAAGTGACTTGCCCAGGGTCACACAGCTGGGAAGTGGCTGAGGCCGGGTTTGAACCTAGGACCTCCTATCTCTAGGCCTGACTCTCACTCCACTGAGCTACCCAGCTGCCCCCGATGCATTTATTCTTAATGATCTAATGTGTCTAAAGAAGGGTTTCCATGGGGCATGAGACATACTTGTTCCCTCAAGTTCCCTAATTATTCCCTACTTATTTATTCCATCACTCAAGGGGACTAAAAATGAGCACATTTGTGAAACCTTTTAAAAATATTTATTTAATTGATTTTTTTTTATTTTTTTATTTTTTTTATTTTATTTTAAACCCTTAACTTCTGTGTATTGACTTATAGGTGGAAGATTGGTAAGGGTAGGCAATGGGGGTCAAGTGACTTGCCCAGGGTCACACAGCTGGGAAGTGTCTGAGGCCGGATTTGAACCTAGGACCTCCCGTCTCTAGGCCTGGCTCTCAATCCACTGAGCTACCCAGCTGCCCCCTATTTAATTGATTTTTAAAATATTATTGTTTCCTAATTATTTCTACTCACCTACCCCAGAAATCCCCACTTGTAGCAAAGTATGGTTAAGCTAAATAAGCTCATTGACTATGTCTGACAGAAAATACCTTTCTGTAGCTATAGTCTTCCATCTCTCTGCTATAAAGAGATGCTTCGTTTCTAATCCTCTGAAGTAAAATCTGATCCCTGCATCTATAAAGTCGTCATAATAATGAAATGTTCTTTGTCATCTGAGATGACAGACAAACAGACAGATGAAGACAAATGGAGAACCTGGGAAGCATTCTTAGACATTCTGTAATAGATTCCAGTTGGCTAGTGACAGGGCTGGGAAATTTTTTTCCCTCCTTCTATTGGCTGTCTATCTATGATTGTTTGCATCTTTAAGAAGGCTTGAGTTCATTTTGGACATCTCTTTGCTTTATTTGCAACCGAGGCAGTTCATTGTTAACCCTTTTGGTTACAGTGTCTCCTAAGTGACTATATGAAAAAGGAATGAGTCTTTAGGTTTTGTCCTTTGAGGCCAAAGGAGACTGAGATTGTTGTTATTGTTTATCCTTCATTTTTGAAGAGAACCAGTGACATCACAGGGTGATAGCTGGCTTTAAGCAAGACAGAATTAGATGTTATCAGCCTCGTTCTCTCTTCCACAATCATCCAAGTCCAGTGGGAACACAAAAATCAGGATGATTGGTAATGTCCCAGGACATAGAGGATGACCATTGATTTCTTTGATATCTAACCAAGCTCACAGTTGTCATCAAATGGGCTCTTGTGATTTTGAGGACTTTGGTACTTCTTAGAATCTGCATTAGTTGTTGTACTACTGTTTTTAAAAAAGCTGTTACCTGCTGAAAAAAATCATGTACACTCACACAGTGGATCATGGCCAAGTTAAACAGGAAATAGATCTCATTTTTGAGGAAGAAATCTCTGTGTTGTGCCTCTGCTTGGCTAACACGTTGTCACATGAAATGTGAACTATGAATTTATGATTTTAAAAATTATTAATGTTTCTATTTGTGTTTGCAATGGGATATTTGATTTTTTCTTTTTTTAATTTTTTTCTGTACTTGAAGTACATGGAATCAGTATTAATGTTTTTTTTATTCTGAAGGATAAGTTTGCAATATCTATTAGTCCTAATACAAATGCATACCCAAAAGCTTTAAGACTATGGAAACCTGCCATTGATTGTTAAGTATTATGGGACTTTTACTAATAATTGTGTCTGATTTTGGGAGAAGGGATCACAAAAGAACCACTGCATAATACCAAGAAGCGTAAGGTCAAAGAGACCAACAATCCCTGTGGGACCAATTAGAATCTGCACCAAGACAGAGAACTTGTTTTGACATTTGAGGAAGCAGCTGTTTGACATATCCAGATGCTGGACTTCTGACAAGTACCTTAGTTTGGCTTTCATTTTGGCTCCCCATTCCTGAGAGTGAAGGTAAAATCAGACTAGGGAACCATACTTCCCTTTTACCTCAGAATCTAGCCCCTTCTCTCTGGTAATTTTCTATAGTCCTGGCTGCCATTGGGTAAGTGCAATATTACTGCAATTGTTCTGCAGGCTTTGGGCCTTGCTGGTGATTCAAGGACCTGTTACAGGTTTATTATTTTTTACACATAAGATTTTGATATTTTATTTTTTACCCAGAATTTAATTTTTTCTCTTTTATTTGGGATTTTTTTGGGGGTGGGGAAGATTTGTTTTCTTTTGACAATTGATTCATATACCTCATCACTCAGCCATGTATCCTGGGATGATTCTGGTATTAGTCAATACCCACCTCAGGGGGATTGTATAATTATCCTAAAATCCAAGGTTTAAAATCTTTTTGGAGAAATTTTAGGAAAAGAAACTTGCTAACATCCCAAATCAAGGAAGCAGATCTTTTTGGAGAAGGTGCCATAAGGGTGCCTGCAGAAACCATACACTGCATCAAAAGATCCAGAATGAACTTTGGGATATAATGAACTGAACTGAAAGGGGTTGAACATACTTATTGTATGTAATACAATATGTATTTTGTATATACATATTACGTATACATACATATTACAATGTTTTATAATATGTATTATGTATCTGAATGTAAACTCTTATGCCAAAGGGGCATTTTTGTCAATGTGTCTATCAATTATTTTGTTGTTTTCTTTCTCTTTTCTTTCCTTCTTCTTCCCAAATTGTGGTAATTTCCCTTTTGTAAAATGCAATATGTTATGCACTTCTGGTCAGAAGAATCTTTAGAGGTATGAGGTGGTTATGTGAAATGATTCATTGGGGGGACTAGACATGTAAATTTGGGAGATTTCAACATTATTGTCTCCCAATAGAATTACAGATGCGAAGATGGGATTAACTCTCACCCTTACTCAGGGTGCTGCTGCCCATCCACATGGGGTAGAAGGTAGTGCCCCTTGGACTCTATTGTTTTTGTTGCTGTTAACCCTTTTCAGTGTTGTCTCCCCTCAAAATAGCAAAGAAGAAAAAATGGATTTTGAATACAGTGCCTATCTACCTTCCTACTATCTTTATTTGCATCATCCTATATTTGACCTTGAACATATATACCTTTGTAAAAGTCCATAAACAAATTGGACAGAAAACTTCTATTGATGACTTGATGTACTTGTATTTTGTGTATTTTGAAAATTTGGTATTTTCTTTGAACATGTCTTACCCATTGCCTATTGTTTTGTAAATCTGCTACTTTATTTTGAGAAAATCATTCACACACACACTTTGGATCATGGCTAAGTTGAGGAAATGGATCTCAATTCTTGGGTAAGAAACCTTTATATTCTACCCCTCCTTAAGTGATATGAAGTGCAAGATATATATATTTTTGGTTGTCACTGATTTTTTATTTTTAGAACATTTAAAAAATTACATGTGCAATTGAGTTTTCCTAAGCATATGTCATCAATATATGAAGACTTTTTGATTCTCCACTAGCATAGGTTTAGTATGTCTTTTAGTATGTTCATTAGCTCTAAATGTAACTGCCTGCCCATAAAGCTTTAGACTATGGGAAACTGCCATTGACTCTTTAAATATTATGGTATTTTGTTTCATGAATGTGTCTGAAATGGGATCAAAAAAGAGCACAGATTTCATCTACACAGTGCCACAGAAGTATAGACTTAACCTGAATAGTGCCAAAAGAGCACACAGGTCAAAAAGAAACCAATCCTGGTGGGATCAGTAAACTTCTATGCCAATACAAAAGGCCTTAACCCTAGTGTGAGATTCAAAGTTGTGGCACTTGACATATGTTAAGAAGCAGGACTCCTTTTACCACACTCCTTGTGAAATACTTTCTATCAAATACCTAACAAATGGTTGTTCTGGCTCCCCTATCCCTGAGAGTGAAGGTAAAATCAGACGAGAGAATGACACTTCCCTTTTACACAAATATCTAGTCCTTTTTTTTCTCTTATAGTTTGGTAACTTCCTATAGTCCTGGCTGCAAATGGGTAAGTGCAATCAGACCCTAATACAAGGGCCTGTTATGAATTTACTCTTGTTTACTCAGACATTTTTTATATACATAGACTTTTTTTTTTAATTTTAAACCCTTAACTTCTGTGTATTGACTTATAGGTGGAAGATTGGTAAGGGTAGGCAATGGGGGTCAAGTGACTTGCCCAGGGTCACACAGCTGGGAAGTGGCTGAGGCCGGATTTGAACCTAGGACCTCCTGTCTCTAGGCCTGGCTCTCAATCCACTGAGCTACCCAGCTGCCCCTATACATAGACTTTTGATATTTTGATTCTGATCTTGAATTTCTTATTTCTCCAAAAGTTTAATTTTTTTTCTTTTCTTTTTTATGTTTTTGGTTTTTCTTTTGATAATTGATTCATACATCCCATAACTCACCCATGTATTCTGAGCTGATCTGGGTGTTGGTCAATACCTTCCTCAGGGGGATTGTATATATTTTCATAAAAATCCACAATTGAAAATTTTGTTCAAGAAAAATTTCAGGGGAAGAAGCTTGCTAGCTCCTTGAATCCAGAAAAATGAACTGTTTGAAGAAAGATGCCTGCAGAAACCTACACTGCATCAAGAAGATCCAGAATGAAATTTGGGGTGTAATTGATTGAACTGAAGGGGGTTGAACATTTATTTTTGAATGTACACTCTTATGCTAACGGGGACTGCCTCCAATTGGCTTTTTGTCAATGTACCTAGCAAATCATTGGGTTTTCTCTCTCTCTTCTATTTCCCTCTTATCTCTAACTATTGTAGTTTCCTCTTAGAAGGTGCAATATTGTATATACCTGTAGTTTGAAGATTTTTAGTGGTAAAAGATGATTATGTCAAATGATCAATTGGTGAGACTAGTCTCCCAAGTGATCACAGGGGGGAATTGTGAAGATGGGATTTACTCTCCCCCTGTCCATTTTTAGATTTAATCACCAGAAGTGAAAACACCCCACTTATATTTAAGTGGGGGAAGTCTGTGACCCACATGTGCAATAGTAAATGATGAATCAGAATTGACTGCCCTGTGGGCAGTCCTAAGCAAAGCTTTAGCTTGGTACATGTAAATTGGGAGGGAGGCACAGGAAGTGATGAAAGGAATGGTATTTAAAATGGCCAGAACTTCCTGTGATGCTCTCTTTCATCTTGAAC
Source organism: Gracilinanus agilis (assembly GCF_016433145.1). Taxonomy (NCBI): domain Eukaryota; kingdom Metazoa; phylum Chordata; class Mammalia; order Didelphimorphia; family Didelphidae; genus Gracilinanus; species Gracilinanus agilis. Next base: position 195,444,550 of record NC_058133.1, read on the forward strand.
TGGATCCCAGAGGAGCTCTGACTGAGGACCTTGGATTACTTTCTGTTTCTCCTTAGAACTACCAAGTGGGAGAATGAAAAAGGCTGACTCCTTGCCTTTTTCCTGAAGGTACTAGCCTCAGGAGAGGCCCCTTGTCTGGAGGAGGTCTCTTGACTAAAACCCTTGTTAATTGACCCTCCAGCTATGATTACTGGAGCCCTACTGGAGTAAACCAGGGCTTGAGCACATAGTCTAGCTCATTAAACTAGATCTCTTACTCTGTCCTCTTCTCATTTCTCTACTTTCACTCTTTCACTCTATTTTATAAATAAATTGCTAAAAAATCATTTGGAATTAATTAACTTTTGTTGACCACACTCTTAAATAATTTAGTCCAACCTTTTTTATTTTTACCCCTTACACATTTCTGCCCCCTTACAAAGAGGGGATTGTATAAAAAGAATTTCATCCCATCTCCCTCCTGGATTGTCAAACCAGTTCATCCCATTTTGCAGAGCTGTGTCCTTGAATGTGAATAAAAGAGTATGGGTGTGACCCAAGGGCTCACTACTTGGTCAGATTTAAAGTAGAAAAATAGAATTTAAACCTATACTTATTTGCTTTCTTTATTGCAAATGATAATAAACTCTATAGAAAATAAGAACTTGGAGTTATTAATTTAAATCTCACACCTGAACACACTCTACACTCTGCTTGCAATAGATAAAGCATTTTGTAAGTACTTACTACATGCCAGGCATCCTGCTAAGCACTGGGGATACAAATGGAAGTAAGCAAATCAAGTAAGCAAAGTTCCTGATTTTAAGGACCTTACATTCTAATGGAGAAAGATATTCATAAAAGGGAGCTGGAAAGAAGGGACTGTTTGGGTGAGGTAGCATAAATAAAGTGTAGTAACTGGAAAGTGGCATGGAGTTTTGGGACCCAGTATGATGAAGTTTACCAATTAGAGTCAAGGTTTCTAGGAGTGGTGTTCAGTTTACTGGTATAATAAAGAAAAAAAAAATTAACCGTGCTAAAAAAGGAAGGTAGCATATTGAGAGACTTGGATCGAAGACTGGTCTTCTACAATACTCCCAGCTCACTTTAATTCATCCCTTATACAATGGTCAGATGAATGAAATACTTCAAAATATTTCTGATTTCATTTATGAGGGTACTGTCTCTACTGCAGCAGACCATAACCCTCATAACATCTCATTAAATATTTCATGAGCTGTTGTGTCCCAAACTGTCATTATCTGGTAGTTAACTTCCTGGTGATGGATCTATCTGGCTTTAGGTACACTGGCCCTTGGCAATACGCTTTCCAGCTTGGTAGAAACTGTCAAAGTTTGCATGCACTCCATTGTGGTATAACTTCCATACCATGATGAGACATCAGAGGAGTACTATACACTCAAGCCTGATAAACCTTTATGTATAGAACAGCTCACTTTACTCCTATGTTCAAGTTTCTTGTAAAGATATTTTATTTATCAATTACATATAACAAATTTCCACACAAGTTTTCTGAAGTTATATGATCCAAATTGTCTCCCTCCCTTCTTCTCTCCCATTTCCCAGAGCTGGCAAGCAATTCAATCTGGGTTATACATGTATTATCATGCAAAGCCTATTTCCATATTGTTCATTTTTGTAAAAGAATACTCATATACAACCAAAACCCCCAAATAAACTAAAGTGAAAAATGGCATGCTTTGTGCATTCCAACTCCAATAGTTCTTTCTGGAGAGGGAGATAGCATTCTTTGTCATAAGTCCCTCAGAATTGTCCTGGATCATTGTATTCCTCAGAGTAGCTAAATCTATCCCATTTGATTATTCCACAATATTGCTGTTACTATGTCTGATATATTTCTGGTTTTGCTTATTTTACTCTGCATCAGTTCATGTAGGTCTTTCCAGCTCTTTCTGAAATCATTCTGTTTATCTTTTCTTATAGCACAATAGTATTCCATCACCATCATATACCACAGTTTGTTCAGCCATTCTGCAATTGATGGATATCCCTTTAATTTCCAATTTTTTGCCATCACAAAAAAAGAGCAGCTAGAAATATTTTTGTACAAGCAGGTCTTTTCTCATTTTTTTTTAAACTCTTACATTCCGTCTTGGAGTCAATACTGTGTATTGGCTCCAAGGCAGAAGAGTGGTAAGGGTGGGCAATGGGGGTCAAGTGACTTGCCCAGGGTCACACAGCTGGGAAGTGTCTGAGGCCAGATTTGAACCTAGGACCTCCTGTCTCTAGGCCTGGCTCTCAATCCACTGAGCTACCCAGCTGCCCCCCTTTCTCATTTTTTTTTTATCTCTTTGGGATATAGACCTAGTAGTGTATTGCTAGATCAAAGGGTATGCGTTCTTTTATAGCCCTTTGGGCATAATTCGAAATTGCCCTCCAGAATGATTGGACCAGTCCACAACTCCACCAGCAATGCATTAGAGTCCCAATTTTACCACATCCCCTCCAACATTTATTACTTTCCTTTACTGTCATATAGGCTAATCTAATAGGTGTGAGGTGGTACCTCAGAGGTGTTTTAATTTGCATTTCTCTAATCTAATCTAATCTAATCTAATTTAATCTAATAGGTCAGGTTTCTATTGAACTGTGAAATCTATGAGGGCAGGAATTTAGTCATTTCTAAACTTGGCATTTCTCCCAACTTCTAGTGTAGTAATTAACATTTAAATGAAGCCTTGATCTCATAGATACAATTACTTCTTTCAGCAGTACAGATGGCAACCCATTCAAACCTTATGGCCTTCTCATGTCCTCCTCCCATAAATCCTCTAGACCAAGGGTTCTTAACCTTTTTTGTTGTGGAACCATTTAGCAATTTGGTAAAGCCTTTGGCCTCCTTATCAGAATAATGTTTTTAAATGCCTAAAATAAAATACATAGAATTACAAAAGAAACCAATGATGTTAGAATATAGTTATAAAAATATTTTGAAAAAAAACCAGGTTCGTGGATTCCAGGTTAAGAATCCCTGTTCTACATTGAGAATCTATTTAGAGTGCTGAAATCCTTCACCTCTCACCCCCATCCCCAGGTTTTTAACCTTACTATGTTAATAGTACTACCCTTGGGCTCTCCATCTGCTGTCTCTTGCTCTCTCTATGACCAGCTTACATTTTTTTCTTAGCATACATTAATGGACATCATCTTTTAAGCCAGACAAATCTCTAAGACTAAGTTACAAGGAAGATGTCAAACAATATTGGTAGAGGTCATTACTTACTGGGAGCTACCCACACTGAAAACCACTTCATGCATGTAAAATCATTCTTAGTAATTTGTCTTAGCCAATCTACACACATTATATGTCTTTCCTACGCCCTTCAGGTCACTCACAATTTTGATTTGTTGACAATTGAATATTTTCCAGCCAAACTAGACCAAGTAGGCTCAAGAAATTTGTGCTAAAAGCAAAATGATTTTGAAAGTTTACAGGAATCCATTTTTTAGATATTTTGAAAGACAGGTGTCTATATGTTAGGGGTAGGGATCAAAAGTAGTATAATTATCCAAAAAAAGTGATTGAGAAGATACCAGTAACTACAGACTCATGTCTTCTTTCTTATCCCTATAAAATTTATAGGAAAATAATATACATATGCATTGAGAGTAACCTTGATGAAAATATGACAAGAGAATAGATAAGCTTGGGCAAATGATTTTCTAAAGGTTCCATATCTTTACATTCCAGTGCAATATACAAGCACTTCTTTACTGCTCACTATGTACCAGGCACTGTGCTAAGCACTGAGATTCAAAGAAAGGCAAAAATAGTCCCAGCCCTCAGGGAGCTTACAATTTAACAGGGGAGATAATATATGTACAACTACATACAAACAAAATATATGCAAGATAAACTGAAAATAAAGAGGAAAACACTAACATTATCAACATAGTTAACTGAAATATAGAGAAAAAACAGGATCTTGTGTTTATTGCTTATTTTTGCAAAGGAAAAACAGGATCTTATTGTGTTTATTGCTTATTTTTGCAATTATGTAAAACATTTTCTTCTATTAATCCTTTTGTGGAAGAAAACTCATATGAAAAAATGAAGCAAGAAAGTGAAATATAGTATGCTTTGATCTGCATTCAGACTCCATCAATTCTTTCTTTGAAGGTGAATTTGAAGGTGACATTTTTCATCATAAATCCTTTGGGATTGTCTTGGATCATTGTATTGCTGAAAACAACTTAAGTTATTCACAGTTGTTCCGTATATAATATTGCTGTTGCTATGTATATTGTTCTCTTGTTTCTGCTTACTTCACTCTGCATTAGTTTGTATAAGTCTTTATAGGTTTTTCTGAAATCATCCTGCTCATCATTTCTTATAGCACAATAGTATTCTATTTATAATTATATACCACAACTTACCCATTCCTCAACTCAATATCCCCTCACTTTCTAATTCTTTGTTACCACAAATAAATTGCTATAAATAGTTTTGAGCATATAGGTCCTTTTCCTTTTTTTTTTTTTTTAATCTCTTTGGAATACAGATCTAGTAATAGTATTGCTGGGTAAATGGTTTTATAGCCTTTTGTCCACAGATCCAAATTACTCTGGTTGAATCAGTTCACACTTCTCTCAACAGAGTATTAGCATTTCAGTTTTCCCATCCCCTCCAACCCCTGTTCTTTTCTTTCAGTCAAAATAGATAATCTGATAGGTATGAGGTGGTACTTGAGTTGTTTTAATTTGGGATTTCTCTCATTAATAGTGATTTAGAGCATTTTTTCACATGACTATAGATAGCTTTAATTACTTCATCTGATAACTATTCATATCCTTTGATCTTTTATCAATTAAAGAATGTCTTGTATTCTTTTGAATTTGATTCATTTCTCTTCGTTTCTGAGAAACAAGGCCTTTATTAGAAAGATGTGACATCAAATTTTTTCACCATTATTACTGTATTCCTATTTTCCCACTTTATTCTACATTCTCTCCTTTCATTCTGTTCAACATAAAAAGTGTCTTGCTTCTAAAAAAAAAAAAAGAAATATGATATGCAAATGATAGACCAAACTGATTGACTGTACCATTAGGCTGTATTTTATTTACAAAGCTGGCATTATAATGCTTTTATTTATATCATAGGAAATGAGATTTTAGCAACAAGCTTTAATTTTCTTTGTGTCAATTTGTAAAATGTATGTCATTATTGTGCTTTACAAATCTATAATACTTATAAATTTTTGCACATTGCTCATAAATACTTTGTATTTCAATAAACCTCATTTTTTCTTTAAAAAAAAAGTGTCTTGCTTCTGACTATAACAATATTCCAATATTGCTTGTTACATGCAGCCATAGAAATAGTTTTTTTCCTTCTTTTTTTTTTTTAATTAAAAAAAAGGTTTTTTTAAACCCCTACCTTCTGTCTTAGAATCAATACTGTATATTGGTTCCAAGGCAGAAGAGCAGTAAGGGTAGGCAATGGGGGTCAAGTGACTTGCCCAGGGTCACATAGCTGGGAAGTGTCTGAGGTCAGATTTGAACTTAGGATCTTCCTCTCTTGGCCTGGCTCTCAATTCACTGAGCCACCCAACTTCCCTCCCATAGAAATAACTTTTAAAAAATCTTTTGATTATCAGTCTGACTCCATTGAACTTTGATCTGTACCCATAACCTTAAGCACTGAAATTGGGGTACAGGTAAAATATTCTGGGTTATGCCCACATAACTCAGCATGACAGCCATAAATTTAAGAGTCCACAAATGCAGGGAAATTGATGAGGTTTGCTACAAAGTTCCTTAGGTCTCACCTTCAAACTCTAGGGTATCCTATCCCTATCATTATTACCCTTTAGCCCTCTACATATCACAAAGAATCTTGCAATGCAAAACACAAATGAAGCTATGGCAGATCTGCTCCATTCTGAAGCAATTGTTAGCTGTGTAACCTTGGGCAAGTCACTTTACTGTTTTGAGATTTAGTTTCCTCATTTGTAAATGAGAGGAGTGGACTGGATAGCTTTGAAGGTACTTTCTTAGTCTAAATCTGTGAGACCCCATGAACTTCAGCATTTCTACAAGGGCTCACTTACCCCTGTCCTGAGGGCTAGCCCACCAACAATCCATATGGAAAGGAATTTTTTCCCTCTTCCATATGGATGAACTTCAGATATTGCTATTCAAGGATGACTAGGGTTGATTTGCTTTGAGTTCCAGACTATTACTGAACATCCTCAATGACATCTTCAGAGATTGCCTAACAATTCATATGAGGAAAACCAAATGAATGAAAAATGTCTATTGTTCAGGTACACTAATTGGACATTCAGTTGGATGAGCAGCCCCCTACATTAGTCCATCAGTATATATCTCTTGCAGGGTTGAATGGACTTCACATGGACAATGAGCTGGGAAGAGAGTAGGTTGGATTACATTTGGAATATTATTCAGCATGTTAAAAAATCTTGACTCGTTCCCTGAAACCACCACTCATCTTTTTATTTTGCCTTTTTAGGTTTTATTGACTATTTTTATTTTTACATCATACCCACTGCCTCTAATCTTCCATATATGTTTTCTAGGGTTAAGATTGGTTATTCTAATTAATCAGATTTTGACTGCCCTCTACTTTAACCCATCTTTTTGCTTTGCTTTGGCACACTTTTTTTTTTTCTCACACCTGTGAAATCACAGGTCTTCCTCAACCAGAACAGGTCTGCTCTGTAAATTAGTCTTTGAGAGTAGCTAGTAGCATTGAGAGGTTAAGGCTTCTACCCAGTGTGAGATGGTCAATTAAATATCAGAGGCTGGATTTGAACTTTCTGGCCTTTAAGGCCAACTCTCTATCTGTTATACAAGGCTGCCTTTTTAACTTGTCTTTTCATAACATTCTTCTATTGTTGCTCAATAAATAGTTATACACTTAAATATCAGTTGAAGTGAAGTAAACCATTCCATGGTTCCTATTGCATACTGCATAAAGATTAAACTCCTTTGTCTTTTAAGGCCCTCTATAGTCTAGTGCTAGCCTCAAACTCATTGCAGACTCCTTTCTTGCACATTTTATGAGCTTTCCTCAAAGGAGACTCCTTGATGACCTCATACATATCCTGTACTTTCCCACCTCCCTATCTTTGCTACTCACTGTGGCTAGATATCCTTTACCTATCTCCCAGAATCCTAGGGAACTAAATTCCTAATCATCCTTCAAATTCCAAATTATACTGTACCTGTTTCTTTCTTAGTTCTTGACTGGTATTCTTATACTCCCACTTTAAACAGTTTTATAGCTGTCTTCTTCCTCCTCCTCTTCCTCCTCCTTCTTCTTCTTCCCTTCTTTGTGGCTCTGGAGTCAGACAAGATTACCTCTACTGTCTTTTCCTGCTCTAGCATTCTTTGATTCTACCTACCTCAAAGGGTAGTTGTAAACACCATAAAATGATGTAGTGAAGACCATAAAATAATGTTATCTTACTCATTTAAATGTTTGCTTTCCTCATAACTATTTGATAAGGAAGGCTGTGGGATATAGACTTGGGAGGCATCTTAAGATGCTGTCTAGTCCAACTCTTTTATTTTACAGAAGACAGACAGGGGGAGGAAGGGGGAGGATCTTAACAATTAGAATAGTCTTAAGGCAGAATGGGGGAGTTATGAATTCCTCATCACTTGTGGGCTTCAAGGGGATTGGTTCAGTTCTAGCAGGTAGTATATCATTTTATTTTCATTTTACAAATATTTTACAAAATATATTTACATTATCATTTTACAAATGAAGCAAAACCAGAAAGACCTCTCACTTATACAGTGGACAGCTTTAAAGACTCCATGGTTTAGTTGTGGTTGGACATCTGAGGACCTCCCAATTCTTTTTTTTTTAAACCCTTACCTTCCATCTTGGAATCAAAACTGTGTATTGGTTCCAAGGCAGAAAAGTGGTAAGGGCTAGGCAATGGGGGTCAAGTGACTTGCCCAGATGGGAAGTGTCTGAGGCCAGATTTGAACCTAGGACCTCCCATCTCTAGGCCTGGCTCTTCATCCACTGAGCTACCCAGTTACCCAGTTGCCCCCCAACCTCCCAATTCTAAGAGCATGGTTTGATGAAACCAAGTGTCAGAGGTAAAGGGGCTTTCCCAAGATTATGTAGCAAGGTCAGGATTTGAATCTTGGTTCTCAGGTCCCAAATTCAGTAGTCTTTCCATTCTTAACCAATAGTATAAGTTTTATAATCTCCTTTTCATAGATGAGGAAACTGAGACTTGGGTAGGTTATATAACCTATGATTTTGGGCAAGTCACAAACTTCCTGGGAATTCCTGAGAATTGGACTAAATGATCTTTAAGTTTTCTTTCATATTTTCACTCGTAAGGCTTGTAAATTAATCTTACATCTATCTGTATGTGTGTATACACACGCACACACAAACACATCTATATATGAATAACTTTATCCTATGCAATACTAGTCTATATCCTTCCATAAATCCTTACTTTTTATCCAGCTCTACCTTCATATCACCAAAAGATGACTTTCCCCTGAGGCAACCTGGCTGATTGGTCCAATTTCAAGAAACCCAGCCACTCTGCTCCCTCTCTGATTGGTTTCCTTTCCACATCAGCTACTTTGCCCCATTAAGTACCCTTCCCCTCTCCCAGCTCACCCTCCCTTTTTGTCTTTCTCTAAGCTTTTTTAGGATCTTTAAAAAAAAAAATTTTTTTTTCATCCTAGATATGTAACCTACCTGCCTCCTTCTCTGCTACTAGACTATATAGCACATTACCAATAATTTGTGAGCAAGGAGTAGCAAAATGATACCATTAAGAGAAAGGAATGAGAAAAGAGGACTGAGTACTATGAGGTTGAATGCTTATAATTTGCTGGTCCCTGCTCATCTTTAATGGGCATCTAAAACTTCTAATCCCTTGAGAGCTCTTGATTTGGAATCAGGAAGAGATCTGGGTGAGAATCCTGCTGAAGATGGAGCAGCTAGGTAGCTCAGTGGATAGTATACCAGGTCTGGAGTTGGGAAGACCTAAGTTCAAATGTGGCCTCAGCCACTTCCTGGCTAGGTGAACCTCGGCAAGTCACTTAACCCTATTGCCTAGCCCTTATAGCTCTTCTGCCTGGGTACTGACTCTAAGATAGAAGGTAAGAGTTTAAAAAAAAAAAAAGGAATGAGAAAAAGAAGTGTTTCCACTGATATTCTAACTTCTATATCTATGCATTTGCACAGGCAGAAATGTAAATCCCCACTTTTTTTTTTTAATCCTTAACTTCTGTCTTAGAATCAATACTATGTATTGGTTTTAAGGCTTCAGAAGAGTGGTAAGGGCTAGGCAATGAGAGTTGTGATTTGCTCAGGGTCATGTAGCTAAGAAGTGTTGGAGGCACCGTAATGTAGGATTACCTGGGGTGATTTTGCAAATGCAAAAGATTTAAACCTAGGATCTTCCATCTCTAGGCCTGGCTTTCAATTCACTGAGCTACCCAGCTGCCCAGCTTCCCTACATTTTTGAGTTGCATTCCATCTCCATCTTTATCAAGTCTTAGCTCAGATGTTCATTTCTTCCAGTCTTCCTTGATTCTTCCTCCCACCCCCAATTCAATGCTTTCTTTCCAGAAATTACCCTGGATTGTGTACCTTGTCTTCCTCCAGAAGAAGGCAAGTTTCCTGAAGAGTGCTTTTTATTTTGTATCCTCATCTTCTAGCCCAGGACTTTGCCCACAAAATGAGGTGCTTTAAAATATGTGTTGAATTGCATCAAATGTCATGAAAGTGAGGGATGACAGATAGACAGCAATGGTATCATCAATTGGTAGAGCTAGAAGGAAATGTGAAGTTCTTGTACAAATTACTTTATAAATAAGGGAACTTATGGGGTAACCTACCTACAAGATTTGAACCCATGTTTTCTGACACCAAGACAGCATATTTTATGACTAAGTCTAGCATTCTTTTTACTACACTACATTGCTTCTCACTTCAAAGACTACAAAGGCTACCAGAATATTGGGGAGACCTTCCAGGAAGTTCTTAGATTTTGTCCAGAAGTTCCACCTTGTGAGGACTCTGTTCTGTAACAGAAAAGTGAGCTCTGACAACTAGGATCTGCATTAAGAATGTGGGGTATCAATCAAGGATGTGCCTGTGGATTTTTTTCATGAGTCACAGTGAGACATGTGATGTTAGAGAACTTTAAGAAATTTATTTGGGTTTTATAGTTTCCAAAATAAGAACTTCTAAGAAGAAGTCCAAAGAAGCATTGTCTTGCCAAAGTAGCCTATTTGATATCCTGTCCTCACACATTACTAGTTTCTGCTAGGGGCTTATGCATAGGAATGAAGCTCCAAATGTGCTATTTCTTTATGACCCCTTGGGATTCCCTGCAGGCTTCAGCTTAATTTAAGCTACTTTTCCTTACTCCTCTAATAATATTCATGGTCTGCTCACAAATACTTTATCACTTTATTTCACTTTAACACATTATTTTTTGTGTATATTTTCTTCTCTTCTTCTCACACTGAAGCCTTAAATGTTCTACTACCCAACCTCTTAGAAGGTGTGGTTCAATTTAATAAGCTACTTTTCTTTTTTTAATTGTTCATGGCCTACCACCCAAATACTTGGGTACTATAGGCACATTGTTTCTATATATTATACATATGGGTATAGTATATGCACATTATATTTTTGGTATACCTTTTTTTTCCTCCCTTGAGGTTTGAGTTTGATCATAACAATGAATTTGAATTCCCAGGTCCTAGCAGTATCAGCACTTATTAGATGTTTAATTAATCTTTAATATTGTGAATTCTTGCTCCAGGATCAAGTTATCTTAAGCATTTTAAGTGTATTGATTTTGAAAATGCACATACATTACCCATCAAGGTAAGAATCTGGGATTTCTAAAGCAAACTCCCTCCACCTACCGATAAGCCAGCTCCAGGGCGGTGCCTCAATTAAGCAGAAATGAGAGCAATTCGGGGTTAAGAAGCATAACTTGAATTCGGATCCGCCTGAGAAAGTAACTTTATTATAAACGATAGCTACGGGCGTACAGGTAAAAGCTTTGATGAATTTCCACTTCTCTGTGGTTCTCTCTTCCTCCTGGAGAACTCGTTAGGACTCCACATGTGTCTAGACACTACAAGTACATCTTTCCCCTCCCCCGCAATCCCTGATCTCAAGAGAGCTCCCGCCTCACGACCGCGTCGCCAGCAGTTAAGAAGGCGGCCTCTGCAACGTGCCCGGGGCCTAGACCAACCTCGACAGGCCCAGCTCAGGGGGTGGGCGGGGGCGTCCGGGGAGCCTAGTTGAGAGCTGAGAAGCTCGGCCCGCCTCTTTTCCGAGGTATCCCATGGTGCCCCGCGGCTGCGAAGGCCGCTCAGAACCTCCCGCCTTTCAGACCAAAGCGACCCTGAACTCCTCTTACTCAGTTCTCTTGAGTGCCCGGCCTCAGTTCATCCAATCGTCTTCCAACACCGCGTCCAATCAGAGCCCTCCGGGGCTTTCCCTTCTATTCCCCTCCCTACCCTCAACCAATGCAAGCGCAGCATCCTGATGAGGCGGGGCCAATCGGCGGGCGGTTTCAGGCAACCTCTCTCCCGCCCCTCCCCACGCCAATCCGCGCGTCCTTCCCAGCCGCCAGCCCATCCAACCGGAGCTTCGCAGTCAGCGGGCGAATCGGCACGCGGCGGCCCTCCGGCCCTAGCTTGCGGGCCAATCGGGAAGTCCGCGTGGCCGTGGTTGGGGCCAATCGGACTGGAGCGCGGTGTCGCCGGGACGAGTTCCGGCCCGGATATCCCTCCGCCTCTTCTCGCTCTCTCTCCCCGCCTGCGAGCCGCCGTTCACTCACTGACTCCCTCCCACCCTCTCTCCTCCTTTCTCCCTCCGCCGCCCCAGCACCAGCCGCGCTCCGACTTGCCCCCGGGGTCCCTCCCCCGCCGCCACCACTGCCACAGCCAGAGGAGCCGGAGCTCCTGATACAGCCGCACAGGAGGAAAAAGAAGAAGAGGCGGAGAAAAGAGGCAGGCAGGGAGGAAAGCGGGCAGGAAAGCCGGAGCGACCAGTAGGAGGGAGCCGGTGAATGGGCTTGTGGTGACCCCCGCCCCCCCACCCCACCCTCCCTTCCCACCCGGCCCCCCAACCCCCCGTCCCCCATCACAGCCATCGCCGCTGCCGTCGG